>NC_053435.1:14121987-14439455 GCF_007990345.1 Gossypium hirsutum | reverse complement strand
TTGGAGAATACCGAAGCTCCCCTCAATTAATCGAACAGATCGTCAATCCTTGGTAGTGGATACTTATTCTTAATCGTCAGTTAGTTCAACTGGCGATAATCGATGCACATGCGCATCGTTCCGTCCTTTTTCTTCACAAACAGGACCGGTGCTTCCCAAAGAGGCACACTAGGCCTAATGAAGCCTCTATCTAACAACTCTTGAATTTGAGCCTTCAGTCCCACCAACTCCTTCGGTGCCATCCTATAGGGTGCAATAGATACTGGAGCTGTTCCAGGCAACAAATCGATTCCAAGCTCAACTTCCCGATTCGGAGGTAATCCAGGAAGCTCTTCCGAAAAAATCCCGGAATTCCCTAACAGTTCTGATGGTCTCCACAGTCAGATCTTCAGTTTCAGCTTGGCTTACCAAAGCCAGATATGCCTCGCACCCCTTGCGCATCAGTTTCTCAGCCCTCAACGCCGATACTACATTGGATAAGTAATCCCTTCGTTCTCCAATAATCATTACCTCTTCATCATTGACAGTCCTTAACACCATCCTCTTAGCTGCACAATCCAGAGTTGCCTTATGCTTGGTCAACCAATCCATCCCTAGTATCAAATCGAATTCTTTAAGCGGTAACTCCATCAGATCCCCATAGAAACCCCGCCTTGAATCTCCAAAAGCACCTCCTTGAAGAGTTTCTCTACCTCCGAATGACCTAAAGGACTTATCACAGACACCCACATACAGTCTCCTCGAAGTGCACACCCAGTGCCCCAGAAATGTTATATGCCACATATGAATGGGTTGATCCCACATCAATCAGAGCAGTATAAGTTACACCATAGATAAAAACGTACCAGTTATGACATCAGGTGCGTCACCCTCCTCGCGGCGACGAGTAGCATACACCAAAGCTGGCTGACGAGCATCCGCGTTACCAATACCCCTGCCGGGTGCCCCACGTCCACGGCCATTACCACCGCGACCTTGTCCACGACCTCTTGGCAGCGGTGGTCCATCCCTCACAGGTTGAGCCGGTCGCACAGCCCCTTGGTCGGCCACCTGAGCTTGAGTGGCCCTCCTAGGACAATCCTTAATCCTATGCTCCTTAGACCCACAACGAAGACAAGACCCAGAACGCTTCCAGCACTCTTCTTGATGCATTCTGCCACAATCCCCACAAGCTTGCGGTCTACCTGTATTCACCAGAACTGCTCGAACCGGTTCCTCCATCCTAGCTCTCTTAACACTTCGATTTGCAGCACCCACTGGTCCAGCATCCCTCTTGAACCGATTCCGATCCCTATCACGATTCTTCCGTTCGGTTGTTTCACCTCCTCGGCTATCTTAGCCTTCTCCACCAGTGCAGCGAAATCTCGCTCTCTCTGCGGAGCTATGAGCACCCTTAACTCATCTCTGAGACCATCCTCAAAACGAACGCTGCGCTCGTATTCAATGGAAACGATGCCATTAGCATACCGACTCAATTGTAGAAACTCTGCCTCATATTCAGCAATGGTCTTATTTCCCTGAGTCAGATTCAAGAACTCCTTTCTGCGGGCATCCACATAGCTAGCTCCAACATATTTTGCCTTAAAGGTCTGTTTGAACAGCTCCCATGTTACCCTCTCAGCTGGGGTACCCTCTCTCACAGTAATCCACCACTGATACGCTTCATCCCGCAGCAACGACACCGCCCCTTTCAACTTCTGTTCTACTGAGCAGTCCAGGTCATCCATGATCCGCTCTGTGGCTTCCAACCAGTACTCAGCCACATTTGGGGCAACTCCAGATACGCCCCTAAAAATCTCAGCTCCGTTGGCCCGAAGTCGCTCAGAAATGGACCACCTATTCATGGGCCCGATGTTAGCTCCGGCCACCCTTTCCACAACCCTCAACATGGCCTGAGACAAAGCGTCGCGGTCATACGGCCCATTTTTATTAACCGATGGTGGACGTACCTCGCCAGCTGGTATGTATTCAGATGACGCAGATCCCGCTTGAGTGCTACCTCGGCCTCAACCACGGCCTCCTCCCCGAGTAGCCCTTGTACTCATAACGATTTATCTGATTACGAATTTATGACATTAGTTTACTGGTTTCATTGTTTATTACAGAATATCTTATGAACAGATAGAGTTTCAGAGTTATTTTCGCGCAATCACAATTTAGCTACGGTCCCAGTTTTGTAGCCCTAATACTATATTATCATAGCACTATCTCTAAGGCTCAGTACTATCTACAGTATTATTTCCAGTCCAGTTCTATAAATATTTAAAGCAAAAAAAGAACACTTACAGACTTGGTTCCGGGGATTCAGTGTGCCACTTCCTTATCAGTCCATTTAAATTTTTTTAAAACCATGTTTTTGTTTACCGAAAATAAAAAGATTTGAAAACAGTTTTATTTTAAAACTATTGATTTAACCCTGTTTAACAATAGGAAAACTTGAACATTCTTCGAAAAACTTACCATTTTCAAAAAATACCCTTCTAAGGCCTAAGTTTTTGAAAAAATTTTTAGACCCGATCCACAACCGAGTTGTTGCAACCTGGCTCTGATACCACTAAATGTAACACCCTAAACCCGGCCTAGACGTTATGACTGGATCTGATGTGCCACACTGATGCGTTCAAAACATTTCGTATTACTTAGTTTGGAAAAACTTAGTTGGTGTTGTAAAGACACTTTTAAAGTAGGTTAAGTGAATGGAAGCTGTGCACCAGGCAGGAAACCAGGAAAAAGAAGACGTGAGTCCGTCAGACTGCTTAAGTACCAAGCTCCCTTCGGATCCAATCCTAGACATGCACACCGCCATTGCCACACTCTAACATCTTGTATAATTTTTGAGAAAACCGTTTGGTTATGTCCATCTTAAGAAAATGATTAAGGTTGAAAACGATTGCTTAGTGGAAGTCTTACTTGTATTCGTGTTATTTTGAAATCACTTAATGTTTTTGAAAATGCGTCCTAGAGCTAATCCATTTCGTTAGTTATCATAGTTCAGTTTTATCATAATAGAATTAAATAATAAAGAAACAAGCCAAACCATAAAAAAATAATTAAGCGGCCTTATTACATTTAAAAACCCAAAACCATAAACGAAAATATGGGAAAATCTAGTTCACCAGAAGAAAACAAATTTGCAGAAAACGTGTGGCCACTCCGAATCCCGCCCAGCTCCAAGTCCACCAACTAGGGCTCACCTACAAGGATGGAAGAAAAAAAGGGTGAGTTTGGGAAAACTCAGTGTATACCGAAACCCATCCAAAGCCCAAGTCAGCTCGAGCCCATTGGGCCTAAGCCCTATTCAGATAACAGTACACAGTGGACCGAAGCCCTTTTCAGAATACAGTAGCAAGGCCTTAGCCCCTTTTAACATAACAGTGTGGCCCATAGGCCCAGTTCAGTAACATAGGTAACAATAGTAGTAATGCATGCAAACCCATCTGGGGAGACTACTCAACCCACCAACCGCTACACTACCCCCGTACCAGCCCTACACTCCATGTGGGGAATATCTCAACCCACCCAGCCCTACACTCCACAGTTGCAGCAACGCTGCTCAAATATCAGTAAGTTGAGGCAAAGCCTTCAGTACGTGGATGAACCACTTTCAATACTTCCTCCATCAATACCCCAATCCCATGCAACAGATATTAATAAAAGCATATCATGTAAAATACAGTATTAATCAATCATGCAGATTAGCCAATTTAAACCCTAGGGGTATATCGGTAATTTTGCTCTTTAGAGGTAATTTTCGTAACTTAGCAACTACACAAGCTACTTCAGTAATTTTCAACAGTTTTTTGCCATTTGGTTCCACCATCTAACTAACAGGCTAATTTGCCCATCTCTTACCCATATTGGTCCGTAAGCCTATTGGGCCCAGTTTTGGCCCATCAAGACCCTCTTTTTTCGAAGTACGTTAAGATGTCACACGAACTTACTTACCACCTTGCGGTGCTAGATCTACAATTACTCTATGTCTTGAGAGCATTCGCATACTCACAAGCCCATAAAATGCCGAATTTCGGCATTTCGACTTTTGCCGAATTGAACTAAGGAAGGTTGTTCGGTACACACCTGATTCGCGACGACTGCTATTGAGATCTCTTCCGATGTCCTACAATTGATTAGCACAGTTCTTATTTACAAACCATAATCACTAAACCTACAATCTACTTATCCATGCTCAAACCATGTCCCTAAAAGCTTTTGAAACCTTACCTTTTTGCCAAAATCGATAGCTAGCTCCGAATCCGATTGCTCCAACAACCCACGCCTTCAATCCAACACTAAGAAGACACTAATCATTGACAGAAAACGTCAGTTAAAAACCCTTAGAGCCACATGCCCAAATCGACAGCCTCCCTAGATTTTAGGGACTTCGGCTTTTCCTAACTTTGTAAAATAGGACCAGATCTGAGATGATGAACACTTACCCCTTACTCCTTTTTGATCTCCATGCAATCTGGTGTAGATTTATCTTTCAAACGACGGTAAAACTTGACTCCCGGAGTTTTGAAGTTTCGGCTATAAGCCCCCAAATCTATGGTTTTCGACTTTTGGGTGATGAAGAAGATGACAGTGTGGGGCTATAACCTTGATGTAGAATTGCCGACAGGTATCTAGGGTTTAGAAAAGATGATTTTCGTTTATTAGACACAAAAATATCGAAGGATTTGGCTTGGAAGAAATCGGCACAACTAATGTATTTTTTGAGGTTTCGATTTTTATGGTTTCGGCACAAGTGTTGATGAACAGCAGGTTTGATGAACGGTTTTGAAGAAGAAAAAATAAAGAAAGAAGAATAGAGAGAATGGTGGTTTCGGCTAGAGAGGAAAAAGAGAGAAAAGAACAACCCTAAGGTGTTTAAGCAGAAGAAAACGGCACCACTCAATACCCTAAGTGCCGAAATACTAACCTAATACCCCTCTGCCGAAATCCGCTTTCTAATTCCCCTAATTCGGCCAACTCTTAGCCTCTCTCCAAATCCCTTAAATCTCTCCCCTTATCACTCCTTAATCCAAGCGTTTGGACTGATTCAAACTCTCCTTTAGCAGAATCCACCTGGACTCCAACACTACCCCTCCTGCACTTAAAAATAAATGCATCTATTTGTCAACACAGGGAATCGATCCCATGCCTTCCCCAATGCTCCACACGCCACCTTTTTAGGAGCCTAGTGGCGTCACCCTTGCCACTCTACTCAGGATCTTTTGTGATGCAATCTGCCCATAACTCTATACAAGGGCCACCTAGCCAGAATCCCTAACTCCTAAGTCCAAAATTCAAAAATTCAACCGGGTTTTGGCCAACACATGGGCCTTCTATAAGCCCATTTAGCTACTCAAAATATTAATTTCACATCCAAATACAAAATTTTAAAATCTTTACCAAAATACTGAAACCAGCGAATACATCCGAAAATCAGGACGTTACACTCCACCCGTACCAGCCCTACACTCCATGTGGGGAATAGCTCAACCCACCCAGCCCAACACTCTACAGTTGCAGCCTTGCTGCTTAGTTAACAGTAAATTGAGGCAAAGCCTCCAGTACATGGACAAGCCACTTTCAGTACTTCCTCCGTCAATATCCCAATCCCATGCATCAGATAATAACAACATGGCATGCAGTAAATAACAACAGTCAAACATGCATTTAGGTCAATTTAACCCTAGGGGTATTTCGGTAATTTATCTACTAGGGGTAAAACTATAAATTTTCCACTTTTAAAGGTATTTCAGTAATTTATCTATTTTAGGGTTTTCATGCATATTCCTACTTTTCACGTACTAGCAGAATCACGTACCGAGGGTTCTTACCGAATTGGGCCCGTTGGCCCATCATTCCAATTTTGGCCCATTAAGCCCAAAAATATCGAGGGCACAGAAATCATGCACTTTACAGTCCAAATTTTGTAGCTTACCAAAAAAATTAATCGATTTACCTCACGAGCATTCGCACACTCGTAAATCTACAAAATACCGATTTTCGGCATTTCGGCTTTTCGACTTTTGCCGATCCAGACTAAGAAAGAGGGTGTTAGTTACACACCTGTTTGTGACGATATGCTGACGAGATCTACACACGAACTGCCTACAATTGGATTACTAACACATTAATCTAACTATTCAAATACGAACTACGTATTAACCCCTTACAATATTCGGCCAACCATACCTATAGATCATAGTAAGCTTATAAGAAAACAATAAGCAACTCATGAACAAATTTTTGTCAATGTTAACCACATAATCATAATTTCACTGCAAGCTGTCTTCCTGAGCAACAGTCACTAAATTATTTATAACTGGAGCTACGAAACTCCAAATCAAGTTCCGTTAATTTTTCCTGAAAATAGACTCATATATCTTCTATCCATAAAATTTTCAAAATTTTTGATTTGGCCAATCAATACCATATTTTTCTTAAAGTTTCCCATGTTTCATTGTTTGACTAATCTGACCACTCTTCATTACGAATCAAATTTCTCATTGTACAGAATTCAAAATATGTTCTTGTTTATTCCATTTGAAACTAGACTCATTAAGCTTTAATTACATAATTTATTCATCTTCTAACTCATCTCCCATAATTTATGGTGATTTTCCAAAGTCACGTTACTGCTGCTGTCCCAAGCAGATTTATTACCAAATCACTCTTTCACACCTAACTTGCATGCTTGTTATTTAAACATGTATATCACCAATCAATCATCACATATCTATGATTTTACTTAAGTATAATCTCCATTTCATCATTTTAAAGCACAACATGTTAGCCGATTTTTCCCCTTAGCATCTAAGGCACATGCATGCTCATTTGTTTGGCTCAACTTCACCTATCTTCCATTTTTCATCAAAAGAACATGAAAAAGCAATCATTTCCTTCATTTTAATTCATGACTAAATGCTCACAACACAACTAGAACCAAAATATGCTTCAAGAGTTAAGGTAGAATCAAGAAGAACTCATGAACATCAAGATAGAAGCAAACTACCATGAACTTACCTTCAATTTTCTTCCCCAAGTGACCGAACATTCAAGAGCTTTCTCCTCTCCTTTCTCTTCTCTAACTTTAGGCTATGATGAACAAAGATGGACAAAAATTTGTTATTTTCACCCCTTTTTCTTTTAATAAAATTTCATATTTCATCCATTTAATTCTTTAATACAAAAGACATGAAATTCCCATCGTGGAACATTTACCTAAACCATTATCATGAAACATTTACCTAACGCATTATCATGTTATATTTACCTAATCCATTATCATGGAACATTTACCTAACCCATTATCAATTTGTATCAATTTGTACCATAAATTATGGATATCAAGTGCTCATATTGTCTACAACAACATGATGGCTGGCCACTTCATGTAAAATGGGAGGTTTGTCATGCAAATCCTCCTATTTTGCACTCCTATTTATTTGGCCACTTCAATTTAGCCTATAGCATTTTCAAACATTTTCACATAGGTCCTATTTCATAATTTCACCCCCTTTTTCTTATGGAACAAAATTAACTAAAATTGCCGGATTCTATCTTAAGCTTGGGCCTTCTAGAGGCCCACTAACATAATTAAACCTATGCCAACATTCACAGAATTCCCGAAAATTGGGGCGTTACAAAAATTATATTGAAATCATAATATTCTTACCTTGTTCTATTGATTTCAATCTTCATCTTGATTTTCTCTCTCCTTCAACTTCCATTTCTTGAATCCAACTTGATATTCTAATTTTCCATAGTCTCTTTAACATTTTTCTCTCTTGGTAGGTATGGAAATTCTTTTGATTTTTGGGTGAAAATGGTGAATTTTTGGTAGAAGGACCAAATTGTAAAGAAATGAAAACATCTTTTCTTCTTCTTCTTCTCATATTGGTTTTTTTAAAAATAATAAAATAATAAAATATCTTATTAAAATATTAAATAAATAATAATTATCTAATTAAATAACTATAAATTATCACCAACATCATCATTACTTTCTAGATTTCTCTCTCTTCTAATTGACCATTTTGCCCTTTGTGATCTTTTAAAATTTCATTCTTGAGTCATTACTTAATTTGGTAAAATTGCAATTTAGTCCCTCATAATTCTTCACCTATTCAATTTGGTCATTATTCGTCAATTTTCCTTGGTTTCTAGATCATTCCACCTTCAAATTTTGAGTATTTACTCTTGGGCCACAAAACTTTTTTACAATTTAGTCCTTTCTTAAATCAATATGTCATAATATACTTCCCAATGACATAACTCAATTTTTCTCTTCTTGTCACTTTATTTCCTTATTTTACTGTATTAAGGATAAGATCTTACTGTAGAAATTTTTAGAGTGTTACAATAAATATGCAATATAGGTATTTGGTATGTATATATATACTAGTGATGCCTTATGCATTGGTCATTATTTTAATGATTTGTAATGGTAAAAAAAAATTTGAATCACTTTGTGTTATTTATATAAATGGTTGTACGTTCAGCCATGGTATTTGGCTATCTAGGTTCGGTTTAGAATGGCAAGAATGTGTATATTATTTAATTGTTATATGGAAGTTAATTTGCATGGCTGGTTATATAATGAATTGATTGGTTGTGTAAATGCATTATAGGCATATTACTTGGCATTCGAATTGGGTTATATTTGATAAGTTATATGCATATATGACTAGTATATTTAAAAGTTAAACTTGATCATTTTGTGTAGTTGATATTATCACATATGTTAATATACAAAAAGCTATATGATATGATTCATTTGGTTCAATATGCGCATGAATAGAGTTATGAAGAAGAATGTTTGATTTTCATTAGGTAATCAAATACCATTAAGGTGATGTGATTATGATTGGAAGTATATATATATGCTGTATGACTTTGAGATATGATTTGTATACGCATTATTATTAACAATGTATGTTTGAAATTTGATCAGCCATTTGCTTTATATATATATATTAATACGATCTGTGTGAACATGTGAATGTTTGGAAGCTGTGATTTGTTCGGTAATGCCTCGTAACCCTTACCAAACTCTTACAATAAATTTTAAAACATCCATAATTAAGTTTGAAGTTTGAAGACTTGCAATTCTTTAGAAGACTTAACAGTGACAAACTCTAAAAATAAACAAGGGAAGTATCACTCAACTCTTTTAAGAAAAATTTCCTTTATTCAAAGTAAAAAAAAAACCTTCAATTTTATTCAATTATGTCCAATATGACTAGTCAAGCCTCCTATATGTAGGCACTTACATAATAAAGTTTGAAAGAAATATAAACTTGCAAAAAATAACATAAAATTTGGCACCAACAATTTAATCTATAGTGGAACTCTATTTAATAAATAAATAAGAAATTAAATTTTTTAAAAACTAATTAAATATTCAAATTTACAATACTTATATAATCGACTCTCTATTAAATGAATAAATAAATATTAATATCTTGAAAAAACTTTTAAATTTCATATCTAAAACTTAGGCTGAAAGAATAGCAATTTGTAAAATTTGTTTTTTAGTGGTGTCGAAAATAGTGATTTCAGGACCAAAACTCCAATGTGTCAGTCTGTAAATATTAATTATTAAATTTTATGAGGACATTAGTGTTGTATTAAATTTTGGTTAAGGAATTTTATCGTTTAGATAGTTAATTAAGTAAAAAGGATTAAATCGTAAAAGTTGTAGAAGTCAGTTTCTTTTAGTTAAATGTGTCAAAATGTAATGGAAGAATGGTGAAAGGGATTCAAATGGTAAATATACCATTTGAAGTGTAATTGGACGGTATTGATTGTTTAAAATTTTGGTTAATTATTAAAGGGTAAAATAATAAATATGTAAATAAATAATAGAAAAAAAACAAATAAAAAGATATTCATCTTCTTCATTAAGCAATAAGAACCAAAAACCCTAGAAGAGTTGAGAAGATATTCGACCAAGCTTTGGGTTCATAATAAGTAGGTGAAATCTCACCTGTTTTTAGTGATTTTTATGTTTTTTAGCTCGTATTATCTTCATTATTAAGCTTGGTTGTTGGATAGGACTATTTTGTAAAGTAGTTTTTGATATTTTAATGTTTAAGGGATAAATTGTTAAAGTAACAAAATTATAAGGGCTTGATATAAAATAATTTCAAATATGTTCTGTAGTGAAACCCTTGAATATTCAGCTAAGCTTGGGTTTGAATGAAAATGGATAAATTGCATGTTTTAGGCTTAGGGACTGTAAATAGAAAAATATATAGGATTTTTCCTATGTAATTTATCACCTTTTTTTATTTAAATTCGTTGTTAAAATTGTTTAATAAATTAATGAAATATGTGAAAATATGAAATTAGGACATGAAAATTATTAAAATGTGATTTTATGCTATATTATATAGTTTTCATGCATAAAATGGCTTATTTTAGATTTATTTGAACATACTATATTTTTAAGACATAAAATGGGACATGCATGATTAAATTAAATAATAAAATATAAAATTATATTTAATAATTCATTTTAAAATATTTCATTAATAATTTGGGTTTTAATTAATTGTTTAAATTGGATAAATTTTGTTCTTTGGTCCTTTAATTTATCTATTTATTTTGGACAGGTCAGATAGCTTTGCTGGGTTACAAAACAAATCGTCCAAACTGAAGACCAAGTGTAGCACCCCAAACCCGGCCCAGAAGTTATGGCCGGATCCGGCATGCCACATCAAAAACGTAAAAAAATAAATTTCATTCTAAGTCCAGAAAATCGTACTTGATGTTCAAAAGATTAATTCATTAAAGGTTAAAGTGAATGGAAGCTGTGCACCAGGTAGGAAACCGGAAAAGAGGTGGTGAATCCATCGGACTGCTTAAGTACCAAGCTCCCTTCGGATCCAATCCTAGACATGCATACCGCCATTGCCACACCTTAGCGTCATGGATATTTCTAGGAAACCGATTTGATTATGTCATTTTTAGGAAAAGTGATTAATTTTGGAAAATACTTTCATTGCGGAAACTTTGCTTGTTGTCGTGTTATTTTGAAATCAATTGTTGTTTTTGAAAACGCGCCCTAAAGCTATCCAATTTCAACAGTTAAAATAAGTAATACCTATCTTAGTAATACATATTAAAACCATCAAAAATAATTAAGCGGCCTTATTACATTTAAAAACCCAAAACTTCAAACGTAAATAAAAGGATGTCCAGTTCACCAGAAGAAAAACAAACTTTCAGAACGGGTGGCCACTCCGAATTCCCTCACAGCTCCAAGCCCACTATGGTTGGGGATTTCCTACGTGGATGAAAATAAAAGGGGTGAGTTTGGGGAAACTCAGTGTGTAAGGAAAACCCATTCAAAGCCCAATTCAGCTCAAGCCTATTGGGCCTAAGCCCATTCAGGTAACAGTGGTACTGGGCCAGAGCCCTTTTCAGATTACAATAAACTGGGCCTTAGCCCCTTATTCAGATAACAGTATGGCCCATAGGCCTATTTCAAAATACATGCAACATCAATAACATATGCAAGCCCATTTGGGGAGACTACTCAACCCACCAACCACTACACTCCACCCGTACCAGCCATACACTCCATGTGGGGAATAGCTCAACCCACCCAGCCCAACACTCCACAGTTGCAGCCTTGCTGCTCAGTTAACAGTAAATTGAGGCAAAGCCTCCAGTACGTGGACAAGCCACTTTCAGTACTTCCTCTGTCAATATCCCAGTCCCATGCATCAGATAATAACAACATGGCATGCAGTGAATAAAAACAGTCAAACATGCATTTAGGTCAATTTAACCCTAGGGGTATTTCGGTAATTTATCTACTAGGGGTAAAACTGTAAATTTTGCACTTTTAAAGGTATTTCAGTAATTTGTTTATTTTAGGGTTTTTCATGCATATTACTACTTTTCACGTACTAATAGAATTACGTACCGAGGGTTCTTACCGAATTGGGCCCGTTGGCCCATCATTCCAATTTTGGCCCATTAAGCCCAAAAATATCGAGGGCACAGAAATCATGCACTTTGCAGTCCAAATTTTGCAGCTTACCAAAAACATTAATCGATTTACCTCACGAGCATTCGCACACTCGCAAATCTACAAAATATCGGTTTTCGGCATTTCGGCTTTTCGACTTTTGCCGATCCAGACTAAGAAAGAGAGTATTAGTTACACACCTGTTTGCGACGATATGCTGACGAGATCTACACACGAACCGCCTACAATTGGATTACTAACACGTTAATCTAACTATTCAAATACGAACTACGTATTAACCCCTTACAATATTCGGCCAACCACACCTACAGATCATAGTAAGCTTATAAGAAAACAATAAGCAACTCATTAACAAATTTTTGTCAATGTTTACCACATAATCATAATTTCACTGCAAGCTGTCTTCCTGAGCAACAGTCACTAAATCATTTATAACTGGAGCTACGAAACTCCAAATCAAGTTCCGTTAATTTTGTCTGGAAAGACACTCATATATATTATATCGATAAAATTTTCAGAATTTTTGATTTGGCCAATCAATACCATATTTTTCTCAAAGTTTCCCATGTTTCACTGTTTGACTAATCTGACCACCCTTCATTACAAATCAAATTTCTCATTGTACAGAATTCAAAATATGTTCTTGTTTATTTCATTAGAAACTAGACTTAATAAGCTTTAATTACATAATTTATTCAGCTTCTAATTCTTCTCCCACAATTTATGGTGATTTTCCAAAGTCACGTTACTGCTGCTGTCCCAAGCAGATTTATTACCAAATCACTCTTTCACACATAACTTGCTTGCTTGTTATTTAAACATGTATATCACCAATCAATCATCACATATCTATGATTTTACTTAAGTATAATCTCCATTTCATCATTTTAAAGCACAACATGTTAGCCGATTTTTCCCCTTAGCATCTAAGGCACATGCATGCTCATTATTTTTGGCTCAACTTCACCTACCTTCCATTTTTCATCAAAAAAACATGAAACAACAACCATTTCCTTCATTTTAATTCATGACTAAATGCTCACAACACAACTAAAAATCAAAATATACTTCAAGAGTTAAGGTAGAATCAAGAAGAACTCATGAACCTCAAAATAGAAGCAATGTACCAAGAACTTACCTTCAATTTTCCTCCTCCTAATGACCGAATACTCAAGAGCTTTCTCCTCTCCTTTCTCTTCTCTAACTTTCAGCTATGATGAACAAAGATGGACAAAAATTTGTTCTTTTCACCCCTTTTTCTTTTAATAAAACTTCATATTTCATCCATTTAATTCTTTAATACAAAAGACATGAAATTCTTATCATGAAACATTTACCTAACCCATTATCATGAAACATTTACCTAACCCATTATCATGGAACATTTACCTAACCTATTATCAATTTGTATCAATTTGTACCATAAATTATGGATATCAAGTGTACATTTTGTCTACAACAACATGATGGCTGGCCACTTCATGTAAAATGGGAGGTTTGTCATGCAAATCTTCCTATTTTTCACTCCTATTTATTTGGCCACTTCAATTTAGCCTATAGCATTTTCAAACATTTTCACATAGGTCCTATTTCATAATTTCACTCACAAATGACAAAATCAAAGCATGAAAATTTTCCAACATTCACAGAATTCCCGAAAATTGGGGCGTTACAACTCTATCCTCCTTAAAGAAATATCGTCCTTGAAATTTACCTGATCCAACTAGTTGAGGGTATTGTTGACGCATAGTCTCTTCTACTTCCCAATTAGCTTCTTCCCTTCCATGATTACGCCAAAGTACTTTCACTAATGGGACAGATTTCCTTCTGAGAACCTTAACATCTCGAGCCAATATTTGCACATGCTCCTCCTCAAAGGTCAAATCAGTCTAAACTTCAATTTCTGCAACTGGCAGGACATGAGCAGGGTCAGCACGATAACGCCTTAACATGGAGACGTGAAAAACTTCGTGAATCCTGTCTAACTCTGGAGACAATTCCAACTGATAAGCCACTGGGCCTACTCGCTTCAAAACCCGATAAGGCCCAATGAACCGGGGACTCAACTTGCCCTTCTTACCGAACCTTAATATCTTCTTCCAAGGAGAAACCTTTAAGAAGACCATATCACCTACTGAGTACTCAATCTCCTTACGCTTCAAATCTGCATACGACTTTTGCCTATCAGATGCTTCTTTTAACCGGTCTCTAATTATTCTGACCTTATCCTCAGTATCAGCTACCAACTCTGGTCCAAGAACTTGTCGCTCTCCTAGTTCGGTCCAACAACTAGGTGTACGACACCTTCGTCCATACAGTGCTTCATACGGTGCCATTCGAATACTCTCCTGGTAACTGTTATTGTACGCAAATTCTACCAACGGCAAGTAATCCTCCCAACTACCTCGAAAGTCAATCACGCATCCCCTCAACATGTCCTCCAGAATTTGAATAACCCTCTCTGACTGACCATCAGTTTGGGGATGGAAAGTCATACTAAAGTTCAATCGCGTCCCCAACGCCTCCTGCAACTTTTGCCAAAATCGAGATGTTAATCTGGGATCCCGGTCAGAGACAATCGAAACTGGGACTCCATGAAGTCGTACAATCTCCGCCACATACAGCTTGGCTAACTTTTGAAGCGAAAAGTCAGTACGTACAGGTATGAAATGGGCTGATTTGGTCAACCTATCCACAATCACCCACACCGAGTCTTTCTCTGATGGTGTCAAAGGCAACCCACTCACAAAGTCTATGGTTACCCTCTCCCACTTCCAAAGTGGTATCTTCACCGGCTGTAATAGTCCAGAAGGTAATTGATTTTCAGCTTTCACTTGTTGGCATGTCAGACATTTTCCTACAAACTTCGTTACTTCTCGCTTAAGTCTAGGCCACCAGTACAATTCTCGCAAGTCATGATACAACTTATTCCCTCCAGGATGTATGGCACATAGTCCCCCATGAGATTCCTTCAATATTGTCTGCCTTAAATCAGAGTCCCTTGGAATACAAATTCTTCCTCGGAAACACAGAACTCCATCACCATTTAAACCAAACTCAGAAGTTTCCCCTTCCTTAACTTGTTGAAAATGAGCAACTAAAGACTCATCTTCCAACTGCTTTTCCTTAATCTAGTCCACCCAGGTTGGCCTTACTTGCAATTCAGCCAACAAACTGCCATCATCATACAGACTCAAACGAGCAAACATTGCTCTCAGATCAGATACGGTTCTACGACTTAAAGCATCAGCTACCACATTAGCCTTGCCTGGGTGATACTCGATCGAACAGTCATAATCCTTAAGCAACTCAATCCATCTCCTTTGCCTAAGGTTCAGCTCTTTCTGAGTCAACAAATACTTAAGACTCTTGTGGTCTGTGTATATAATACACCTCTCCCCGTACAAGTAATGTCTCCAAATTTTAAGTGCAAATATCATTGCCACCAACTCCAAATTATGAGTAGGATAGTTCCTTTCGTGAGGTTTAAGCTGTCGTGATGCATATGCAACCACCTTACCCTCCTGCATTAACACGCAGCCCAAACCCACGTGTGATGCGTCATTGTACACAGTAAAATCCTTCCTAGACTCCGGCTGAATTAACACAGGTGCTTCAGTCAGAACTTTCTTCAACTTCTCAAAAGCTTCCTGCTGCTTCTTAGTCTATACAAACTGTACTCCTTTCCTTATGAGTTTTGTCAGGGTGCTGCCATTACAGAAAAACCTTCCACAAACCTTCTGTTGTATCCTGCCAGTCCTAGGAAACTCCGTATTTTTGACACTAACCTAGGCGGCTTCCACTCCAAAATCGCTTCAATTTTCCGAGGGTCCACCTTAATCCCCTCAGCAGAGACCGCATGTCCTAAGAAGGTTATCTCCCTCAACCAAAGTTCAGACTTGCTGAACTTCACAAAGAGTTCCTTCTCCCTTAACACTTGCAGCACTATACGGAGATGCTCATCATGTTTTGCTTCAGTTTCAGAATATACTAGGATATCGTTAATAAAGACGACTACGAACTGATCAAAAAATGGTTGGAACACACGATTCATCAGATCCATAAATGCTTCAGGAGCGTTTGTCAGTCCAAATGGCATAACCAGAAACTCGTAATAACCATACCGAGTCCTGAATGTTGTCTTATGGATATCTGCCTCCTTGACCCTTAACTGATGATATCCAGATCGAAGGTCGATCTTGGAAAATACAGAAGCTTCTCTAAGCTGGTCGAACAGATCATCAATCCTTGGCAGTGGATACTTATTCTTAATCGTCAGTTTGTTCAACTGGCGATAATCAATGCACATCCGCATTGTACCATCTTTCTTTTTCACGAATAGCACCGATGCTCCCCATGGAGACACGCTTGGCCTAATGAAGCCCCTATCCAAAAACTCTTGAATTTGTGCCTTTAGCTCTACCAACTCCTTCGGTGCCATTCTATACGGTGCGATAGACACTGGTGCCGTTCCAGGCAATAAGTTGATTCCAAACTCCACTTCTCGGTTCGGAGGCAATCCTGGAAGCTCCTCAGGAAAAACATCTTGGAACTCCTTTACAGTCCTAACCTTATCCACTATCAGTCCCTCCCCTTCCAACTGACTTACAAATGCCAAATAGGCCTCACAACCTTTCCGAATCCACTTCTCGGCTCTTAATGCCGACATCACATTGGACAAATAATCCCTTCGCTCACCTATCACCATAACCTCATCATCCTTTGTGGTCCTTAACACCATTCGTTTAGCAGCACAATCCAGGGTCGCTTTATGCTTAACAAGCCAGTCCATTCCCAAAATGAGATCAAACTCTCCAAACGGTAACTCCATCAAATCTCCAGGGAAAATCCTACATTGAGTTTCTAAGGGTACATCCCTATACAGTTTGTCTACCCTAACCGAGTGACCCAAAGGACTTAGTACAGATACCCCACTCACAATCTCCTCAGAGCAGTCCAAGTTGTTCATAATCCGTTCTGTGGCCTCAATCAATATTCTACCACATTCGAGGCGATACCAGACACGCCCCTAAAGATCTCCGCTCCATTAGCCCGAAGTCGTTCAGAAATAGATCCCCGAACTCTATTGCCCGTACTTGCCCTGGCAACCCTTTCTAGAACACAAAGCATTGCCTGTGACAGGGCATCATTCTCTGCGGCCCGATCATACGGCCCATTCTCATCCACCGGTGGTGGTCGTGCTACTCCAGCGGGTATGTGTTCAGAAGACGAAGATCCAACTTGAGTACTACCTCGGCCTCGTCCACGGCCTCTTCCACGAGTGGCTCTTGTACTCATATCGTATTATCCGATTACGAATTTTAATGCATTAATTCAATATTCCAGTGTTTATTACGGATGTTTTATGAATCAGACAGTAATTCAGAGTTTGTTTTTGCAGAATCGGAGTCTAGCTACAGTTTCAGTCTCTTATCAAATTTTCCTATGGTTTCAGTATCATCCTACCTAGCGTGTCCTAGTAGGGTTTCAGTACAGACAGATAATTCAGGAAAATATTCAGAAAAATTCAGAATACTTACAGACTTGAGCTGGAAATTCAAAATGCCACCTTCTAAAGATCTAAATTTTGAAAATCGCGTTTTTCACAATCTTTATAATTTTTTTTTGAAAATCTTTGTTTTTGTAAACCCATTCCACAGCCGAGTTGTTGCAACCTAGGCTCTGATACCACTGAATGTAGCACCCCAAACCCAGCCCAAAAGTTATGGCCGGATCCGGCATGCCACATCAAAAACGTAAAAAAAATTCCATTCTAAGTCCAGAAAATCGTCTTGATGTTCAAAAGATTAACTCATTAAAGGTTAAAGTGAATGGAAGCTGTGCACCAGGTAGGAAACCGGAAAAGAGGTGGTGAGTCCATCGGACTGCTTAAGTACCAAGCTCCATTCGAATCCAATCCTAGACATGCATACCGCCATTGCCACACCTCAACGTCATGGATATTTCTAGGAAACCGATTTGATTATGTCATTTTTAGGAAAAGTGATTAATTTTGGAAAATACTTTCATTACGGAAGCTTTGCTTGTTGTCGTCTTATTCTGAAATCAATTGTTGTTTTTGAAAACGCGCCCTAAAGCTATCCAATTTCAACAGTTAAAATAAGTAATACCTATCTTAGTAATACATATTAAAACCATAAAAAATAATTAAGCGGCCTTATTACATTTAAAAACCCAAAACTTCAAACGTAAATAAAAGGATGTCCAGTTCACCAGAAGAAAATCAAACTTTCAGGACAGGTGGCCACTCCGAATTCCCTCACAGCTCCAAGCCCACTATGGTTGGGGATTTCCTACGTGGATGGAAATAAAAGGGGTGAGTTTGGGGAAACTCAGTGTGTAAGGAAAACCCATTCAAAGCCCAATTCAGCTCAAGCCTATTGGGCCTAAGCCCATTCAGGTAACAGTGGTACTGGGCCAGAGCCCTTTTCAGATTACAATAAACTGGGCCTTAGCCCCTTATTCAGATAACAGTATGGCCCATAGGCCCATTTCAAAATACATGCAACATCAATAACATATGCAAGCCCATTTGGAGAGACTACTCAACCCACCAACCACTACACTCCACCCGTACCAGCCATACACTCCATGTGGGGAATAGCTCAACCCACCCAGCCCAACACTCCACAGTTGCAGCCTTGCTGCTCAGTTAACAGTAAATTGAGGCAAAGCCTCCAGTACGTGGACAAGCCACTTTCAGTACTTCCTCCGTCAATATCCCAGTCCTATGCATCAGATAATAACAACATGGCATGCAGTAAATAACAACAGTCAAACATGCATTTAGGTCAATTTAACCCTAGGGGTATTTCGATAATTTATCTACTAGGGGTAAAACTGTAAATTTTTCCACTTTTAAAGGTATTTCAGTAATTTGTCTATTTTAGGGTTTTTCATGCATATTCCTACTTTTCACGTACTAATAGAATCACGTACCGAGGGTTCTTACCGAATTGGGCCCGTTGGCCCATCATTCCAATTTTGGCCCATTAAGCCCAAAAATATCGAGGGCACAGAAATCATGCACTTTGCAGTCCAAATTTTGCAGCTTACCAAAAACATTAATCGATTTACCTCACGAGCATTCGCACACTCGAAAATCTACATAATATCAGTTTTCGGCATTTCGACATTTCGACTTTTGCCGATCCAGACTAAGAAAGAGGGTGTTAGTTACACACCTATTTGCGACGATATGCTGACGAGATCCACACACGAACCGCCTACAATTGGATTACTAACACGTTAATCTAACTATTCAAATACGAACTACGTATTAACCCCTTACAATATTCGGCCAACCACACCTACAGATCATAGTAAGCTTATAAGAAAACAATAAGCAACTCATTAACAAATTTTGTCAATGTTTACCACATAATCATAATTTCACTGCAAGCTGTCTTCCTGAGCAACAGTCACTAAATCATTTATAACTGGAGCTACGAAACTCCAAATCAAGTGCCGTTAATTTTGATTAAAAAGACACTCATATATCTTCTATCCATAAAATTTTCAGAATTTTTGGTTTGGCCAATCAATACCAGATTTTTCTCAAAGTTTCCCATGTTTCACTGTTTGACTAATCTGACCACCCTTCATTACGAATCAAATTTCTCATTGTACAGAATTCAAAATATGTTCTTGTTTATTTCATTAGAAACTAGACTTAATAATCTTTAATTACATAATTTATTCAGCTTCTAAGTCTTCTCCCACAATTTATGGTGATTTTCCAAAGTCACGTTACTGCTGCTGTCCCAAGCAGATTTATTACCAAATCACTCTTTCACACATAACTTGCATGCTTGTTATTTAAACATGTATATCACCAATCAATCACCACATATCTATGATTTTACTTAATTATAATCTTCATTTCATCATTTTAAAGCACAACATGTTAGCCGATTTTTCCCCTTAGCATCTAAGGCACATGCATGCTCATTTGTTTGGCTCAACTTCACCTATCTTCCATTTTTCATCAAAAGAACATGAAACAACAACCATTTCCTTCATTTTAATTCATGACTAAATGCTCACAACACAACTAAAAATCAAAATATACTTCAAGAGTTAAGGTAAAATCAAGAAGAACTCATGAACCTCAAAATAGAAGCAAGGTACCAAGAACTTACCTTCAATTTTCCTCCTCCTAATGACCGAATACTCAAGAGCTTTCTCCTCTCCTTTCTCTTCTCTAACTTTCAGCTATGATGAACAAAGATGGACAAAACTTTGTTCTTTTCACCCCTTTTTCTTTTAATAAAACTTCATATTTCATCCATTTAATTCTTTAATACAAAAGACATGAAATTCTTATCATGAAACATTTACCTAACCTATTATCATGGAACATTTACCTAACCTATTATCAATTTGTATCAATTTGTACCATAAATTATGGATATCAAGTGTACATTTTTTCTACAACAACATGATGGCTGGCCACTTCATGTAAAATGGGAGGTTTGTCATGCAAATCCTCCTATTTTGCACTCCTATTTATTTGGCCACTTCAATTTAGCCTATAGCATTTTCAAACATTTTCACATAGGTCCTATTTCATAATTTCACTCACAAATGACAAAATCAAAGCATGAAATTTTTCCAACATTCACAGAATTCCCAAAAATTGGGGCGTTACACCAAGTCAACCCAAATTCGGCTACATATGATTGTCCGCATAAACCACTTTTTGGTTTAATTACATAATGTTCTTGCAATGTTGAAGAAATTAAAGATTTGCTCGAAGATTTACATTTGACCGAGTCTCAGTCATCAGTTGTTATGGCATTTAAATTGTTTAAAAATCAAGCAAAATTCAACTCAAATCCACCAAGCATGGCTGGCCACTCATTGGAAAAGCTTGAAGAGACTAAACCTCTCTATATTCATCCCTCATCCATCATCATTCTCTCTTCTCTCTCAATTCTCTTTAGCATTTTCCATTTCCCACGCCTAGTATCATCTCTTCATAGAGATTTTAGCAATTAGGCCTCTTAAAGAGCCCTTGGTCGGCCACCTTGGAGAGCTATCAGCAAAATAGCAAAGCGAAGGAGTGAAGGAGCCTCGTCGGTTAGAGTCTTAGGTGACACCCACTCTGATTTGGGATTAATCTTTCTTTTCTTTAATTTAATCTAAAGTTGTTTGCTATGTGTTCTTTGTTCTTGTTTATAACAATGTCAGCTTAATTTTATTTAAGTTAGGATGATTGCTTTAATTAAATAATATTTATTTGATTCATGCTTATAATGTTTGTGCTTCAATCGATCATGTTTTCAATTAAAATCAAGTTTGTATTTCATTCATACGTGATTGAAATACACTTGAATTAGCTAAGCGATCTTAACCAGACGATGGCTAGTGTACGCATAATTGAAATGTGCATGCTCAATTTAGATCCTAACCCGATTAAATTGCAGGTTGCATAACAACTCTAACCAAGCTCTGTTATCTACATAGTTTTTAGATTTGTGTGATTAAACAGTTTCAAACCTAACACGTCCCTGTTACCTCACACGAATGCTAAGAAACCCTTAGTAAATAAGGATCAGTAAAATGCGTATTTACTAAGTAAAAGATTCATAAAGGACCTAATGTGGTTTCCAAACTCTTGAAAGATCTAGTTACCATGGAATGTTTTTCTAAATGTTATTAAGCATGTTGATAATAAATTGAGTTTAATTAAAATAATTGTCCTAGTTTATTTATGTTATAATTGTTGCAAATTGTTTTTAATTTTGCTAACTATTTCATTCATATAGTTTGCTTACTTAGGATAATTTGCATTAAGGATCATTGCATTTAGTTTAATATATTCAATTTTCACTTCTCAACCATATTGTGTTTTTATTTACCAAGTTGTTAGTAAAATTTTACAATTAAGTGATTAAACACAAATACAATCCCTGTAAAGACAATAACTCGATACTTACTTATTACTTGATAAGGACTATGTACACTTGCACAAACCTACGCATTACAAGTTTTTGGCGCCATTGCCGAGTATTGTTAACTATTGCCATAGTCTTTTTTTTGTGTGTGTGAAATTATTTACTTCCAATTTGGTTTATTTCTAACATTACTAACTTATTCTTTTTTATTTTGTGATTTTCTTTTCAGGTGTTTATGAGCATAGATTGAATTATCAATTTACTCCTTGTAGACCCTGAAATTAAGTGAACTTTCAGACAAAGAAGATGTGAACGAACAACTCAAAGACAAGTCGAGATGGACCTTCAAAATCAAAATCAAGACCAAGGTAATGAAGCCGGTCTTGTGCGAAATTCCATCCTCATGGCCGATGATAAGGATCGATCACTACAAGAAAATAGACTTTTAGCGGCGTTTTTTTTAACCTTTAGCTGCGCTTAGAAGTGCCGCAAAAACTATTAGCGGCGTTTTCCCAAGCGCCACAAAAAACGCCACTATAGGTAACGCTACAAAATTTAGCGGCGTTTGTCAGAAAAGTGCCGCTAAAAGTCATGGCTTTTAGCGGCGTTTCTTGTAAAAGCGCCGCTAAAAATCATTGTTTTTAGCGACGCTTTTTTCACAAACGCCGCTAATTTTGGCAGATTTGAAATATACATTTTTCACCAATATCTAACCTTCCTGCATTAAATCCAACCAAAAACAGAAAATATAGCATGAAATCCAACCAAAAACAGCAAATGTAGCATAAAAAAATACAATAAAAAACATTAAATCTAAATGATACTTCAAATTCAACAAAAGTTCTATGATGTAAATTAATAAATTAAGTCTAACTCAAAACATTCTTACAATAATGTTAAATGTGACAATGTTAAAAACGTTCTTACAAGGAGAACACTAATGTCTAAGAAGGCAGCTTTTGCGACTGCTGAAACATCTGCATCATTTGTTGAAGCTGTAGTTGGAGCTCATCGTACTTTCTGCTCTGCTCTACTGCCATCGCTGCTACCGCTGCCTCTCTCGCTGCGGCCACTGCCTCCCTCTCTGCTGCCTCCACTCTAAGTTGTTACTGGAGTTCTTCATATTTTCTTTGAACCTCAGCAATTTGATCAACTGTTCTCGCTTGCATCTGAGCTATCTGGTCTCTTAACCTCTGAACTTCAGCTTGAGCTTGACTCCCGGAAGGTATGTATTGCTGGGAGCTAGATCCAAAATATTGGGTCGGGGTAACACCAGATCCTTGAAATCAAACCCGACCGTACCTTTCAAGACCCAAAACTTCAGTGATAATTCTGTTATCAATGTTCTCAAGATTAACAGAACTATCAGTTGAAACAATCGCTTCGTACTCCGCCTTCTTCTCCTTTAGTTTCTCCTAATAAATCAATCAAAGAGTTAGAAACGAAATATATAATAAAAAGGAATGCAACATAACTTAACATTATTTAAAACTACTAACGACGAATTAAACCATTATAATTAAACATTATAAATATTTATAATAAATAAAATTTTATTAAGTAAATATACTATAATTTCTCCAACTTCGGATGTCATTGGAGATCCATCTTTCTTCCTATTTTAATCTCAAAGAGCTGAAGGCGACCAACTTTTTGACCTGACGAGGCTTCCTACAATATAGTAGTAAAAATATTATTTAATAGTAGAAAGTCATTAATATTTGACAGAATTAATAAATTCATAATACCTCGGCCTCAGCTACAGAAGCAAAACTTCTCGACCCTGCCGTATGCGTGAATTTTTGTTTTTGCCTACTACTTGTTCCAACTCGCTCACGGTCCTACATGATAAAATTATTATTACGTATATAGTAAACACTATATATAAGAGTTTGGAAATACGTAATACCTCTCCTTTCTTTGAATTCCAGAATCTAGCTGCATCTTCCCATTAGTACCTCAATATTCTCGGCGGGGCATTTCTCAATTTTTCCTCGAGGCTTATGTCTTTCTTAAAATATAGTTTTTTCAAAGTGCTTTTATGGTCTCTCCATTTTTTACCCAATGCCTTCTTGATATAGTCATCGGAGACCTCTAAAGCAAATCTCTCCTAAAAAAACACAAGAAATGAAACTTAAACCAAAGTATTATAAATTACATTCATGTTTTGTTACCTTAATATTATCGAGAGCCTGATTTTTGTTGCTATCAGGCATGTGATGCCATGATTCGTAGTTGATGGGCACCATATTCGCATTTCGTGCTAAAATGTCCAAATAGCCTGCTAAAAGTCGAGCTTCAGATCCAACAGGCTGACCATGACTGTTTCTACTTACTTTGACATGCTCGATAGGATTTAAGTCGTATAAATCTTTAAGCAGCGTACGTCCTCGACCTCTACGCATCCTACCACTATCAGCTGTAAAACTATATATTATTATATTAAAATTGACAAATAAATCAATAATAAAAGTCAAAACATGTAAAATAAACTTAACATTACTTTGAAATTCTCCAGGCTCATCAAATGTCTCCGGCACATTCGAAGATCCAACAACTATCTGCTGTTCACTATTTGCTTCTTCCAAATTTGGAGTATTCTGGAAAATACTTAAATCTCGTAATCTTCTTCTACGCATTTTTCCTGCAATAACATAAAATAGTTAAAGTTTTAGTAACAAATTACAACAATAATAGTACATATAAAATAGTTAAATTATATAATATGACCAAGATTAAAATTATAATATTGGATATAATTAAAAAAATCGTAAAATCTTACTACATCATTATTCGTAAATATCTTCATCCACATCATGTCGAACCCATTGATGTTGTGTACTAGTACTAGGGATATTTTCATCTAAGTTTTGTTCTGGAAAAGGTAATGTTTCTGATCTTTCGACGATGTCATCTCTACTTCCATTACCCATGTCAAACAAGTCTCTAGGGGTGTTCCGGAGTACAACATACCAACCCTCATCAGTTGGATCTTTCGAATAAAAAACTTGTTTCACTTGAGAGGAAAATACATATGGCTCGTCCATCAATTGTTGTCCAGTATGAATCAAGTGAGAGAAATTAACCATTGTAAAACCAAATTGATCTTTTTTAATTTGCAGTATTAACATCAGCCCAATCACACCGAAATAAGACAACTTTCCATCTACCATAGTAATCCAACTCAATAATGTCGGTAAGAAGTCCGTAATACTCCACATTACCCTCAACTGGATTACTGTCCCTAGCACTAGCATAACTTGTAATTGAAGAATTAACAACAATTCCATAATTTTGAGTTCTCCTTATTCTCTCGCGATATTTTGTATGAAATCTGTATCCATTGATGAGGAAGGCACTATATCTTTTTATTACTCTGTTCGAACCTTGGGAAAGCCATTTAACTTCGTCATTGACGTCCTTCCCACTCCAAACCTATTGAATCGAAAGTAAATTGAGTAATTATAAATGTATTATGTAAAAACATTCTTATTTGATTAACTAAATTTCGTGATTATATGTAACTGATAACTTATTAACTTCAGTTACATACCGTTTCGCTTAACCATTCATGAAAAGATTCTGTGAATAACTTATTAATCTCTCAATGTTGTAATCTTCGAGAGCATACACGAGATCTCAAAATTTGTTTGTACTCACTATGTTAAAAACAAGTTTAATTGGTTAGAAGATAAACAAATCAAAACGACAAATATGTGAGGAAATTTTAGAACTTACTTGCGTAACGGTTCAATTGAATCGTGGTGAAAAAGTACATATCGATGTGTTTGTATCCACGATATATCATCTAATTCTACAATTTCAACTTTGCCGATTGGTTCTCCATAACTTTGGAATAAATAAGTTTCGGCCAAGTTATGATCATTGAGCCCAGTATTTCTACTTGGTCTATTCCATCATGTTTCAACATCTTCTAAATATCTAGAACAGAAGGTCATGCACTCCTCTACCAAGTAGCCTTCAGCAATTGATCCTTTTGGATAACGCTTATTGCGACAATACGACTTCAATTTGCTTAGGAACCTAAACACGATATACAATATTTATCAAAAGCTGTAACTAAATGTATAGAGGTGAATGAATGAATACTTGAGAAATAAATTAGCACCTTTCTATAGGATACATCCATCGATAAAAAACCGGTCCACCAAGTATTGCTTCGTGAGGGAGATGGATTACCAAGTGCACCATAATAGTGAAGAATGAAGGTGGAAAGATCTTCTCCAAATTGCATAAAGTCAAAGCCGCTCGATCCTGTACTTTCTCAAGTTCTTCAACATCCAAAACTTTGCCACAAATAGCTTTCATTATATTGGATAGTTCAATTATACAGGACGTTACATTTTTGACATACAGCAACGTAAAGCAACTGGAGTAAATCTTGCATCAAGATGTGATAATCATGTGATTTTAATGAATATAATCTTCGATCTTTAAGACTCACACATCGAGATATATTTGACGCATACGCATCTGGGGACCTTTATATCCTTCAACACCATATAGAACACTTCTTTCTCTTCCTTTGACATTGAAAAAATAGAAAGCGGTAACCGATATTTCCCATTCGGAAGTATTTGAGGATGAAGATCACGCCGAATTCTCATGTCAACTAAATCAAGTCGACTCTGAAGATTGTCTTTTGATTTTCCATCGACATTCAAAATTGTCCCAATTATGTTATCGCAGACATTCTTCTCAATATGCATGACATCAAGATTGTGGTGTAAAATGTTGTACTCCCAATAAGGCAACTAAAAAAAAATACTCCTTTTTTTCCACAAGTCCGCCTCATTAGGATCATCCTCTTCGTCAGATTCATCATCAGATTCATCCCTCCATCTTCTCTTTGTTTGTGTGTTAGGTGGTTGATTCATCTTCCCATAACTAAAGTTGATATATTTTAACATAAACAAGATTTCAGATCCAACGGTCTACTCAGGATCTCCTCTGTACTCTTCAGTACCGTCAAATAGAGTACTCTGAAATCTAAATTTATGATTTCCATCTAACCACCGACGATGGCCCATGTAAGAGAATTTCTTCCCATTGTACAACCACTTTGAACAAGTTTGCGCAGCACAATAAGGACAATCATAACATCCTTTAGTACTCTAACCCGATAAATTAGCATAAGCCAGAAAATCATTAATTGTCCACAATAAAGCTGCACGTAATTAAAGTTCTCCTTCCTCAATATATCATATGTCTCAACACCAGACCATAATTGTTTTAGCTCTTCAATAAGTAGCTGCAAATAGATGTCAATATCATTTTCGGGACCTTTCTCTCCAGAATAATCATTGATAAAATAAACGGAGATTGCTTCATGCAAATCCATGGAGGCAAATTGTAAGGAACAAACACTACAAGACAAGTACTGTACGAAGTACTCATGATTGTAAATGGATTAAAGCCGTCAGCTGTTAGCCCAAGCCTCACATTCCGAGGATCACTTGCAAAGCTTGGAAATTTACTGTCAAATGATTTCCAAGCTAAAGAATTCGCAGGATGTCTTAATAATCCATCGTCGGTCCGTTGATCATTATGCCACCTCATAGATTCGGCTGTCTTTGACGACATGAAAAGCCTTTAAAGTCTTGGTATTAGGGGAAATATCGCAAAACCTTGATTGGCTTCTTTCTTAACTGTGCCCCACCTTCATCCGTATTCACATCTTCTGTATTCCCATTCATCCAACGAGACTTACCGCAAACATTACAAGACTGTTGGTTCTTCTGATTACCCCAGTACAACATGCAGTCATTTGGGCAACTATGAATTTTATTGTACCCAAGGCCCAAATCTTTTATTAGTCTCTTCATATCTTGACAAGATTGGGGGATTTTTGCAAAAGGAAACATCTCTCTCAGAAACTCTAGCAGCATTGTAAAAGAGTTTCCAGTCCACCCTCCCAAACATTTTAAGTGAAATAGACGAATGCAGAAGGATAATTTCAAATATTTTGATCCCTCGTAAAGTTCTTCGTTCATTTCATTTAAGTAAATTGTAGAACTTCGCCGCTTTTTCATTTGGCTCCTCATCAGGTGCACTAGTTCCCATTTCGCAAAAAACATTTCTAACAATATTATAATCAGTGATGCAATAAAGTCAGGTGGAAATGATTGCTCACCATGACTGTGCATATTAAATGTATCCCGCAACATATCTTCCATGTCATCTTGTCTAACATACTGGTGGTAATCAATATCAAGATAAGTCGGATTAATCGTTGAAGAAGTTCCACTAGATGTACACTCTCCATGCAAAATCCATTTTTTAAACCCTCGAATAAAGCCATCAACAATTAGATGTTCGTAGACAACTTCACGAATATGCCAGTTGATGTTGCCACACTTCTTACACGGGCAAAGAATCATATTCTCTTGGCTTGTATTTTGAAATGCAAAATTTTAAAAAGTTTGTTCTCCATTTCGATAGGCGTTGCTTACCCTTGACAATTTCATCCAACTCCTATCCATTTCGTAGTTCTTGAATTCTAAAATTGACAATAAATTACATAGGTAAGTTGTTTATTTATAACTTTAATTAAGTTATGTAAGTTATGATATGATATATATTTATGTATTATGTAAGTTATGTAAATTATGTAAGTTATCCGAATTATGTAAATTATGTAAGATATGATATATATTTATGTATTATATAAGTTATGTAAATTATGTAAAATATGATATATATTTATATTGATGGGATTGTGATTGTGTTGATGGGAAAACACAAGGGAAGTGAAGAATTGGTTATTAGAATAAATTTATAAGTTTAGGGTTAATTATTTATTTTGAATTAAGTCTATCATGTGTGCTCAATTATGGTTATTTTTTATTGAGTCACATGAATGCTAAATCAACTCAGGAATTAATGAGTTATTTTTAATTAGGTAATTTAAAAATAAAATAAAAGTAGACAAAATATTCTTCGTGATTAAAATAAAATAAAATAAAATACTTAAAATAAAACTATAAATACAATTTAATTTAATTAGGTAATTTATAAATAAAATAAAAGTAGACAAAAGTTTTTTCGTGATTAAAATAAAATAAAATAAAACTTTAAATACAATTTAATTTAATTAGGTAATTTAAAAATAAAATAAAATAAAATAAAATAAAACTTTAAATGAAATTTAATTTAATTAGGTAATTTAAAAATAAAATAAAAGTAGACAAAAGTTTTTTCGTGATTAAGATAAAATAAAATAAAATAAAACTTTAAATACAATTTAATTTAATTAGGTAATTTAAAAATAAAATAAAAGTAGACAAAAGTTTTTTTGTGATTAAAATAAAATAAAACTTTAAATACAATTTAATTTAATTAGGTAATTTAAAAATAAAATAAAGGTAGACAAAAGTTTTTTCGTGATTAAAATAAAATAAAATAAAATAAAATAAAACTTTAAATACAATTTAATTTAATTAGGTAATTTAAAAATAAAATAAAAGTAGACAAAATATTTTAAACATTGTTAAGTCTTTCTTTTAATTTGCATTTATTAATTTGTTAATTTAAAAATTAGGTAATTATTAAATTAATGACATTAAACTTGTTAAGTCTTTCTTTTAATTTGCATTTATTAATTTAAGTAAACATTGTTCTTTTGGTAACGGCAAGTTTATGCTTAAAAGCTATGATTTTTTTTAATAAAAAGTTCAACTTAAATGATAAAAGAATTATAATATTTGTGATAAAACGGACGAGAATATTTCAATAATATTTAATAATTTAAAAAAAATCGTGATAGAAATATAGAAATATTAAATCACAAATTAAAAGGTTGCAAATTGAGCAGAAATGATCCCTTTTACAGAATTAATCTCAAGGCCGATAGCATAACAGCATAACAAGTTATGTACTTGATCACTTGTAAATTTGGGTATTATTATATCTATGTATTGTAGAGGAAAACAATGACAAACAGTTCATCGACAGCATAACAAGTCTCTGAGGATAAACAACATAAGCAAATTTAAAAAATAACTCAACGATAAACAGAATAAGTTAAAAGCATGATCCATTAAAAATTAATCTAAGGATAAACAAGAATAGTAATTTAAAAAAAAAAGAAAAAAAGAAAGTAAAAGATTAACTAACCTTCTGCTTATCTAGCCTTTCTGTGTATTTGAGTAGTATTTGTAGTTTTCCTTTTTCTTTCTTAGATCTCGAGTGGTAACTGATAAAGCAGTTGAAAGTTTCGGCTCTTTTTCCTATTGCTGGTCCGATATTGCCCAATCAAAAAATTCCACTATTACTCTATTACACTATTACGCAATTACACTATTCCACTATTCCACTATTATCATAATCACAAAAGCATTCTTAGCATGACAATGCCATGCACCATTTCAACTTTGAAATTTAGATTTCTATTAAAACCCTCTATTACCGGGCTACTGGAGTCGTGAAGAAAAGACAGACATTATGAATAAGTTTATATTGCAATTAAAGAAAATAATAAATACCTCTACAAGCTTCATGTACAGAATTTGCAATGTTGTGCCACCGCCTAAAACTGATGCCGCATCAGTTAACATATCCGCAACAACTAGCAAAATAACCAATCCCATCAGGGTTTCATCAAAGCCAAAACATGTCTTTAAAAAAAAGGAAAACAGACTAATTTAACAACCTTTACATACAAAAGATAATTTCAGTATATCAGTATAGATAAAATGAATTATCAAGTCACCTACTCTAACAATTTGATAAGGGCTTAGTGATTCAGATATAAGAGAAAAAATGTCCAGAAGCAAACTTCATGTTATCTAATTGAAACATGAATATGATCTACAACAAACAAAAGAAATAAATAAAATATAGAAGCTGAAGAACTCACTCTTTAATCAGAAAGATGCACATGATCTACCATTTTTACTAATTTTTTTCACAAGAGAAAAGATAATAGCCAACATGAAAATAGCCAATTATTACCATATCTAGTCTGTTTGAACTCCTTCAGATCCTCATATGAAATATTTTGATAGTCATCAGGATATTGAACTTGGGAGCTCACCTGTGAAGAAAAAAGCTTTAGGATTTGTTCCAAATCTAAAAAGATCCCAAAAAAGAAATTTAGACAGATATTGGGAAAATTATTTCCAGGAAGATGAAGAAAATAGGTAATGGAAGCTATGAGAAGTTTACAAAGAGATCAATTTGCTTTGAATTTCGTCTCTTTTCAAAGAATATGTAGGAGAGTTCCACATCCAAGTTATTTGGTGAAGAAACAGAAAAATAAAATGATTGCTAAAATTTCATAATTACATCAAAAAAATTATTAATTAGAATTAACATAAAAGAAAAAGGTGTTTTCCATTTTCCATGAATTGGGTTACAGTTTCATTGCATGCATTACAGTTATTAGGATTCACACGTCATCATATGCACCTCAGTTTTGCGCAAAAAGAGATAGAGAACTTTTCTCTTTCGAAAAGGGACTGAGATGCACCATTCGTTCATAATCTCAACACTGCGGGGGCATCACTAAATCATCCAGTGTAATTGAAGCAAAAATTTTTGAAGCAAAAAGCATCACTAAATCTCAATACTGTGCGTAATCTCAAAAGAAAAAGTGTTCTATTTCTACCCTATCACAACAGGTTCTATTTCTACTCTATCTCAAAAGAAACAAGTATCATGCAGCAAATAGGTACCAAAATTTATCGACTAATTGCGGAAGCGAAGAGCGATGGCGACAAAACGCAGAAGAGATGACGGCGGACGGCGATAAGTAGGTGGTCGATCGACTGAGATGCCTAGGGATTTTGGGGGAAATTAAGGGAGTTGGGGAAATCTATTTTGGTGTTTTGAGGGAAAAGGCTAAGACTGTCGGGCATGAAAGAATAAGATTTAACATTACAAATGAAATCGACACCGTTTTGACAAAAAAAAATTCATCGTTTGCGGTGCTTCAGAAATGCGCCGCTAAAAGCTATCTATTGCGGCATTTCCAGGATAGCGCCGCTAATCTCAAAACTAAACGACGTCGTTTTCGTTAAGCATTAATGTTTTTTGTGGTGTTTATTAAAAAAACACCGCTAATCCCTATATATTCAACTAAAACGACGACGTGTACAGTAAACTTTAATTCTTTTGCGGCGTTTTTAAAAGCGCCACTAATACACTATTATACTAAAACGGCGCCGTTTTCTTTAAACTAATACGACTTTTGCATCGTTTTTTAGAAAAATGCCGCTAATCCCCTATATATTCAACTAAAACAACGACGCTTCCAGTACACTTTAATTCTGTTGCGGCGTTTTTCAAAACACCATTAATCCCCTATCCAACTAAAACGACGCCGTTTTCTTTAAATTATACTGTTTTTTGCGGCGTTTTTTTAAAAAACGTCACTAATCTCTTAATTTTTATATTTTATTTTTATTTGTCATAATTTGGTAGCCATAATAATTAACTTATGGTAGTCAATAGTTAATAATATATGTGTATTATATAAATTAAGTGTAGATCAGGAATTAATTTGAATTGAATTCTTTGTTCAATTAACTGTTTAGATTAATAATTTTAATTATTAATACTAATGATGATAAATGTTAATATGATGATAATTAGTTATAATTTAATCCTAATATTATGAATTAAAGTTTAAAAGATTTATGATCTCTTCCTGATATATGGTACATACTAATCTTTTTTTTTTACATTTTACGGAAGTAGATAATTTTTAGTTTTTTTCTTTTAAATATGCTTAATATTTAATCCTTATATTTTAATTTCTAATATAATTTGGTTTCTATGTGTTTTTAATGTTATTAAGTAGATATAGTACCTATCTATATCAAAATTTGTTACTTTATTTATTTATTTATTAATGTTTTTTTAATTCTAATATTTATCAAAATTTCAAATGGTTTAGATTAAATATTTTTAAATATAAATGCATCAATTGATTGTATAAAATTTCATCATTAATTTAACAAATTTCAAGTAAACCTTAAATCCTAAACCTTTTAATAAATATAAAGTTTATAATTAATAATTTAAACTATAATCATATATAATTTTAATATATTAAGATTAATATTATATATCTCTTTTACAATTATACAAGAAATAGTTTAATATATAAATTAAAAAATGATAATTAATCAAAATCCTTAACCCCACACCCCTAATCCTTAATCCCTAACCCGGCCCTAATCATTAACCTTTAACCCTTAAATCTTAAACTCTAACTATTAAACCCTAAAATACCTTAAACTACATAATTCATAACCCTTAAATTAGTAACTCCTACACTTTAAACCCTGAACCATATACCCTAAATCATAAACCCTAAACTATAATGATAATTAATTAAAGACAATTTAGTGGTATGCCTACGGAAGATCTACATCTCCACCTTCAATTGTTTATAGAGGTGGGTGATTCATTTAAGATAGCAGATGTGACTGAAGACATACTGAGGTTGAAGTTGTTTCTGTACTCATTGCGGGATCGAGTACGAGCATGGCTCAATTCATTGCCACCAAGTTCCATATCTACATGGCAAGAATTAGCAGAGAAATCTTTTGTTAAGTATTTCTCGCCTAGCAAAAATGCTAAGTTGAGGAACGAGATCACAACTTTCCAACAAATAGATGATGAGTCTTTGTATGAGGCTTGGGAGTGATTCAAAGAGTTACTTCATAAGTTTCCTCATCATAGGATTCCTCATTGTATCTAGTTGGAGACATTCTATAATGGTCTCAATGCACATACAAGATTGACGGTAGATGCTTCTGCAAATGGTGCAATTTTGTCTAAGTCTTATAATGAGGCTTATCGGATCATTGAGAGGATCGCAAGTAATAACTATCAATAACCAACAAATCGAACAGCTTGAGGAGGACGTGTAGCTGGAGTTCATGAAGTTGACTCCCTCACTTCATTATCAGCTCAGGTATCGTCTATTTCCTCTATGTTAAAACAGTTTACCGCTAATAGTGCTAATAATTTTGCAGCTCAGCCACCAAGTCTGTTTGAAGTAGTTTCCTATGTGTACTGTGGAGAAGGTCATTCTTTTGAGAATTATCAATCAAATCCTGAGTTAGTGTACTATATGGGGAACCAATATAAAAATAGAAGTGGACAAGGACCCCAGTCCAACTTCTACAATCCTTCATGGTGTAATCATCCTAACTTTTCTTGGAGTAACCAAGGAAATGGACCGAATAACAACTTATTGCAGCATAGACCCAACCAATCTCAAGGGTTTAATCAGCAAGCTCTAAAACCACCTCAAGCTGAGGCATCAAATAGTTTGGAGAACTTGTTGAAAGCATACATGGCAAAGAATGACGCTTTGATCCAAAGCCAGGCAGCAGCATTGAAAAATTTGGAAAGAAATGGGTCAGTTAGCTTCAGAGCTTCGTAATAGACCGCAAGAAACCTTGTCGAGCGATATTCAGAATCTAATAAATTTGGGTAAAGAACATATCAAGACAGTGACATTGCGAAATGGTAAAATTCTAGAACCCCGATTGGTTGATGTCGAAGATAAGCCCATTGAGAAGAATTAACTAGCTGTTGAAATTCCTACACCAAAAGAGTCAGAATCTGCAAAGACTGACAAAGTAAATCCTAACTTAGTGAATTCAGATACTTTAACATCTTCTTTGGATGCAGATTTACCTACTCAGAAGCGTTATCCAATTCAATCGAAAGTCCTATCACCTCCATATCCGTAAAGATTGTAGTAACACAAGCGGAAATAAGAGGTGCAATTCAAGAAGTTTTTGAAAGTTCTGAAGCAATTACACATCAATATTCTGTTGGTGGAGGCTTTAGAACAAATGCCGAATTATGTGAAGTTTATGAAGGATATATTGTCCAATAAGAAACAACTGAATGAGTATGAGATTGTTGCCTTAACACAGGAGTGCAGTGCGTTCTTGCAGAACAAATTGCGACCGAAATTTAAAGACCTAGGAAGCTTTACTATACCTTGTAACATTGGTGAATCTTACTGTGGTAAAGCTTTATGTTATTTAGAAGCGAGTATCAATTTAATGCCTAAGCCTATTTTCAAGATGCTAGCGATAAGTGAAGTAAGACCTACAACAGTGACGCTTCAGCTGACGGATCGATCTTTAGCATATCCCGAAGGAAAGATCGAGGATGTTTTGGTAAGAGTCGATAAATTTATTTTTCCTGCTAATTTTATTGTCTTAGATTTTGAAGTAAATAAGAAAGTGTTGATCATCCTTGAGAGACCTTTCTTAGCCACAGGAAGAATGTTAATTGATGTGCAGAAAGGTGAACTCACCATGCGAGTTCAAGACGATCAGGTAAACTTTTAACATTCTTAAAGAGATGAAATTTTCTGATCCGGTAGAAGAGTGTTCAGTTATAGAAGAGATAGAAACCTTGGTTTCTATGGAAAGCAATTTTGAAGAAGATCCATTGGAGAAAGCCTTAGATCTTGACCCTTTAGAGGATGAAGAAGGTAAAGAAAACATGGCTTTGATGGAAGCCAACCCGAGAAATTTTATTCAATCCACATGGTTAATGAAGGGATTGTCTTAGGGCATAAATCTCAAAGAGAGGAATTGAAGTCGATAAAGAAAATGTGAACGTAATTGAAAGATTACCGGCCCCAATTAATGTGAAAGGAGTCAGAAGTTTCTTAGACCATGCCGGTTTTTAGCGAAGGTTTATTAAAGATTTCTCGAAAATTTCTAAATCGTTTTATTTGTTGTTAGAGAAAGATACAGTGTTTGATTTCAACAAAGCATGTTTGGAAGCTTTTGAAGATCTAAAAAAATGGTTAACCTCAGCTTCAATAATCGTTACACCTAATTGGAGCTCACCTTTTGAGTTGATATACGATGCAAGTGATTATGTCGTTGGAGTTGTGATGGTTCAGAGAAGAAACAAAGTGTTTCACCCTATTTACTATGCAAGTAGAACTTTGATGGGAGCCCAACTCAATTATACGGTAATTGAAAAGGAACTCTTTGCTATAGTTTTTGCTTTTGACAAATTTCGCTCATATCTTATATGTACCAAAGTTGCAGTATTTACTAACCATGCGACCATTAAATACTTGCTCACGAAGAAAGATGTGAAACCGAGGCTAATTCGTTGGACACTGTTACTTCAAAAATTTGACCTTGAGATCCAAGACAGAAAAGGTGTCGAAAATCAAATAACTGATATCTGTTGAGGTTCGAGCAAGATGAGGTTTCTTGATCATGTGTGCCTATCAACGAGAATTTCCTAGATGAACACTTATTTGAGGTAAGTCGAATTCATGAAACACCTTGGTTTGCTGATTTTGCCAATTATCTTGCATGTGGAATAATTCCTCGTGAAATGACATACCAACAAAGGAAAAAATTCCTTCATGATAGTAGGTATTATTTTTGGGAGGATCTGTTTTTGTTTAAACAATGTGTAGATAATATAATCCGAAAGTGTGTAGCTGAAAGTAAGATTGTTGAGATCTTGTATCATTGCCATTCATCTCCAAGTGGGGGATATACTTTGGTGGTTCACGTATTACAGCAAAGATTTTGCAGCTGGTTTCTTTTGGCATACACTATTTAAAGACGTTTATGATCAAGGAGGAATGAGATGCCATTGACAAACATTTTGGAGATTAAATTATTCAACGTATGAGGCATTGACTTCTTAGGCCCGTTTCCTTCTTCATATGGGAACAAATACATCTTAGTTGCTGTGGACTATGTATCCAAGTGGGTTGAAGCTCAAGCATATCCCACAAATGATACTTCAGGGGAGTGTTAAACTAATTAAGAGCTTAGGTAAGAGCTTAGGTTTTTGAGTGAATTGACAGCACTAATTGAGTCTTAGGCAAATTTTTTAGGTAAGGAATTTTAAAATTTTGAAGGATTTGAAAATGTTGGTATTTTTAAAATATATCTTTTTAAAATATTAATATTTTTTTAGTATTTGTGGTTATTTTGTTTGGATAAATAATTTTTAAGAAATTTTTAAATTAATGAAATTTAATAAGTTAAAAAATAATTATAAAAGAAAATAATGATATTAAAAATAAATTATATAAAATATGCTATAGAGATATCATTAGATTTGTAAAAGTATATAAATATTTTTAATAATATATAAATGGAATTAAATAAAAGTTACATTTCAAAGTTTATGTTTTTACTTTACCACGGTATCATGTGTATTAAGCGAAAGAAATTTTGAAAAACCATCTTTTTTTTTTGGTAAAAAGTATCATAAAAGCTTGTGTACTAGTCGAATTGTATTTTGGTCACTCTACTCAAAAAATTAGCAAGTTAGTCCCTCCATGTTAGATTAAGGAGCGAATTGATTCCTTCTATTAAAAATTTCATCCTTTTGTATGGTTAAAAACTAACGTGGTTGACAGAATAACCAAACAATGACATGTGACAACGTGTCACATGTATTTCATGCTAACATACAAAAACTAATTTTTAATAGTAGACATAGATGATATTTTTAACAGAATAATTAGTTTACTCTTTGTTTTAATATATAATTTTTAATAGAAAAAGTAAAATACAATCTTACTCCTAATATCGGGGCCTCCATGATATTTTAACTCCCTTTTTTTCATACAATTTCAACTTAAAATTCTTCTCAATCTCTTAAAATTTTAAAATTTCCGATTGTATTTATTTGAATAAGTAAATTTATTTTTGAAATTTTAAAAATATTATTAGAAATGAAAATCCTCCACAAAATCCTTTGCCCAAATACACCCTAGGAAAACAAAGGTTCTTCCTATTTTAAATTTCTTTGATAATCAACAATATAAATGTGAATGGTGAATGCATAAACGGGTAAGATATTTTTAAGGCAGAAAAAAGAAGGCGAAGAAACTCCCATAATTAGGGATTCACAATTTAGATTCCACTTTCGAGGTCCAAAAGGTTGTGGCGGTCCCAATGCCATTTGAGGATAAAGAAAGAAATCTAAAACAAAAGTTAAAAAACAATTCAAGTAATAAAAAAGAAGAAGAAGAAGAAGAAGAAGAAGAAGAAGAGTGATTCAAAATGATGATATTATGTGAGTAAATCGATGATTGTATTTTTTCTAATAGTCAGTGTTAAAAACAAGTACATCAAGACAGCTTACTACTAAACCGAATCCTACTTAACTAGATCTCCCAACAAAGAGGTTTAAGGAAAAGGAGCACTGTCGTGTATACATTCATGTCCTGTCGTGATCGAAGAAAAACATGAAAGGAAAAAAAACCCAATCTCACACGTTATCAGGCGACGATACCCTAGCCTCTAGATGCCCCTGCTCTTTGATCGGTGTTCATTTAATGAACCACCACTTATAGTTACAAAACATAAAACCTTTTTATACCCTTTCCGGATATAGATTCTACACCGCCCTTCCTCTCACTTTTCTTTATCATCTTCTTCTTCTTCTCCTCTTCCTCTGTTGAACTTGAAGATAGTCTATTTGTACTAAGCTCTTAGCATATAACTAGCTGCTGCTGTTCTACCTCTTCTAATCTTATTCTTATTTTTCCCTACTGTACTTTTTCTTTTTCTTTTTTTTGAGATTTTCAAGGGAAAAGAAAATGGGTCGTGGCAAGATCGAGATCAAGAGGATTGAAAACGCTACAAACAGACAAGTGACCTATTCCAAGAGAAGAAATGGTATTTTCAAGAAAGCCCAAGAGCTCACTGTTCTATGTGATGCTAAGGTTTCACTCATCATGTTCTCCAGCACTGGGAAATTCCACGAGTTCATCAGCCCTAATATCTCGTACAATACCAAACCCCATCTCTCTCTCTCTCCACACACATATATATGTATGCATGAAAGAAATTATATGGATTTTGTTTGTGTTGCTGTTGATGTAAATTAGGACAAAGGCGTTTTTTGATCTTTATCAAAAGACTACAGGCACCGATCTCTGGATCTCCCACTACGAGGTCCTTAGTCTTTCTCTTGAATGTTAGCTTGCTTGATCTGTCAGCTTTTCCAGATTTTCTTCTTATATTTTAGTTGTACGCTTTGTTTGTTTGCCAGAAAATGCAAGAAAACTACAGAAGGCTGAAGGAGATCAACAAGAAGTTAAGAAGAGAGATCAGGTAAAGGAATTAGTGCTTTGAAATACATACCAAACCAAACTTAGGGTTAATTTGGAAATAAAAGTCCTTTTTCATGGTTTATGAAGTAAAACTTTGACTAGGAAATTGTTTTAGCAGGCAGAGGATGGGTGGAGATCTGGATGATCTTAACATTAAGGAATTGCAAGCTCTTGAGGCTAAGATGGATTCTTCCTTGGTGGCTATACGTGACAGAAAGGTTTGAAATTATTGCTTCTTTTTTTTGTTTTACCCCCCCCCCCCAAAAAAAAAAAGGATATCTTGCTTTGGCTTCTTTGACTACAAAAGAAAAGTTAAGGGTTCTAAGTGGAAGAACCAATCCTTTGGCTAAAAATATGTTAAATGAATTGAGTTCAGGAAAAAAAGTTTGGATTTTTATTATCACACTAGTCATCTCAACTCCTCCATTTTAGAAAGTTTTCAGCGCCCAAAGTCCAAGTAGCTGATCAAACAGAAAGTGTTCTTTCTTCCTGGAATTGGGGATGTTGGGATGCCAAAATCTTATCTCTTACAGATGTTTATATGAACTTGTAGGAGAATCAGGTTAACATAAAAGGGTACTTTTGTGTGTGTGTAAACCTCCCCACCCCCTCCAATTGAGATAAACTCAAATAATGAAACTAACAATATCAGTTGATTTTCCACAGTACCATGTCATTAAAACGCAAACCGACACACACAAAAAGAAGGTCAGTGAATCCAACTCCATAAAAATAGTCGCCTTTCATTCAATTAGTCGAGTTCTTATAATATTTGAGGACTGGAATGCGCTGCAGGTTAGGAATTTGGAGGAAAGACATGCAAATCTTGTCTTCGACTTGGTAAGGAACTCGACTTTCATTAATTATCCAATAGATCAAAGACTAGTACTCTAGTAGTGCATCTTAATAATGAGTGTGTGTTTTCCCAAGGAGACAAAGCTTGACCAACAGAATGGAATAGTTGAAAGTGAAGGATACTATAATGAAGCAGCAAATGGAGCCTCTAACTTACATGCTCTTCGCCTGTATCAAATCCACCACCCTAATCTTGTTCTTCAACATGGAGGACGATTTGGTTCCAATGATCTTCGTCTTGCTTGATTATTATTGGTGGTTTTCGAGGACACACTGCCTCCTGTTTCTGATCACGATTATTCTCTATAATATGTTAATTCTCTAATCTATCTATTTATATAATAAACAATTTTAATTCTCATTGTGAATCGTTTATCTCGCAGTTATGGTGAAAGAATTAATCTTGCTACCGACTCTTTCTTTTCTTACATTATCAACGGGCTGAAAGAAGCCTGTTCCTCCTAGGGTAACTAAGTGCTTGTGTGTTTTCTTATCATGTAATATATGATTAGTGTTGGATTGGCATTTTATTCAACTTTTATATTTTATTTTTACTCTATTGATACCAATTAATATTTCTAGTTTACAACATTTTTCCCTATAATTAGTGGGTTAGATTTTGTTGAGAAAATTTGTTCTTTTTAATTTAGTTTTTAATTACTATATGTTTTATATAAATTTAATACATGAATAATTAATATTGTATAATTTTTTATACTTTGCGTTAATATTATTTTATATTATATCTCTATCATTATTAAAACCCTAAATTTGGTGTCACGACTCAAGTGACATCAATTTAATTAAGGAAATTATGAATGCAACTTTATACATTTTGAATAAATTATATTACTACGAGAGTAACTTTATTTTTTATAAAACAAATAAAAAAAATTTTAAAAATATAAAAGATTGAAATTTTTTTACATGAAAACTCATTCGAAACTCCAATTAGCATGTCAACTTCCGAATTGGGATTAAGAGGATTCCATGTCTTTTTCTGATACAATTATTGCTTTTGTAGTCACCCCAAATCATTATTCACCATGTCGATTTGGGGTTCCTATGCACCGTCAATATTATTCTGGTAATTAAAAATTTTTTCATGTTATTTTGATAAATAATTTGTAACATCCCGAATTAGGGTCTAGTCAGAACAGTAATTTCGAGACCACAAATTCAAAATAGAAATAATTATTTTATAATTATTTGATGGTCCATGATATGATTGCATGTTTGTGTGAAATTTTCAAGAAGAAATTCTCAGCCTAAAGTGTCCAATTTGAAGTTAGGGACTAAATTGAATAAGTTGCAAAATATGTGTTCTAGAAGCTCCAAGCATGAAATTGCATTGAACTATAAATTAGAAGGTCTTAAATAGCAATTTGACCAATTTCTATAATTTTGGACAAAAATTGTCATGAATAGGAAAAATTAGAAAGAAGGCTTAAAGGGCATTTTTGTCATTTGGTAAATAAAAGAATAAAAAGGGAAAATCAAGAAAAAATTTGCTCATCTTTCTCATGCCTTAGCCGAAAATTGGAGGAGCACCATAGCTAGGGTTTTTCAACTTTTCAAGCTTAATAGTAAGTCATTCCTAGCCATGTTTTTAATGTTCTTTGCATTTTTGAGATCCTTGAAGCATGATTTAGCTATTTCTACTCTTTATTTGAACTACGGTTTATGTTCAAAAATTTACCCATAGTGCTATGTATGTATTTTGATGATTAATGGAGGAATATGGAAGTTTGGTGTTAAATGAACATCTTTTTCTAAGTGATTTTTCATGAAAACATCTAAAAGGACTTGTTTGTAAAACATGTAAAATAGATGTTAAAAATGTGATTTGATGAAAAATGTGGGTTGTTATAAGAGAGAATATGAATCGGATAGGTTTGGGTAAAAAAGAAATTGGACACATTTCATTTTACGAGCTTAGGGACCAAAGTGTACATATGTGAAAGTTTAGGGGAAAAATTGTAAATTTTCAAAAGTATGATTTATGGACTGATTTGAATAATGTGATAATTAAATAAGTGAAATTTTCTAATATAGATTAAGAAAAACGAAGTCCAGACCTAAACCGAGGGAAGAACAAGGTTGTAGACTAAATCGAATAGTTAGTTACATTTTTGTGTCGAGGTAAGTTTGTGTGTAATTGATACAATATTTTATTATACATTTAACACTTAATGTTGCATGAAATGAATATTTGCCTTTGTGAGTATTATTTATGTTGTCCGACAAAGATTCGAGGCGACGGAAGCCGGTTGAACCTTAAGAATACTTAGGGCATAAATATCATGACCTTTGAGTTGATGAGATCCCGTATAATGCCATATCTGAGATATGACTTTGGCATCAATATGTGATCTCATGTAAGATTGTGTCTGGGACATGGCATTGGCATCGATATGAGAACATCGTGTAAGACCATAGCTGTGTTATCGGCTTCAGTATGTGTGATCCCATGTAAGACCATGTCTGGGACATGGCATTGGCATTGATAAGTGGTCTCATATAAGACCATATCTGGGAAGTGGCATTGGCACCCTACTATGTGAGTGGTTCAACGGGTAGTCCAAGAATTTGTTAAAGAAATAACGAGGTATGATCATATTGAAAGAGTACAGGTATGTACGCCTCAAGCTAGTAGTTATTGAAATTACGAAATGATTAAACCCTGGTAAGATGAGAATGAAGGAATTATGATCTTGAGTTCTATTAAACATTACATAAATCGAATGAGATAGGATATGACTACAATTATTGTTGAGAATAAGATGAATTAAATTATGTTATGTATGTGTATGAAAATGCATATTTTTTAATTCCTTATTATTTACATGCAAACTTACTAAGCTCTATGCTTACTCCCTCTCTTTATTATTTTCTTATAGTGTCACCAAGCTAGCTCAGGGATCAAAGGATGTCGGAGGCTCAGTCACACTATCAATTGGAATCTTTTGGGTATAGTTAGTTTCATTATTTTGAGTATGGCATGTATAGGAACTTGGTTATTTTGTTATATGTCATATTTGCTTAACCAATGTGTTGGCTTTTGATGGTGTTATGATTCATTTTGTACAAGGCCATGAGATATGGCTCACAATAATTATTGGGTTGTAAACCTATTCATTTATGCATGTATGTGCCAATTCCACTATGATATGGCTATTGGTTGTTGATGGATGAATGATGATGGCTACTATGTGTGTGTTGGTAAAATTGGCTTGACATGACATGGAGTCTTAAATTAGTATAATGTAATGAGTAGTTGTCATATAAGCTAGGTTCATAAATGTTTAAGTACCTTTGGAACCATGAACGTGTTGTGCAAATAAGGGTGACAAATGACTTGGAAAATAGCCTTAAATTTGTCTACACAGGTAGATACACGGGCGTGTGTCTAGACCGTGTATGACACACGGCTTGCCCCAAGAGTGTGTGTTCTGGCAGTGTGTCCCCTACACCCTAATTAATGTTAAACGGAATGAATAGTAGTAAACACACAGGCATTGATACGGCCGTGTGTCTCAGCGGTGTGGAGGACACGACCTTAGAACATGGGTGTGTGCCCAGGCCGTATGAAGTCTGCACTTAATTTCGAGAATTTAATTCGCCACACGGCCTAAACACACGGGCGTGTGTGGCCACACGGCTTACCCACACGGGCGTGTGACTCTCTAAAACAAGAAAATTTTCTAAGTGTAAAGATTTTTGAAAGTTCTCGGTTTAGTCCTAAACCACTTTCGATGTACATTTTGGGCCCCGTAGGCCCTTATAAGGGACAATTTGCATGCGATTGAAAAGTTTTAAATTTGAACGAAATTTTATGGCTTGGTTTTGTTTGCTTGTTTACGTTTAAGTCCAGTAATACCTCGTACCCTGTTCCGTCGTTGGGTACGGGCAAGGGGTGTTATATAATTTTTTTCATATTATTCCCAAAAAAAGCCTTTGATATTCCTATATACCGGCAACTATTAGATTTTAGCACAAGCCAACCCAATGAAAGATAGACTTAGTGAAAAAAATTGGTCTCTTTCAATTTTAATATTGAGCAAATTAGTTTTTCTAAAAGAAACATCAATTTAATCTCTCTCAATTTCAAAAGTGAGCAACCAAGGGCAATTAATTACAATGTTAAAGTTTTCTGTCAATTGCACATATTTTTTTATTGGTATAATAACAAACTTAGCACTCAAAGTTTACACATTATGTTATTTTGATCTTGATTTAATAAATTTAGCCCCAAAAAAATACGAGTTTTTGTCAATTTGGTTTGGTTTAACAAATTTAGCCCACAATATTTACACATTTTGTCGACATTTATGCATAATATAAACATCGAGGGCCAACTTTGTTATTACACCGATAAAATTTATGTACAATTGATGGAAAACATTAACATCATGATTAATTGTCATGAGTTGCTCACTTTTGAAATTGAAAGATATTAAATTGCTCCAATTTTTTAAGAGAGACCCATTTGCTCAACATCAAAATTGAGAGGGATCGGAAAGGTCTCTTTACAAAAAATATTATAGATCTAGAATTTCAAAAGAGAATTTATACAATATCTTGTAATTTTATACATACTAGTTTTTAATGTTACGTGTGTTGTATGTGATTTTATGTGTTTAATTTTTAATTAGTTTTAAAATATAATATTTGTAATCATTGTAATTACCGTGAAATAATATTTCTTATTTAAATTTTTAAATATAATTCAAATATATTAATTTATTTAAAATTTTAATATTATAATAAAATTTTCAAATCATAAATTAAAGAATTTTTAACATATTCAATATACAATATAATTTTACTTCATGTAATTAATGCAAAACAATATTATTCAAAATAATAAATAATTAACGTATATTAGCTATTTTGATAATTCAAATATAATTTTAATAAAACAATTTCTAATTTTTATTAAAGCATTTGTAAAAATAATAAAAAATGCTATATCGTAAATTAAACTCTTCACAATTTAATTTTATTTTTTCTTAGTGGTGAATAAACTGACTCTAATAAGTTGTAGATAACATATGATTAATATAAGATATCAAGATACCTATTATATAAATTACGGTAAACTAAACCCATAGTCACTCTAAAATAATGTCTTTCCTATTTTTGTCACTCTAATTTTTTTCTCCATTTAGTCACTTTAATTAGAATAATTGTGATAAGTAATCACTCCCATTAAATTTTTCATTTTCTTCTAACGATTTGCTGAGGTGACACTTTTTTTTTCTATTTTTCCAAATTCTTGAAAAACTATAAATTATTTTTCCTCCATGGTCAAACCTATTCTGAACAATGCAATTACTACCATCAACCTCTGCCGACAAGCATCCATCCTTGTTTTCTTCACTCCCCACTGCCACAAGTCCCTCATTGACGACTGCATGCACAGGGAATAGTGAGACAACAACTTCATATTGGGTGTGTCACATCTCAAAAATCGAGTTAGAAGAAATTGGGTTAGCGAAACCAAGAGGGGTTATGTCCAGCTTTTGAATTAAGGTTGTTAAAATTTTGGTAAGTAATTTGGTCTGGTTCAATGGTTAAGTGTTGTACTTGTTTGTTTGAGGTTCTGAGTTTCAATATCTCCTTTGAAATTTTAGCTATTTTTGTTCCTATCTTTATCTCTGAACATCTAACTTAAATTCAATTTCTGCACAAGCATGGGTAAGAATGAGTTTATTGGTTCTATGATAAGGCTTCAGCTTACCTTTGGTTCTGTGTTTGAATCCTTGTATGAGCATAAGTGAAAATATTTTTTTATGTGAAAATCTAATTAGTTGCTAGGGGGATGGGATTTGTTTTGTTTTATTTTGAAGAGAAATTTTCCCACGTTTCCTCACCCTCTTGATCATATATTTCTTTCCTTTCTTCTCACATATGCTATTTGCTTTTTTTTTCTTTTGCTTCTTGTTCTTTTATTATTCTAATTTTATTTCTTCCTTGTGTTTTTTTGTTGTTTTTGGTGGTTTAGTTCTTACTTCCTTTTCGTTCTTTCATTCTTATTTACGTTCGTGCTAGAGTCTACTTTCTATGTTCAACATTTTGCATTAATACTCTTTCGTGTAGTTAAGCGTATGGTGTTGAACATGCAAGAAAAAGATGAGATTTCTCCAACTCTCCATAATATAGTCAATCAATTTGATGAAGAGAACAGAAGGCCACTGGAGAACTTTTCCTGTAGCTAGAGATCATAGAGCTAGTTGATGCATAAATAATAATTTGATGGTGTCGCATTTGAGAGTTTTGAAAATGATGGATTCAATCACGATGGCCAACCAAGCATTGTTGGTGAGGAATTTAACAGGGAAAAGCCAACTTTTATGAGTTATCGAGATGACAAATTTAAGAAAACTGATGATTATTTGTTTTTGTGCTTGGGATTTTCTTTGAAACAAAATGCTTGGGTTGGTCCTATTCATTGGAAATATAGAAAAAAAAAACTAAAGATGAATCATGGGTGCAATGTAATGATAATGATCAATAGTTGTCTTGGGAAGAACAAAGTGGATTTGGTGGTTTTGACAATGAAATCTTCCTTGGCGATGTTGATAAGTCTGGCACATTTGTTTCTCAGCCTCGTTAGGTTAGTAAAATTGAAGTTCAATATGATAAGACTTCTAAACAAGTTGATATTTAGAATGTGAAAGAAACTATTTGGGGCCATATACGACAATCTTGAGATACATCATTTCAAGTAATACTTGAAACTCCCCTTCTTCGATTTAGGTGTTAAGGATTATTGTGATTGTTTAGGCTTTGGAAATCTCAGGGTTGAATTCGTGTCAAAAAATATTCAATATTGATGAGAAAATAAAAAAATTAAAAAAAGGCAATTTCGAAACTGTTTTGCGTCACATAGCCGTGTGGTTTGGCCATGTGATAGACCGTGTGATTCACAAGGCTGTGTGGGTGGTCGTGTGGAGCACACGGGCATGTGTGCTTACACAGCTTGACCAAGTAGGTTGTGTGGACCACATGGGCTGGCTTGTAGGGCTATGTGGGCCACACGGCCGTGTGAGCCCTTTTTTCAAAAAATTTCACTTAGGCTCATTTGATTTAAAAATTCATACTTAGACCTCTTGTGGGGTCTTTTTGGCTTAAAAAAAGACTTAAAACATAACATTTGTTGATATGTGTATGTATGTGCTATGGGTAAGGTATGTGAAAAATATGTTTACGTTCTGTGTTCTGATAATTGCGAAAGTATGATTATGTATGATAAGCATGACTTGGATTAATAAAATTTGTGTAGGTTGTTTGATATAATCTGTGTTAATGACATTTACATAAGCATGTCATATTTCTTATTCATTACGATTGTATGTTAGCATGTTAATGCATATGCATTGGGGTGGAATTTGATATGATGGAGGAAGTGTTTTGTGGTAGTTTTACTGCAAATATGGCGGTTAAACTATAATATTTGTCCGGCAGCTCCACTGTACCATTATGAGTGGTATACCACCACGACCAGGGTGATCCTATTTGGTGTGATTGGTAAAATTTTGATATGATATGTTTTTAGAAATTTGACATTTTGATCAGATATATGTTTCTGGTAATGTGACATTCTGATATGAAAATTGTATAAGTGTACATTATAAGTAAAATTTTGTGTAGGTATTTACATTTGTGTATGTTATAAAAAAATTATGTTTGTGGGCCAAGTCTCAATCTAGGCTTCTAGCTCACCCGTATGTTTAACTTGGCGGCAATTCTGGAGCTCAGTTCACACAATTTGGTATAAGTATGTTTTGGATTTTAATTTGTTTTGGAACATAAGTTTTGGTTTTGGTATTTGTTTTCGCGGATGTATTATTTATAACTCATAAACATACCCAAGACAACATAACTGATAGAACCTTACAATTTTAAGAGATAAGAATTTTTGAAAGTATTTTTCCGCTGGAAGGTTTTGAAATTAATTACGACGTTTTACAACTCAATTGGTTAAACATTCTAGATTTCTTTTTATAAAATTAATAAAACAAGGTTTTCGTCAAAGTGTTCACACGCAATCTTCTAAATACTTGAGTATTTTGTAAATTAAATAACTTTAGTATTCTGGAAATAAAACTAAGTTTTCACGTAAGTTAGTCGACAATGTTTTTATAACGCTGTAACCTTCATAATCCAACCTTAACGTCTAAGTCGGGTTTTGGGTGTTACAAGATAGTACTATTGATTCTGAGTTGACCACTAAGATCAAACGATTTTCAAAACTTGACAAGGTGGTTAAGAAGAACACGTACAATGGGTTCCTCAACTTGCCTGTTATGTTCTCTAAAGAAACAAGAATACAAACCAAACCATCATCAATCTTAAACTGATCTAAAGCCTTGAACATGTTGAAACTAAATTATGTTAGCTTTCACATCCATTCTCCCCCATTCTCATACATATCTCTAGCTTTTGTTCCATACAAAGCACTAAGTCTGTGTTTGTGACAAAGAATGAGGCGGATGAATTTGTCAAAGTTGTGGATATTACTTAGGGCTCTAGACGTTCGGAAAGAAACTTGGATTTTTTACACAACCTGAAACGCAATCAAATCTAAGTTAGATAAAACAATTAAAATAAATAATAAATCTATGATAAAAATAATAAGGAAGAAATTAAAGAAGATATATAGAAAGATAGAACATGCTATATAGAAGTCCTAAGAATCCTTAGAAACACGAAGAATCCATAACCCCCTTCAGGTGGCTCTAATTTCCCTTCCAAGAAAGAAAACTTGGCAATAAAAAGTTCGAAGGTGATCCTCACAATCTAAAAAGATTGTTAAAACTCTTCTAAAAAAACTCAAGAGAAATTTTTGAAAAGAAAAACTCGGAGAGACTTTATTAACTGAAAGAGAAATAAAATAATAATGAATCATATGAATTGTGTACAATGCAAAGGCCTATATATAGGCTAGCTAAATAAATCTAAATAAAACTCTTAAATATACTAGAACTCTAATTTAATCTAAACAATAAGTAGTTTTAAATGAAACTTTCTTGTAAACATAAAACTCCTAAATAACTTAAAATACTTAATAATTATAAAAATTTGGAATAAAATAATAATAATAAAATAATAAGAGTTGATAAATGCAATATTTGGGTCATATATAATAAAAATTAAGCCTAAAACTTGAACCCAATATGAAACGTCTAAGCCTGTGATATCAACTGGGGTCCTTGAAGTGAAGTGCCTAAGCTTGTTAGCATTTTCCACATGGGCTTGTCATCATAGATTGAAAGTTTAAGCCCACAAACAAAATTACTCCCTTCTAATTTATCATTACTCCAAAATCCATCATCTTGAAACTTTAACTCTTCTTCTTGAATTTTTTTTCATGATAAAGTCTTGAACGAATAAGTTGAGTTTTAACTTTATCTGTTTGAATTTGAATCTTGTAATTGGGCATTGAGGGAAACTAAGCTCATCTCTATTATGGCCTTTGAATTGGGCTAGGTTGCTCGTATGATTCCCCTATTCCACAAAAAGATTCGTCCTTGAATCTGCAATATCAAAAGGAGAAAAGTCAGTGGCATTAAAAGTGGCACTAACATTATACTCACCAGGAATATTGATTTGATATGTATTATCATTAATGGGCTTGAGTACTGGAAAAGTTTCATCACCATGTGGGTCTAATTTTGTTTTGTATTTAGTTGGAAATCGCTCTTTTCTCATGTGGACCCAAACCCAATCACCAGGCTCAAAGATAATTTGCTTTTGCCCCTTGTTAGCTTTGTTGGCATTTGTTTCATTTGTTTTGGCGATTCATTGTCTTGCTTTCGCATGCATGGATTTCACCAATCCAGCTTTCTTCTTACCATCTAAACTAGAAATGTTTTCTATAGGCAATGGTATAAGATAAGCACAGTTAGTGGGTTAAAACCATAAATAAGTTCAAATAAGGAATAGGCAGTTGTAAAGTGAATAGATCAGATATATGCAAACTTAACAAATGGCAAACATTCTTCCCAATTTTTAAGGTTCTTAACCACAACAGCTCGTAGTAAAGCATCTAAGACTCGATTGACTACCTCAGTTTTTCCATTGCTTTGGAGGTGACATGTACTAGAATATAATAATTTAGTATCAAGCTTACCCCATAATACTTTTCAAAAAGTGGCTTAGGAACTTTATGTCTCTGTTAGATACAATAGTACAAGGTATCCCATGTAAGTGCACCACCTCTCTAAAGAATAAGTCAACAACATGTGTAGCGTCATCCATTTAGTGACAAGGAATGAAGTGATCCATTTTTGAAAACCTGTCAACAATAACAAAGATACTATTTCGACCCTTTTTCGTTTGTGGCAAACCAAGAATGAAATCTATGGATAAGTCTACCCATGGTGAAGAAGGAATCGACAAAGGAGTATAAAGTCCATGAGGCATTACCTTAGATTTTGTTTGTTTACAAGTAATACAATTAGAACATACCTTTTCAAAGTCCTTTTTCATATGCAGCCAATAAAAATGTTCATGTAAAATATCCAGTGTCCCGGCGACATCGAAGTGTCCCATTAAGCCTCCACTATGTTCCTCACAAATTAATAACTCTCACATGGAACATTGTGAAACACATAACCTGTTTAGGTGAAAAAGAAACCCATCTACAAGATAAAACTTGTTAAAGGCACCATTCTCACAATTAGAAAAAAAGAATTTGCAAAATCAATATCATTTAAGTATAAATATTTTTTTGTGTTCAAACCCTAAAACATTAGCATTTAATGTAGTTATTAAACAATATCTACAAGATAAGGCATCATCAACTACATTTTCTCTACTTGTTTTATACTTAATTGAATATGGAAATGTCTCTATGAATTCAACCCATCGAGCGTGTCTCTTGCTTAACTTACCTTGTCCTTTTAACCATTTTAGGGATTCATGATCCATATAGATAACAAACTCATTTGGCAGCAAGTAATGTTGCCAAACTTGTAGAGCTCGAATTAATGCCAACAACTCCTTATCATAAGTTGAGTAGTTCAATTGTGTCCCAGTCAAGTTTTTCACTGAAACATGTGATTGACTTTTTTTCTTGCATAAACATGGAACCAATTTCAATACCTAAAGCATCACATTCAAGTTCGAAAGAGTTAGAAAAATCAAGTAATTTAAGAACCAGAACAGAACATAACTTATCCTTTAAAGTTTGAAAAGCCTTTTCCTGAGCTTCTCCCCACTTAAAGCCCACAGACTTTTTAATAATCTCAATTAATGGAGAGGAAATAGTGGAGAAATCCTTCACAAAACGTTTATAAAAACTTACTAAATCATGGAATAATCTCACATCGGTAATTGATTTAGGAGTGGGTCACTCCCTAATTGCATTTACTTTGTCCTCATCAACTTGAATACTTTGAGCACTAACTATAAAACCTAAAAAGATTAGTTTATCACAACAAAAAGTGCATTTATCAAGGTTGGAAAATAACTTTTTAGTTCACAGAATATCCAAAACATATTTAACATGAAAAACATGATCATCTAAAGAAGTTGAGTAAATCAAAATATCATTAAAATATCATCAAAATATACTACCACAAATTTACCCAAATAAGGTCTCAAAACATGGTTCATTAAGGGCATGAAAGTACTAGGTGCATTAGTCAAATCGAAAGGCATGACTAGTCATTCATATAAACCAAACTTAGTTTTAAAGGTTGTTTTCCATTCATCCCCCTCTTTCATTCGAATTTAATGGTAGCCACTTTTTAAATCAAATTTTGTAAAGAGACAAGCACCATAAAGTTTATCAAACATATCATCAAGCCTTGTAATAGGATGTCTATATTTAATAGTAATTTGGTTAATTGGTCAACAATCGACGCACATTCTAACATACCATCTTTCTTTAGCACCAAAATTATCGGTACCGCACAAGGACTTAAACTTCCACAAATGTTACGCTTCACAAAAAGTTCATCTACTTGCTTATGTAACTCCTTCGTCTCCTCGAGATTGTTTTGATAAGCTAGTCGATTTAGAATTTTTGACCCAGGTACTAAGTCATGATGCTCAATAACCTTCAAAGGTAGCAATCCTTTATGTGTTTCTTCAAAAATAATATTCATATTCCTGTAAAAGAGACACAAAAACACTAGGCAAAGAGCTATGAAGGTTAGTCAAATATAAACAATTCTACTTAAATCGGATAATTATGCAAGGCTATTTAGTAAGGCTCATCGCACATCTTTTCCAGTCACATAAAAATTATGAACCACTCTTTTTTTTTCTCACAAGAAGATGCACTCACTATTGGGTCATCAATAATTTGGCTATTTTCACTATAGACCTCTTTTCTCTCAGCCTTTTTTAAATTTGTGTCTTACTTCGCATAACCTCCTTACAAAACTTCATCATGTCAATCTGATCATTGTGAATATCTTTCAAATTCAAAGGGGTGAAAGTGTACTTCTTCTCATGAAAAATAAAATAATATCGATTTAATATACCATGATGAATAACATCACGGTCGTACTATCATAGTCTACCAAGTAACAAGTGGGCGGCATGCATGGGAACGACATCACACCAAACATCACCAATGTAAGTCCCAAGTTTAAAAGTGATCAAGCATTGTTTTACCACACAGACCTCCAAACCTTCGTTAAGCAAATAAATATGGTATGGTGTAAGGTGTTTGCTACATGGCAAAGCAAGGGAATCCACAAGGTAGCTGCTCACAACAATAGTACAACTTCCACTATTAATGACAAATAAGAAAATTTTACCTTTAATTAAACACCTCGAATGGAATATATTACTCCTTTGAAGAATATGATCAGCCCTCAATTGGATGTTGAAAGTGCGTCTCAGAACTAGACAACATGGATGAGTTAGTGGATTCACCATAAAACTTACCTCCATCATCGACATCATCAATTAATTCAGGCATATCTGGGTCTGTTTTATCAGAATCAGAGGTATAATCACCATCTTCTTTGATCAACAAATATCTTGTGTTGGCACAATAACGGCTATAGTGCCTACGCCTTTTGCACTTAAAATATTCAATTTCACGAGCTCTTTGTTGTTTTGGTGAAGAAGTAGTAGAAGTGGGCTACTTAGAAGATAAAGAAGAAGGTTTTGTAAGAGCCCCACTTTTCCACTCAAAAGATTTAGTCTCATCATATTTTGGCAGCAACTTATTAGTAGCATAAGGTGGATTTGAATTCTTGAAAGTAAAATTAGAACTCGTACCTCAATAATATTGTGAAGCTCTAAATGGAAGATTGACGTTAGATTGACGTTGAAACTGTCACTTAATCTCAATCGCCTTGCAGATCGTGTCCTCAAGATCAATGTAGGTTTGAAGATCAAGAACATTGGCTATCGAAACATTCAAGTCATCTACAAACCGTACCATGGTAGTCTCTTCATCTTTTTGGACATTTGCTTTGTGCATAAGCATATTTATCTCTTTATAGTACTCATCAACAGATCAATTACCTTGAACAAGGTGTTGAAGTCTCCGTTTAATATCCTTGTAATAGTGAGGTGAGATAAAACATTTTCACATGATTTGTGTCAACTGTTCCCACGAATCAAGATCTCGTTCATAAGTCCTTTGGTGGTTCAACAGAAGTTAAGTCCACCAATTCAATGCATAATCTGAAAATGCTAATATAGCCAATGGAACTTTCTTCTCCTCTGGACATCTATAACAATAGAACATGATCTCCATTTTATCCTCCTAATCACAATATGCATCTGATCATACTTTCGTTGGAATGGTGGAATGTTGAACTTTGGTTTAGCAACAGAAGGCTGGCCTCGATTAGAAATACCCAAAGTTTTATTAATGTGATGATATTCGCATCTACCAGTATTAGAATGAATAAGAAGTTGTTAATTGTCCCTATCATCATCACTATCATGAGCATGAGATCGTCTATTCGAAGAAGTCCCCAAACAAGCAACAACTTGAGTTAGCAGTTTGAATTTGATTGGAAAGTTGATTAATGCTCTCTTGTAGTTTCATTCGACACTTAGTCAAATTGGCCTCAAATGTATTACGTACCTCGTTCAATTGTTGATGTTGAAATTTTACCATCCCCACAATATTCTCCAATGTAACATCTTGTTCTTTGTCATCAGATGGTATCTCATCATGGTTTTTACGGGTACGAGTGTCACGAGTCATAGTGAAAGCTTGGCAAAGCACAACACTTCAAAAGAGAAAAATTAAACAAACCTTACCTTTATGCACTAAAAAAAATCTCAATGACGTAAGAATTAATCTTATGAGTCTTTTAAAAAGTGTTTATATCAATAAATCAAAATGTATTAGAATCAAACTAACAAAACAAACCTAATAGCACTATGAGTCTAAAATCGGCTAAACATCAAAGAACTGTGCTGCACGGAGGAAGGAATATGCAACGTGCTTTAACCTACTAACACAAGAAATAAGAAAGTGTTAGCATGTGTAAAGGAACAATAAAAAGTAAAAACAAATGAAAACTTAAAGCTAAGAGTCAATGAAAATTGCTGAAACCCGAAAACCCAAAAAATTGCGAAGCAACTTGACAAACTTCATTCGAGATGTTCTCCGTTTCCAAAAATCACAAAATTTAACCTACAGAATATTTTTTTATTATTTTCATTTTTTTTGTACTTTTTCGATCACTTTTTTATGGAAAATATTTTTTATACTTTAAAATAGTGTCAAGAAATAGTATGTAAAATTTTAGATCGTTTGAAAATCGTTTACCCACTGAAAAATATTTTTTTCCGAAAATTTCGGGGTAAAAAACATTTTTTGAGGCTGTTTGCTAGAAATCAATTTATAAAAATAAAAATAACACCTAAAATGCTTAAATATGATACCAAACGATAAAGAATGAGGCGGATGAATGCGAAAGTGAATTGTAAAGTTTGTCAAAGTCGCGGATTTTACTTAGGGCTCTAGACGTTCGGAAAGAAACTTGGATTTTTTACACAACCTGAAACGCAATCAAATCCAAGTTAGATAAAACAATTAAAATAAATAATAAATCTATGATTAAAATAATAAGGAAGAAATTAAAGAAGATATATAAAAAGATAGAACGTGGTATATAGAAGTCCTAAGAAGCCTTAGAAACACGAAAAATCCATAACCCCTTCAGGTGGCTCTAATTTCCCCTCAAAGAAAGAAAACTTGGCAATAAAAAGTTTGAAGGTGATCCCCACAATCTAAAACCATTGTTAAAACTCTTCTAAAAAAACTCAAGGGAAATTCTTAAAAAGAAAAACTCAAAAAGAATTTATTAAGAAATAAAATAATAATGAATCATATGAATTGTGTACAATGCAAAGGCCTATATATAGGCTAGCTAAATAAATCTAAATAAAACTCTTAAGTATACTAGAACTCTAATTTAATCTAAACAATGAATAGTTTTAAACTAAACTTTCTTGTAAACATAAAACTCCTAAATGACTTAAAATACTTAATAATTATAAAAAAACTTTGAATAAAATAATAATTAATAATAAGAGCTGATAAATACAATATTAGGCTCATATATAATAAAAAATAAGCCTAAAACTTGAACCCAATATGAAACTTCTAGACTTGTGATATCAATTGGGGTCCTTGAAGTGAAGTGCCTAAGCTTGTTAGCATTTTCCACATGGGCTTATCATCATAGATTGAGAGTTTAGGCCACGAACAAAATTAGTCCTTCTAATTAATCATTACTCCAAAATCCATCATCTTGAAACTTCAACTCTTCTTCTTGAATTTTTTTCATGATAAAGTCTTCAACAAATAGGTTGAGTTTTAACTTTATCTGTTTGAATTTGAATCTCATAATTGGGCATTGAGGGAAACTAAGCTCAGCTCTATTATGGCATTTGAATTGAGCTAAGTTGCTCATATTAGTTTGATTATCCATATCTTTACTATTTGCGATGCATGTTTAAACAAGATTTACCTAAGGATTATTGTGGTTTGATTCCCTCTACAGGTACCTTTCTTAATTTGTAAGGTGTTTACACATATATTCTCATTCATCAATGTTTAACTATGTTGGAAAAAAATTCAGTTAAGAAAACAATTATTATAGCTATAGCGGAAGTTTTAAAATTTTTCTAAAATTGAGCCATTTTGTGATATTTATAGTAATAAACCCTAACCAGATTTGTACCTATGTTTTGTGTAAGGCGATCTCAAGTCGGTCCTCGTTTTCAATCGAACGACCTTTTTCGTTATCCTCGCACAACAAATAACATCAGTGTGAGCTTGAGCAGCATGGACCAAAAAACAGAAAAAAAATTATTTACTTACTTTCAATAGGAAAGTAAGTTCTCTTTATAAACTGGTAAAACTCGTAATTCCTAAAAAATAGAATTTACACTTTGTAAATAAATTTCCACTACTTTCTAGCAAAATAACGATATGTGAATGTTGTTGTGTTTAGTTCTACTAGTGCTCTTTATTTATAAGGAGAAGTACAACAATTTTGGTTGAATAAGTTTTTGATAAAAAATATTAATTAAATAAAAAATACAATCCTACTTCAACTAGAGGGGGGCACACCTTTGTGCACTATTATGATGGCTAATTGGGCCTCTCATGTATTGGGTCAAATCCAACCAAATAGTTATTTTCTATTTCTCAAAATAAATATTATTTAATCATTTGATTTAATTAACTAAATTAATTTCTCAGTTAAATAATTTTCTCAACCCAGTTTTAATTTTGTTAAAGTCATAACAATTTTACCATAATAGAATCTAAGAGAAAATATATATAATTTCCTGATTCAACAAATCTTGTAATGACTAATTAATTTATTTCCATCTCCGGACTTTAATTTTTTAATTATAATTAATTAAATAATAATTTTAAGTACATTAAATTAATTCTCAAGTCATTTATGTTCTTAGCGAGAAAACAAATTCATTGTGAATAGTGATTCATGCGATCTATTTCTCTTACATAATCATTTCTATTCATTTCCATTTATTGGTTCTACATTCAATTCGTTTCTGGTTATTTCGAGTTAGCAAAAGGGACTAATTGGACATCTATAATTAGGGCTCAAATAATTTATAATTAACTTTCGACTTTTCGCTTATTAATTATAAACTTATTTAGTCATGAAGTCATTCCACTAAAGTATCATGACTGAGTTTTCTCTTGTTATATATAATTACGAAAACTACTTAATAAGTATTCATCCAATGACTTTGTCATAAGTGTGTTACCCTTATAGGATATCCTTAATCTCTTTGGGAGTAATTCGTTCTCTCAATATGATCCTATTTTATCTCATGGTAACCATTACATCTTCCTTCATGAAAAATCAATTATTATAAAATAATAATCAAATCGTTTATCACAAAGACAAATGACCCATGACTACGTTTATTTTTCAACTATCATATAATGTATATAGGAGAATATCATATACTCTTTAGTTGGGCTATGTATTCCACTATTGTGGAATGATGTTACATACTGTAAAAGTCATATACCCAATGTATCAGCTTTCAGTTTCTTATCTATTTGAACTTAGTATTTCATTTACATCAAAGTATACAAGTCATGTATACATAGTCTATTACCAACTCAGGATTGAGGTATACCACACGATAAACATCACAAGTGAATAAATCCGCAAACGGATATAGAATCTATTCCACTTGGGTCCTATCTGATATACTGTTAGTTCAGTCAATTACATCTATATTTTTATCTCCTGGGAGTCATCCACTCCAATACCTAAGACAATGTATTTTTCCAATTGGACTTGATAGACAACATATTAGTCAATTAGACTAATCACATGTTTAGATTATCTACTAATATAAGTTGTCTTTCCGTATTACGATCGACCGCATAATACCGCTTAACATTAGTTAAACGTTAAATAAACTATGAGCCAATATTTATTTTTATTTTTCTTTGTGTGCAAAACTCATTTAGGACAATATTGGTGTCACAAATTTGATTGTTGTAATAAATAACAACTCTAATTCATCTACTCATCTTCAACAATAAACCCTATTTCACGTATTTAAAATGAAAATATTATACAAAAAAAATAAGTGCTTATTAACCAAATTAAAACGACGAATCTTACTTGATTTAATTTAATTAAAACGACGAATCTTACTTGATTTAACTTACTTTATTGGACCGATTTTTGAACTTCATATTTTAACATCAACAACTTTCTCCTTATGCAAATTTTCTGCCCGAAATTTAACTATGAAAATCTCCCCATATCAATATTCAATTTATAGGAAATTCTACCACCAAATATGAAACATATTTCAAAATATTAAAAAAGATCAAACATGACAAGTCAAAAAAATGCTTCTAACAAGAAGCGTTTTTTTAATAAATTTTTAAAGATAATATTCCTATTCTACCACAGAAAAGATGGATCTAAATTTTATATCAAATTCTCGAGTTTTTAGAAACTTTATCATTAGTTTATTATTATTATTATTATTATTATTATTATTATTATTATTTTACAAAAAAAGTATTTTCAGTGGGGTGGCAAGAGAGAAGGTTAAAATGCATCACATAGGATTCATTTTCACTAAAAGCACATCCTACAAGATCTGATTCCACCATTTCTCCTGCCATGTCACTAAAAGTAGGAAGCATTTTCACCACCTATCTCAAAATCAATTTCTTTAAACGTGCATATATTCTTAATTTTACCCACTCCAATTTTAGAAATTCACAATTTTCTTTAACTAAGAGAACTCACCATTTTTAACCAAAATCTCGGTAAAATCATCACACCCTATTCGCCAACAATTAAATTTTTAATCATTACTATAGTTAGTTTCCTAATCAACTTCATCAATCACTGTTTATAATGGTGAATAATAGAAAACATTTGTTATTGCAATTTTTTTTTTTTTTGTGTGTGTGTTGAACATTCGATTGCCACCTGTAAATCAAAAAAATTGTCAACCATGATACTTTTAATTTTAAGGCACTAATAGATTAAAAAGATAGAGGTAATATAGATTTCAAAAAGTTTATTTTTAAATATTTGTATTTTTTTACATAATCAAACATCAGTATACAAATTAATTTTTTTGAAGAAAATTTTAAAAAATTATGATTATAATAATAAAAGTATAATTTAAATTAAATGAATATTGTAATGCATTTACTTAGTTATAATTATATATATTAATTAGTGGTTATGGTTATAAATTAAATAACGTCATAATTTTATATTTGTACCAAATATATGAGAAGTCGTATAATGCCTTCCTTTATTAAAATAGATCTACATTGTTAAGTTTTTTTTTTCGTCTCTTTTAGATGATAATATTTGTTTATTTAGAATTCCGTATTATATATGTAAGCTCTTTAAAGAAGTTTTCAAAATTTAAAAGAGTAATTAATATTGTTTTATTTTTTAATAAGATATTTTGATTAAATTCACATGAACAATAAATAAAAATTAATTTAAAATTTTAAAATATTTTTATCTTAATATTAAAATCAAAAGTTTTCATAACTAAAAATTATAGGATAAAAAATTACTTTAACTACAAAAATATCATAAGAGCTTGTCTAAACTCCAAACAAAGTATAAGGACAACTTATTATTCCAAAAAAAAAAATTGGAGTTTAAGGTTTTTCTGGGTAGAATGAAAAAAAAAACCAGAAACCGTGACAAATTTAAAGGGTAGAAAAGATAAATAAATAAATTATTTAAAAAATAAATAATTTTTAACTAATATATATATCACTCTCGTCGCTCTCATCTCTTTAATTTGGAAGGATTAATTTTTATTCATTAAGATAAAAAAATGATCATTTCTCCTATTTTCTTTCCTCCCACTTTTTTTTCTAACCAAGCACATTCAAAATTTATTTTATTTTCATTTTTCCACTTATTCTTTTCATCTCTCCATTTCTTCACTTAACCAAGCACACCTTAAATACAAGGAAAACTTATCGAGTCCAAACAACTGGGGATTGATTAATAATCCGGATCCAACTGGCCCAAATTATTTTGAGTTGGTCCCTAACTATGAAACATAACTCGTTTTGAAACGTTCCAACGATTGATATATTCTCCATGTTAGTTCCTTCCTTCGCCCAAACATGTTGCCAGCATTAGCTTGTTATAATCTTTAAGATGACAACGAGGCAATGGATTGAAATAGAGATATAATATTATGGTGTTTGGTTTAAGAATTAAGATAATAACATTTATTCCATTCGCAACAATGACAAAAGTAATACCAACATAGTCATATCATTTATTTTAATTTATGATTGAAAAAGATTAACAATAAAGTTTGAGTACTATTTGAATTGAATTTGAATTTTGAAGTCATTATTGTTAGAAGAACTTTACGTGAATATCACATCGAAACGGATGACAACACTTGTTATTATACAAAAATTATATCAGGAAAGATTTGTTGATTTACTTTGATTGCATTGAAAATGGAATTTACTTCATCATTGAGTTAAGGTTCTTTGTGCTTCTGAAATGATGAGGGATCCAAGTTTGCAAGCACTAATAATAATGTTATAAAATGGGACCCAAAATTAAAAAAAGCAAAGCAACATAGTAAACTTAGGTATAGAAAATCGTTAAATAGCAATCTGGCGAAATGTGTTGGGTGTACCTAATGACTAATGACATAATGTACAATCTGCAAATGGCAATGGCTTTTACAAAAGCCTCTTCGTTGTAATTATAGGTCCACATCATACAACCCCTGAGCGGAGCAGAGCCATACTCAGACTCCCCCAAAACCACTCCACCTATTTCTGTTTATATTTCTGATATTTCAACATTATTACTGTTGGCCAAGTTATGTAGCTTCTCCTTTCAATTAAAGGCGTTGGGACATAAAATCCTTGGCAAATCAGTGCCCCCACTTGTTAAGCTAAAGTGGAGCACCAAATTCAGTATAGAAGTTATTACTCTTTAAATTCTAGGAGTGGTGATGAATGTGGAAGTTCCATTTTCACTCCCGTGGCCCATGTTTTGTCCACCAATTTCTGCATTTGTAAAAATACAACCGACGTTGGTACACAGAATGGGTTGGTTGATGATGGTTTATACGATAACTGTGATTGTGCAGAGGTTGTGAGAGAAGATGAAAGCTCTAGGGAGATTTGGGCAGAGTATCTCCTTGTAAGAGGTCCTTTGCTTGTACAGTCCATAATCTAGGAAGTGAGTCCTTTGGACAGGTGTCTCTGTGAGGAAGCCTGGAGAGTGATATCTTTCCAAGAAAGTAAGAGATATCACAAGAATACTGATAATAAAGATACTGGGATAGTGAATTTTTAGTAGGGACTAAAATAAATTTTAGTAAAAATATTAGAACTAAGTGCAAATTGACCATACATGAAAAATGGTGGAAAAGAATTTAATTATTTCATGTAAAAATAACTTTGAAATTTTATTTATATTTAAAGATGAAAAATTAGATTGGATTTAGAGTGTAACTTTACCATTAACTGAAAAAAGGACTTAATTGTAACTATACCATGAATAAATAATATTTATATAAGTAATAATTACATTAGGACACATAAGTATTGGTGAATGTACCTATAAGGTCCCTCTATTATAGGTACTAGATCAAATTAGTCCCTCTATTATTCAATGGATGATATTGTGTCAAATTGGCATATTTATGTGGTTTATTTTGATAAATATTTGGGCACGATGCTATTAATTTTGGTGTTTATCGATAATCTATGTAGGTGAAGCTAATGTCTAAATGTAGAGAAAAAGTGAAGATATAAAGTCACAAGGAAGATTTGGGCATTGAAATAGTAATTTGACCAACATGGCCTTTTAAATTTTAGAATTATTTAATTTTTATTATTTCTGTTTAAATATTATTTGTAAAGATGTTTATTAGAAATTTATTTAGGATTAAAATTTATCTCTTATATTTTATTTAGATAAATATTTAATTTTATCTTCAAAAGATCTTTTAGGAGTAAATGACTAACAAAAAAATTCAGCTTAAAAACTGAAATTTAGAAAGACAAATAGTCTTTTCCTATGGAAAAAAAATTTCCTTAGTTATATTTCTCTTTTGATTTGGATTTCAGTGTGTAAAATTTAATTTGATTCAAAAAATTCGATAAAAAATTCAAATTTTGAATTAAATAGTTCGAGTTATTTGAGTTAATCAAGTTATTCAGATCAACTCGAATAAAAAATTAAATTTTTCGGTTTAACTCGAATATAAATTACATAATTCGAGTTATCCAAAAATTCGAATAAAAAAAAAAGACAAAACTACGTCGTTTTGATAAATGTCTACATTTTCTAAAGTTAAAAGTCAAAACTAGTTAAAAGACAAAACTATGTCAATTTGATAAATGTTTACTCATTAAGTTAAAAGGCAAAACCATTATATTGTATATGTAGTTAAATAATCTTATATTTCGTTTACTAGTTAAATAAGCGGTCCTTGTAAATGCAATATTGAGTATAAATAATAGGATTCATTAACTTAACTCAACTCAACTTGACTCAAAATTTTTTGACTCGATTCGATTCAATTAGAAAAAAAATTCAAACTGAGTTTGGTTGCTAAAATAGAATTCATTAACTCGATTAACTCAAAAAATTTCGACTCAATTCGACTTGGCTCGATCAAATACTCACCCCTAACGCCATCATTCTATTCATCTTCTTCTTTCTTTTATTAATATTATTTTGATTTTGGATTATGAGTAATTATATTATTTATATTCTAGCTGAATCGAATTTTGGTGTTTGAGTTGTGAGATTTGAAATTATACTTAACTCTTTTATTTAGATACTCGTTTTTTCTTCATTTCAAGAGATAGATAGGATTATTTTTATAGTATTGTTTTTAACCTTTTTTCAAAAAAGATTCCTTACACAATGTTGGAAATAATATACAATTGATACAAATAATTCGACATCAAATTTTTCTACTGAGAAACAAATATGCGTGGCTTGATTGGAAATGTAGTTGGGTGATGCCATGAGATAAGTGATCTAATTTAAATAATCTACGTAGTTGAGATTATTAATTAGAGTCAATTTTTTCTAGTTCTCAAGGTTACCAATCAAATAAATCGAGGAAGCCGCTTTTACGATTGTTAAGTTGGTAAGGGTTAATCGACTAATTTCATGATTAATTTATGATTAAGAAAGAATTGATGGTTGAGGTTGTTCTTGGATTACTATAATTGTTAGAATTAAGTGACCAGAATTCTTATTTAAATAAAATACGATGGAAAATAAAATAAAAGTAAAATTCATATAGAACTAGACTTCTTTTATTTTGTTTTAGAATAAGGTTTTTTAAACCTTATTAAACTCCATATATTTTATATTGATTAGGATAAGGTGTTTCAATCTTACTAGAATATGGCTTTACAAGCCTGTAAATAGACATAGTTTATTCCTCTTGTATTAATTCAAATTTTCGACATAGTGAATTTTCTTCTCCTCTGCCCGTGGTTTTTTCCCGAAAGGGTTTCCACGTAAAATTTGTGTGTTCTTTATTTTATTTTTATTTTATTTTATTTTTCACAAATTGGTATCAGAGCTTTCGGGTTGTTCATCTCAATCACAGTAATGGCGTCTTTGAAGTATGAAATTCCGCTGTTGGATCGCAACACCAGATTTGCATTGTGGCAGATTAAGATACAAGCAGTTCTTGCGCAGATAGATTTGGAGGATACTCTGCTAAGGATAGATAAGATGCCTTCGACATTAACAGATGAAGAGAAGAAGTGTAAGGATCGAAAGGCGTTAACACAATTACATCTGCATTTGTCCAACGAAATTTTGCAGGATGTGATGAAAGAGAAAACTACCGCTGCATTATGGAAGAGGCTAGAACAAATATGTATGTCGAAAACTCTAACAAGCAAGTTGCATATGAAGTAGCGTCTTTATGCTCATCGTTTGGAGGAAGGTGCGTCTATACACGAACACTTAATAGTGTTTAAAGAAATTCTCTCAAACTTGGAGGCCATAAAGGTTCAGTATATAAGGAAGATCTAGGGTTGATTCTACTTTGTTCGTTGCCCCCGTCTTATTCAACCTTTAGAGACACGATTTTATATAGCTGCGAGTCTCTCACAGTTGATAAGGTTTATGATTCTTTAACCTTGTATGATAAGATGAAGCATCTTGTGGTTAAACCCGAAGGAGAGGGTCTCATTGTTCGTGGGAGACAAGATTGGAATACTGATGATGATCGTGATAGGACACAAGAATGAAATCCTCGTAGTAAATCTAAAGGTAGATTGAAGACTTCAAACAGAGGTAAAACTTGTAACTTCTATAAGAAGAAAGGGCACATTAGATCTGAGTGCTATAAGCTACAGAACAAGATTAAAAGGGAGGCTACGAATCAAAAGGGAAAACAACCAGAAAATTCCGGTGAAGCTGATATTGTAGAAGATTACAGCGATGGTAAACTTCTAATCGCTTCTGTCAATGATTCTAAAGTAAGCGAGAAATAGATACTTGATTCAGGCTGCACCTTCCACATGAGTCCCAATCGGGATTGGTTTACAACTTATGAAATAGTGTCTGAAGGTGTTGTTTTGATGGGAAATAATGCTTCGTGTAAAATCGAAGGTGTTGGAACAATTAAAGTTAAGATGTTTGATGGAGTTGTCAGAACACTTAGTGACGTACGACATGTTCCAGAATTGAAAAGAAATTTAATTTCGTAGAGTACCCTTGATTCAAAAGGGTACAGATACACAGCTGAAAGTAGGGTTTTAAATATTTCCAAAGGGTCCCTTGTTGTGATGAAAGGGCAGAGAAAGATTGCCAAGTTATATGTTTTGCAGCGTTCTACTGTTACTAGTGATCTAGCTATCGCTTCCTCTTCCTTGTCAGATTATGATATTACTAAATTTTGGCATATGCGCCCAAGGCAGAACTGAGCAAAAGAGGACTTCTTGATGGGAAAGGAATTTGCAAACTAAATTTTTGTGAGCACTGTGTTTTTGGGAAGCAAAAGAGAGTTCGATTCACTAGAAGAATCCATAACACAAAGGGAACGTTAGAGTATATTCATTCTGATCTGTGGGGGCCATCCAGAGTGCCTTCGAGAGTTGGAGCTAATTATATGCTAACCTTTATTGATGATTTTTCCAGAAAAGTTTGGGCGTTCTTCCTGAAGCAGAAAAGTGATGTGTTTTCCGTATTTAAGTCTTGGAAAATTATGATTGAAAAATAGACGGGAAAACAGATAAAATACCTCCGCACAGACAATGGCTTAGAGTTCTATTCTGATGAGTTTAATAGATTGTGCAAGTCAGAAGGGATCATGAGACACTTGACAGTTCGTCATACTCCACAGCAAAACAGCGTTGCAGAACTAATAAACAGAATAATCATGGAGAAGGTTCGATGTATGTTGTCAAATGCCAACTTACCGAAGTCATTTTGGGCAGAAGCAGCCTCTACTGCATGTTTTTTGATCAACCAATCTTCATCCGTTGCCATTGAGAAAAAGATTCCACAAGAGGTATGGCCTGGTAATCCTGCTAATTATTCTGATTTAAAGATCTTTGGGTGTCCTGCGTATGCTCATGTTAATAATGGAAAATTGGAACCGAGATCCATTAAATGCGTTTTTCTTGGTTATAAAGCTGGTGTAAAAGGGTATAAGTTATGGTGTCCTGAAAATAGAAAAGTTGTGATTAGTAGAGATGTTGTTTTTGATGAAACTACTATGCTACCTAACTTATCTCTTAAAGACTCTTCCAATAAAGAAAATCAAAAGCAGGTGGAGCATCAGATTAATACAGAGTCAACTCCTCAAGCCAGTGCAAAAATTGAGAATAGAGTTGCTTCTTCACCACAATACTCTATCGCCAAAAACAGAACTAAAAGAGAAATTAAACCTCCAAAGAAGTATGCCGAAGTTGATTTAGTTGCTTATGCTTTAAATGTGGCTGAAGATATAGATGCAAACCAAGAGCCATCTAATTATTCTGAGGCGGTTAGCTATGAAGACTCAGAAAAATGGATGTTTACTATGCAAGAGGACATGGAATCACTTCACAAAAACAAAACATGGGATCTTGTGAAACTTCCTAAAGGTAAGAAGATTGTTCGTTGTAAATGGGTGTTTAAAAAGAACGAAGGGACTCTAGGAGTTGAAGAACCTAAATATAAAGTAAGGCTTGTTGCAAAGGGTTACGGTCAAATTCCAGGAGTGGACTTTACAGATGTGTTCTCCCCAGTTGTGAAGCATAGTTCGATTCAAGCTTTGCTTGGCATTGTAGCCATACATGATTTAGAGCTTGAGCTGTTAGATGTAAAAACTGCATTTTTGCATGGAGAACTTGAGGAGGATATTTACATGCAACAACCAGAAGGTTTTACAGTCTCAGAAAAAGAGGACTATGTTTGCTTGCTGAAAAAGTCCCTTCACGGTTTGAAACAGTCACCAAGACAGTGGTAGAAGAGGTTTGATTCATTTATGACTTCTCATGATTTCAAAAGAAATAGCTTTTACAGTTGTGTTTACTTTAAGAAAAACAATGATAGTTCTTTTGTGTATCTACTCCTTTATGTTGATGACATGTTGATAACAGAAAAAGATAAAGGAGAGATAAGAAAGGTCAAAGCCTAACTAAGTGAAGAATTTGAGATGAAAGATTTGGGACCAGCAAAGAAGATACTTGGTATGGAAATTCTCAGAGATAGAAAAGCAAGTAAATTGTACCTAAGTCAGAAGGGGTACATTGAGAAAGTTCTCTGCAAGTTCAATATGAAGAGTGCTAAGCCTGTTAATACTCCTTTAGCAACTCATTTTAGACTTTCATCGGCTTTGTCTCCACAATCAGATAATGAGATTGAGTACATGTCACACGTTCTATACTCTAGTGCAGTGTGATCTCTCATGTATGCTATTTGTTCACGTCCAGATCTATCATATGCAGTCAGTGTAGTTAGCAAATACATGGCGAATCCCGGTAAAGAACATTGGAAAGCAGTTCAGTGGATTTTAAGATACTTACGAGGCACTACTGATGTTTGCTTACAGTTTGGAAGAACTAAAGATGGAATCATAGGGTATGCTGATGCTGATTTTGCTGGAGACCATGATAGAAGAAAATCTCTCACAGGTTACATCTTTACAATCAGAGGTTGTGCAATTAGTTGGAAAGCCACTTTGCAAACTACAGTCGCCTTGTCTACCACTGAAGCTGAGTACATGGCGATTACTAAGGCTTGTAAAGAAGCTATTTGGTTGAAGGGACTATTTAGTGAACTCAATGAAAACCTTCAAATCAGTACAGTATTTTGTGACAGTCAGAGTGCCATCTTCCTTACAAAAGATCAAATGTTTCATGAAAGAACAAAACACATTGATGTTCGGTATCATTTTGTTCGTGATATTATTGCTCGCGGTGATATTGTTGTGAGAAAAATTAGTACTCATGAAAATCCTGCAGATATGATGACTAAGTCACTTCCTATAACTAAGTTTGAGCATTGCTTAGACTTGGTTGGTGTTCATTGTTGAAGTTAAACCCTTAAGGGGTTTTATGGAAGAGGCAGAGAACTTGTTCATTGAGAATTTGTGCCAAGGTGGAGATTGTTAGAATTAAATGGCCCAAATTCTTATTTAAATAAAATACAATGGAAAATAAAATAAAAGTAAAATCCATATAGAACTAGACTTCTTTTATTTTATTTTAGAATAAGGTTTTTTAAACCTTATTAAACTCCATCTATTTTATATTGATTAGGATAAGGTGTTTCAATCCTACTAGAATATGGCTTTACAAGCCTGTAAATAGACATAATCTATTCCTCTTGTATTAATTCAAATTTTCGACATAGTGAATTTTCTTCTCCTTTGCCCGTGGTTTTTTCCCGAAAGGGTTTCCACGTAAAATTTGTGTGTTCTTTATTTTAATTTAATTTTATTTTATTTTTCACAATAAATGACCTACCAATGAGTGAAAAGACATCCATAATTGTGATTAATTATGAAATTGAGGTCGACATAGTACCCAAGGCTGGAATATTAATCAATTTGGTTTATTTTATTTAATTTCAGAATTACTATTTATTTATTTAATTTCTTTATACTTTAATCACCCTCTTTGTTTTACGCAAGATTGCAAGTTTTGCGAGTGTGAAATTGTCTATGAAGCGTCTTGCTTGTGAGAAATTCGAATATTATCAGATCAATCCTTGTGGGATCGATCCTACACCTATATTGTGAATTTTAATTTTATTTTTAGGCATAGAATTTATTTTTGGTGGATTCGGCACCCATCAATAGATCAATTTAATATTTGTATTATTAAAAAGAATTAAATAAGACCAAATTAAAACAAACTTACTATTTATTCTTTAAAAAAAGGCATGACAATTATTTTTTTCATTTACAGTTCAACTCTAAAAAAAAAAAATTCATATTCAGGATTATAAGAAGTTTTCAGAACATGATTATGTTATATAATAAATGACATTTTTAAACAGTAAATAGTAACACTATTTCAATTTGGTCTTATTTAATTCTTTTTAATACTACAGAAATTACATTGATCCATTTAATAATAGATAGACTAATTTGATTTAATTTCCATACCAAAGGGACTTGTTGTAACAACCCATTTTTCAGTGAAGAGAATCCTATTTTTCGATAATCGAGTCTGTAAATATTATATTTAATATTTATGAGGTTGGTATGAAGTTCAATTAGAGTGTTGTCCTTTAATTTTGTTAATTTTGATAGTTAATTAATGTACAAGTATAAAGACCCTACCGCCAATGGAGTCGGAATAGTGGTTTTGTAACCCCATTTCCAATAATCGAGTCCATAAATATTAATATTTAATATTTACAAGGTTAGAGTAAAGTTTAATTAAAATTTGGCTCATTAATTTTAATTAAAATTTGGCTCATTAATTTTGTCATTTGGATAGTTAATTATGGTACAAAGACTAAATTGTAAAAATGGTAAAAGTTAATCGCTATGGAGTTTTAATTAATTAAAGGCTGAACGAAGCAATTGAACCAATTTATATGATTCCAAGAAGGTAGTTGACATACATTAAAATTGATTAAACTTAATTAAGATTAATTATTAAGGTTAATTAAGTTATTTTTAGTTAATTATTAAATTAATCAAAGTATTTAAAGAAAAATAAAGCTTATATTTTTTTATTCTTCCCCCTCCACCGTACGAAACCAAAGAAAGACCTAAGAAGCCATTGCTAAGCTTCAAACCATTTGGCCTTTCAAAATTTGGTAGGTATACAAGTTTGTTTTTTTTTTCTATTTTTAATTTTTATGTTTTGAGGTTTTAGGAGTTTGATTTAGTTAACCCGTGTACCAATTTATAAAACTGTTAAAATTTCTAAAATTTTTCATTGATGAGTTCTTGAAGTTTTTAGCGTTAATTTGTCAGATTTTAATCTTAGATATGAAAAAGGACTAGTTTGTAAAATTTAATTGTTAGTTTTTTAATATAGGGACTAAAGTGTGTAAAATTTAAAACTGATGTTAAATTTCTATAATTATAGATAATAGAGGGATGTATAAGGATTTAATTGAAATCGAAGCTCAAATTTGAAAGTTATAGCTATTTCGATTTTAGGGACTAAATTGAATAAAATGAAAAATTATAGAGAGCTTTCAAAAAATAAAATTGAATTAATATATGATTACATTAGTCCGCTATAAGGTATTTGGAATTGATAAATTAAATTGACTAATTGTATAGGTTGGGATTTGGATCAAACCGTTGATTATTGCAGAAAAGGCAAGTTTACGAATTAGTCCTCAATATATCGTTAATTGTTGATTTTTTCTGGTAAGTCCATATGGTATGAGTGCATTTAAATTTTCATATTATTTAATTATGAATTTGTGTATGTTAGATAATAATTTTAAATTATTTGCAATTTGATATAAAATATGAGATACGGACTAAATCGTAAAGAAATGATAAATTGAATATGATGAATTGTATTATAATATATTTAATGAATTGATAGATGATTATGACTGATCGAATCGTATTGATATGAACTTGATTTTTTAAAGGAATAGAAGATTAAATTGAATATAGTGTAACTTGGTGAAATTATGAAATTGGCTTAGAATTGAGATGAATCATGCTATGTTATGTATGAAATGATATCTTGATTGATGAATTGATAATATTTAGATCAATAGAATGGGAATCAAACTTATAATGAAATTAGATCTCTGTTTAGCACTTTTGTGCTCTATATTTAGCACTTCAATGCCTCTTATTGTACTTTAGTGTCTTTGTTCAACACTATGGTGCTTTTTAGTGTGATGCAGTTACATGTGTATCCGAATTGGTTTACTAGAGTTCATTGGACTAATGGTTAATGCAAATTATAAATTGATAACAAAATGGTATGAGTTTGTTTACTAAATTTCAGCGGGTAATATGAATAGCACATAATGAGTAATTGAATTAACAGTTGTCCATTAAAATTAATGATTTTTTTTTCTTTTTTAGTTATCTTTGCCACGTAAAATTATTAAGAATTCATAAAAATTTACAAAAATATTTTAAATTTATTAAAAGTTTTAGAAAAAAATTTAATTTTTTGATACTTTTCATGTCTATTTTACGGTTCATATTTGAGGGTTTGTGGTTGTCCTTCTGTTGTCTCCAAGGATCAAACCTCATTCTTTGCTCAGAAGTAAAATATGCATTGCCATTGCACCCAACACTTGCTATTTAAAAAAATTATTAAAATAATAAATATATAAATTATTATAATATTAAAAATATAGATAATTCATTAAAAAATATAGAAAAAAATTTAAAATATATTAAACTTTATAGAATATAATCTCCACCACATGTTATGTCATGGTTATGACACATGGCAAAAAAAAGATAAATTATGATTATAATTAGTAAAAATGATAAAATTTATAAAAAAATAAAATTATTAAAAAATATATAAAAATAAAATATTATTAAAATTTTTCTATAAAAATTTTAAAATTACAAAAATATTAAAAATATAAAAGCCTAAGTAAATTTGAATTTTCTATATGTATGAAGAAAATAAACAAGTAATCATAATTTAAAGAAATAAAATATAAATTGAAACGGTACACTAAACCTTTTATTCTCATATTTATCCATGGCTGGCTCTTTTCTTTTTTTTTTTTTGTCATTGATTCATTAATGAATTTTTTTTTTGGTGAAAATTCAATAATGAATTTACTTGTAGGGAGACTGCTATTAATTACAAATAATAATTAATTCCTTCGGACTATTCTCATAAAGTATGCCTCTCAGAGAAACATCAGTTTTTATTGAGAATAGCACCCACTCCCTTGCTTACGCAGGGGATTTATGAATTTTTCTTCAATAATTAATTATTTTAAATTTAAAAATTTTATTGTTTTGGAGTGAATAGTGAAAAAAATACTAAATCGACTCAAGAGTTTGTTTAGCAGTACTTTTCAAAAATATGTGAAATTTTTAACTCTTAAAAAGTCCATTAAATACATTATTTAAAATTTTATAAGAAAATATATTAAATTTGTAATTTTATTTGTAGAATAAAAAAGCTTAAATGGAAATTGATAGGATAATAAATTAAAACCATAAACTATTAAAATAGTCATTTTTGTTTACCTCAAGTTATATTTTAGTCATTTATGTTTGAAATGTTACGTTTTAGTCCCTTACGTTAGCGTGTTGTAACATTTTAGTCATTGAGCCGTTAATTGCCGTTAACGGTGTAGCGGTAAGCTGATATGGCATGTGAAATCATCATTTCAAACAAAACTTTTAGGTTAAAGTACACAATCAGTCTCCATATTTTTTTGAGCAATTTAAATTTTTTCTTGTATGTTCTTTTAACTTTTTTTTTCTTTTCTTTTTCATTCTCTTCTGCTTCTCCCTTTATTTTTTAATGTAGTTTTTCTATATTTTCCATATGTTAAAACTAAAGTGGAAGAAGAAAATGAAAATAAAGAAATAAAAAGGAAAAAATTGTTCAAAAAAATAAAAGTATAGGGACTAGTTTTAACAAATGAAAAACATAGAAAAACTACGTTAAAAGAAATGGGGATGAGAGGAAAATGGAGAAAGAAGTAGAAGAGAATGGAAAATAAAAAAAACATAAAATATATAAAAGAAAAAAGTTAAATTGCTCAAAACGAAAAAATATGATGACCAATTGTATATTTTAACCTAAATTTTTTGTTTGAAATGATGATTTAACGTGTCACGTTAGCTTACTGTTACACCAATAATGACAATTAATGGCTCAATGACTAAAATGTAACATTTCAAACATAAGTCACTAAAATATAACCTGAGGTAAATAAAAATGACTATTTTAATAATTTACCCATACAATAATTTGTAGATAAATTATTTTAAAATAATTATTTTAAAAAAATTATGTTATGTTAGCCTTAAATCAATATGCAAGTAAACATTTAAACTAACCACCTTAAATACATTATTTAATAATATAATAAAAATGTTCTATTCATATAAATTTTATAAAAATAAGTACATATTATTTTAGAAAAAAAAAACCTGAACAAAAATATACAATTTTTTACTGCTTTCTTTCTTTTATCTTTCTCTCTTTTTTTCAGGAATTCAAATCTTTTACATTTGAATTGGTATATTTTTATTAGATTTATCTCGATTTTGAATATAGAATAGGTTTAATTTAAATATTAAATTTCAATTGATAACTTATATTTAAAAATTTATAAAAGTCAATTAACAATATTTTTAAATCAGAGGGACACAATTAATAAAATTGAATGCAAGCAGTGAAATTAAATTCCAAAACTTGAAAAACTACAGGGATTGAAAAATAGTAATACCTTTTTTCTCCCTTGCTTTCCCATCACCCAAACGCAAAATAAAAAGGAATTCAACTCCTGAGGTGTAAGCATTTACAAGGCTACTGCTTTAATATATAGTTATAGATTTAAGCTTAGTTTGGATAGGCGGTGTATTTACTTCTGGTGAGGTTAAAAACAGCGGTGGTGGTGAGATTAATTACTGTAGCGGTGAGATTGGATACTTAGCGGTGAGATTAGAAACAATGGTGGAGTGTGTGTTTAGATTCAAACGCAGCTGTAGCGGTGAGGTGAAAATAAAAAATGACTATTAAGGACATCAGATTAGAATTGATATATAATAGAAGTTTTTACATTATTTTACTTATATAAAATTATTAAAATATGTGAATTTATAAATTCATTTAATAAAATATTAAAAATTATCTTCCAATATTTTATTATAAATATTTTAATGAATTATATAATCAATTTAAATTATTTATTAGATAAAATGATAATTATTTTTATAGTTAAATATTCTTTTATAACAATGATAAATATTATTTTCGTAAATATTAACATTATACTTCGATCAAATTTTGAAGTATCTAAACGAATAATTTTTAATAAAAAAACAATAGTAACATAAGACATAACAAGTTTCATTGTCACTAGAAATTAGGTTATGATACAAAATTATTTTTACAAATATTGATTCATTAAATTATTTGCAATGGTTTCCCTTAACATTGCAATTTCAAGGTCACTTTCACTGTTAGAAGAACTCGATTCACCTCTATCAAAATGGCCTGAAGAGATTGGCATATCGGGTATATTCTCAAATTGTCGAAAATCCTCATGATTTGACCAAGCCTGTCTTCGAATGTGATTATGCAAAACCATTGTTGCAATAACTATTAAAACTTGCTTGTCGAATGAATAGCTTGGAATATCTCTTAATATTGGCCATTTTTTTCCCACTCCAAATGTTCGTTCAATCACAGAGCGTAACGAAGAATGAGCATGATTAAAGATTTCTTTTTTTCCAGATGCTCGATGATTACCTCGACAAAAGTCAGGTAAATGATATCATTCCCCCCTATATGGACCTAGAAAACCTGCCATTTGTGGATATCCTGAATCCACAAGATAATATTTTCCTACAAAAAAGTAAAACATAATATCAAGTTTAAAAATAAATTAAAAATTTTAATATTGTTTTTATGTAAAGATTAATTAGAAAATTAAAGTTCAACCTGGTGGAGGGTGTGGAAACTTTAACTCTTGTTTTCTAAGTGCTTGCAAAAAAATTCTACTGTTATGTGTTGTTCCTTCCCAACCAAGAAATGCAAAAATAAAGCACATGTTGAAGTCACAAACTGCCATAATATTTTGAGTTGGTTCACCTTTCCGTCCGATATAAGGTATTTGACAAGAAGGCGAAATGCATGCTTTTATGTGTGTTCCATCTATGGCCCCAATACAATCCTTTAAAATAAATACAAGTAATGAGATAAAAGTTAGAAATAATTTATATTTTAAAAATATAAAGATTGTGTAAATTTTAACTTAAGGTGAGGCTAATATCTTGTATCATGTTGAATATGGTTCGGTACTTCCTCGAATTGATCTTCAGTGGGTTTAATCGTGTCTATTTCCATTCGAGCAAATATATACAACATATCAATAAAAATTCGACTAACAATTTTCCCAGATCGTTGAAATCGCTCTGCTGCATTTGAATTTGATTCTCTATTTCCAAGAATATACAATGATAATGCTAACTTCTCCATCGTAGATACCTTCCCATGCTTTAAGCCATAATTTGTTTGCAAATCATGCAACAAACTGTGAAATATATTTTTTGGCATCCTAAAACTATTCATGCAACGATCATCATGCCCATTTAATACTTCGTCCACCCACATTTGACTTGTATAATTTGAATCCATACACGGTTGCATAGTAAAATAAGTTTCATGGTGTACCAATACACTGCTTAACACTTGTTCTTCCTCTTCATGATAATTGTTGTGCTCAGCTTGTATAACAATTGTGGCTATTCTTCGTTGAGCTTCTTCACTTAATTCAAGGGTATCATAATTCATATAAAAACTATTAAACATATTGTTAAATTCATCCATAACCTGAAAAAGTAATCAAATGAAAATAAATTAATAACTTGTGACATTCTATACGACACAAAAAATTGAATAAAAGCATATCATAAAAATACCGAACATAAAAAATATCATACATTAGTTTTACATATAAAAAAGTAGATCATACATTAGTTTTACATATAAAAAAGTAGTATAGTTATATTACAATAATAATTCTAAGGAGCTTATGGTGGAGGTGGTGGATGGTACGGTTGGAAGGGAAATGAGGATGTTGCTACCAAGGATGAAAATGATGCAATTGGATTTTGTTCAGCATACTCACGTCGAAGCCACCAAATCCTAACATCTGGATCTAAGTTCAAAAACACTTCTCGTTTCACCGGTATTTGGAATATTTTGATGGCAAAATAGTACAGTTCATCTTTTTTTTAGAATTTCATCTCTCAAATCACGCAAAGCATCCATTGCATTTGAAATAGTATATTGAGAGTGAGGAAAAATAGTTTCATTCACTGACTTCCTTGGACTAGCCATACTCTCACACAATTTCTCAATATGAGTAGCTAATGAATTTCTTGATGATTTTCTACTTGAACTTGATTTTTTTCCTTTACCGTGTACAACCCCAAGTGTTTCCGTTCTTCGATTAGGAGTTTCATGAGAAGGGTTTGATGGTACCTCATTAGGAGGGATACCTTCGTTCTCATTACTATTTTCATCTGAATCACCAAATTGCTCATTAGGTGTATCATCTCCCATAGGAACCCCACTTGGAAGAACACCAAACGAAGGTGCCTATGCATTCTCTCCAGTGGCTACAATGCCACCAAACATTTGCCACATTAAATCATTCAATAGTGGTTTAATTCCTTTCTTCTTAAATCCTTTAAAATCAGGATTTTCCTACAAAACATGTTAAATGTTAAATGTTATACTCAGATTTTTATATTTGTAAATTATTAATTTCAATAAATTTTATGCATTAAAATAATGATAAAGTTAACACTAACCTTTATTTTATCAGCCCACCATTTTTCGGTAGCATCGACCGTCTTTTTAGATGGACACCATCCAATACCTGTAAATTCCTTAAGCAACTCCCTCCATAACCTCCATTCCTTTTTTAATGCATCCCACTTATTTTTCAATTGAGGTTTTCCATAATTTTTTTTATTTTTGCTTGAAAAAGAGCAATGACATTTTCCCATCCTTTTGAGTTTAGATGAGTTTTCGGTCTATTACTAGCATTGACTTCATTCATGCAAAGTTCACAAAATATCAACGTCAACTCATCATCCCAAACAGCTTTTGTTGCTAATGTACTATCTCCCTCCACAAATTTATGTCTTTACCATCTATTATTATTATTTTGATTTTAAATGTCAACCGACATAAAACCATAAATATATAATTAGATAAAATAATATAGTTTCATAAAAAATTAAGAATAACACATCACAAAAAGATGAAAGCCATAAGATGAACACTAAAGAAAAAATTCTCAAAGATCTATGGTAAACAATAACGAGGATATAGAAAGGATTATTGATTATGACTATCTTTTCAAAAGTGTAAGCAAACTTCATTCCTTATGTTTTTCTTAGCAACACTAGTCATCAAGAATTGCTTTGTCTAATACATCAATGTGATATTTCTTTTCTTGAAACAACTGTGATGACCAACATATAACTGATTATGAGCTATGACCTATAATCTATTTGACAGCTATGTTTTAAGTGTCAATTGCTATTGAGCTGATAATTGAATTTATTATTTAATGGATGATTGGTATTTGGGAGATAGGTGTGAGACTATAGAAAAAAATATTTATCTCGTTTAAAGGTTCAACTTGATTCAATTTACTAGATACAAGAGGGTTTCAAACAAAAAAAGAAAGTTAAAATATAGTATTTGACATATAGGGTTTCAGACAATTTTCTTTAAAGACCTAATTGCACCAAAGCATTCTTTAAATTGGTTATTAAATTTCAAAACATTTTAATTACATTCTCAAACTATTTATGTTATATCAATTAGGTATTTTCATTTTTTTATTTTTTAATTTAATCATTAAATGACATGCAAAATCATATGACATAAAAGTAAAATGTTGCTTAATTTTTAAAATTTATAACTAAAAATGAAGTTAAGAATAAGAGAGTGAAATATGCTTTCTGTAAAAACTTCAAAAAATCTCATAATCAAGATTTTCATAACATTCACTTTTACAATATCAATCTTCTTTAAAGCTTTTATTTTAAATTATGTCACATTTAATTTTAGTAACGAAAAGATTTTATTTATATAATATAAATAATTTAAACATGTAATTAGAATATTTTAAAATTTGAGGACCAACTTAGAATAAATGTCATGGTCTAAAGATTTCTAGTGCAATTAACTCATTCTTTGAGTAATCTTAAATTGTGGATCGATTTAATTTTTGTTTTTATTATTTTAATTAGTTTAGTCTTTATTTTTTTTTACCAAATAATATAGAAGTATAATAAAAAAACATAAATCTCTCTTTTTTTAATAATGAAACAATAGAGGTCATACATTAAAATTAAAATTATTACATTTACTCTAATAATTTATTATTAGCATGTTAATTATGATTATAGTTGCAATTATAGTTGGTGATGCAATTAGATTTCCATGAGCTAATATAACTATTATTTATAAATTTATTTCAACACTCTATATTTAATATAATTATAATTAATTTATAATGGAAGCAAAAACCTTGATTTTTTTTGGCAAATTAAAATTTTTATTAAAACCTTAAAATTTCGTGTCTTTACCATCTATTATTATTTTGATTTTAAATGTCAACCGACATAAAACCATAAATATATAATTAGATATAATAATATAGTTTCATAAAAAATAAGAATAATACATCACGAATGGACTAAAACGAAAACTTACCCATAGTTTAGTGACTAATGGTGTAATTTACCCTTAAAAGAAAGCATATAGACTAAGCACAAAAATTGAGCATAAGAGAAGGAACAAAACCACAATTTGACTCTTTACTTAGAATAGCAAAATGGGTTTTGGCTGTTCTTCTCTTCTTTTTCTTACTCACTCGAGTCTCGATATTTCCGAGGTACACACCCAATATACAAAATCTCTCTATTTTTCTCATAAGCCTCACTCTATAAGCTTTGAATTTTCCCAGGTTCGTTTCATTTTCTTTAATTTTTTGTTATATATATTTTTCTAAAATTTTATTTGTTGGGTTTTTAATGATATAATTGTTTATTTCTGGGTACATTCTAATGGTCAAAAGAAGGAATATGCTTTAATTCTATGAACTGTCCTTTTTTTCCCCATTTATTTATTTTTATTTTGATTGGTTCAATCAAGTATTCAAATCCCTTTTTTTCTTTTATCTTTTTGAATTTACAATTGAGAAATATACTAAAAATAGAAAAAAATCCAGAGTTTCTCAACTGTTCTTTTTATTAATCTTGTTTGGTTTGCTTTGATTCATGTTTTTCTTGTTTCTTTTTTGTGGAGTTCACTGAGCATTGAACAACTCCTAAATTTATATGTTATTGTCTCGCTATTGCTCTATTCATCAGTTTTGTAACTTTCTAACTAGTGCGTTATTTTTTCTTTAGCTAAGAAAAAACATTTTTTTAATTGATTTGGTTCTTGAATTATGTATTGATTTTGAGTTTTATAATCTGAGTATTTGCAGAATTGTAAGTTCTATACTTTTTGGAGTGAGTTTTGAAGAATCCCAATTGACAAAAAGGCAATCTTTTTGGATTGGGATTTTAAATTATGGTTGAATTTTCAACTGTTTAAGATTTGGGTGTCTTTAGAATTTTCAAAGGGAAGAGGATATGCTGTGGGGAGACTAGGTAGCTATATATCTCGTGGTGTTTATACTGTGTCTGGTCCATTTCATCCCTTTGGTGGTGCTGTTGATATAATTGTAGTTGAACAACCTGATGGGACCTTTAAAACATCACCTTGGTATGTTCGGTTTGGTAAATTTCAAGGGGTTTTAAAGACAAGGTAACCTATCCTCCAAACCTACGGGATTATCATCGTCGACACCTTAATCCCTAAAATCCTCTCCATGGCAAATGGGAAACTGGTCAGTTGGATCACCTTATGGTTCTTTTTTGGTATTTCTGGGTCAACAGTTATTTTTTCAGGGTTTGTAGGAATGATAATCATGATTTTAAAGCATCAAGTATTATCTAATACATTAGTTCATAGTCTACTCATATCAGAAAATCATACAAGAAAAACGGTATGTTCTCTTTTTCTTTTTACTTGTTCTGCTTCTCTTTTGTTATTTTCCATAGATTCTTTGTTTCACAAATGGGTTTAGATTGATTTTGTTTCAATCTCTTTGCTGTTTTTTTCCCATAGGCTCCAATGCTGGTGGTTTATAAATTAGTACATTATTCTTTGTTCCTTTCAAGAGCTAAATTTTGCATTAGTTCCCAACATTTACGGTCACTCTGGTTAAAACTAAAATTGAGTCAACCCTACCAAAGTCAGTCATTCCTATCATCCAATAACCAAGAGCAAATTGAAATGGCTAACCTTATCCAACTTTCAACAGAAACTTAGAAGTCACAAAATCTTTACAAAAATCTATAAAACTTCCCAAAGATGAACAAATTATATGCAATTTACCCATTTTTTTGAAACTTCTCAACTTTCAACAGTCTTATTCAAATAATACCCCAAAAAAGTCGTGGATTTCAAGAAACCCCAAAATTGTGAAGATCCAAGCTGCTAGTTACAAGCAATAACAAGATATGACATTGTAGCTCATTTTGCAGCAAACTCAACACAGTTTATATTCACACAAGAAAAAAAGAGAGAAGAAAGTTGGCATACCTGGAAACACTTGATATTGCTTACTTCAGTTTTGTAGCAGCCACAACCAAGAACAAAGCAAAAAAGAGGGGAGAAACTAGCTTCAATCACTGTTTCAGTTCTCAAATATGAAAAAACAAAATGGTTGTTTTCTTCCCAAATCTGAAAACAAATAAGGTTGGGAAAGAAATTAGTTCAACTTTCAAGGATAAAATGGTAAAATAATAAATAAAATCAAGGGTATTTTTGTCTGTTAAAAATACCTACTACACCACTGCCTTCAATTGCGGCTGAGACCTCCAACTCCTTTTCAGCATAGCAGTGTGGTTGAAATCAATTTTCATTGCACTGTGTTGCTGAACCAAACAACATATCAGTGAGGTTGCTACCCCAACTGCACCTCACTGACGTTAAAAGCCAAACCAAAGGAGCCCTTAATTAGCAACAGGTGAAGATGGATTTCCGGCTTTATTATTTTAGAAATACTGGCATATCATTAGGGATGAGGTCACACTTTTCTGTCTTCAACATCTGAACAGAGGTATGGAGGTTAGTCCAATTAATACTATGCGTATTGTGCTTATTCCTAAAAAAGCAAATTCAACCAACCTCACTCATTTTCGTCCCATTATCTTATGCAACGTTATTTATAAATTAATGGTAAAGGCTATTGCTAATCGTTTTAAAGAAGTCTTGGAAAAATGCATCGACGCTGTACAGAGTACTTTTGTGCCAGGAAGGTTAATCTCCGATAATGTATTATTAGCATATGAAATTTTGCACACTCTAAAACAGAAAAACTTTGGAAAAAATGGATTGATGGTGGTAAAACTCGACATGAGTAAAGCGTACAATAAAGTCGAATGAATTTTTGTATAGAAAATGATAAGGAGAATGGGTTTTCACCATCACTGGATTGATTCTATAATGAAATGTGTATCTATTGTTTCCTATTCGGTGGTACTTAATGGTCAAGCTGGGAATATTTTTCAACCAACGAGAGGTTTATAACAATGAGATCCTTTGAGTCCGTTTTTATTTTTGATTTAAGGAGAAGACTTATATTGCCTTATGAGACTGGAACTTCAAGAAGGACAATTAAAAGGGGTCAAGGCAAGTAGAAGAAGACCACAAGTATCACATTTGTTATTCGCAGATGATTGCATTTTGTTTGGTGAGACTACTGAAAGGGGAGTCGGTTTATTAAAAGTAATTCTACGTGAATATGGAAGTTTTTCTGGTCAGCATGTCAATTTTGATAAGTCAATTGTTTTCTTTAGCAAAAATATACAGGAGGAAGAAAAAATATTAATTACTCGCATACTCGGAGTATGAAGCTCAAATGACCCAAAACGTTATCTTGGATTACCTAATATGGTGGGCAGAAGGAAGAATGAGTCTTTTCAAAACTTAAAGGATAGAATTAAGCAACAAATTGACAACTGGATTATTCGGCACCTCTCTCAAGGAGGGAAAGAAGTTTTTATCAAGGTCATTCTTCAAGCTATTTCGACGTACACAATGGCATGTTTTTAACTACCTAAATCTTTATATGTTGATCTTGAGAGTATTACTACGAAATTCTGGTGGCAAAAGGATCGTGGCAAAAGGGACATTCATTGGTGCGCTTGGAAGGATCTTTGTACCGCAAAAAAAAAAGGGTTTGGGTTTTCGAAATTTTGGTCAATTTAATATTGCTTTATTAGCCAAGCAAGGTTGGCGCCTTATTAATTTCCTAGATTCTTTATTAGCAAAGGTCTTAAAATCCAAATATTATCCAAATTCAGACTTCATCCATGCACAGTTAGGGAATTTACCTTCGCTTACCTAGAAGAGCGTTTGGGTAGCAAAAGGGTTACTGCAAGATGGCTTATGTTAGTGAGTTGGTAGAAGAGATCATATATCTGTTTGGAGCGATCATTGGGTACTTGGAGTTAACATTGAGAGGATCAATGACAATACAAACAATGCAGCAATAAAGTTAGTTTTGGACTTAATAGATGCATTAACAAGAAAATAGAAGGTTGATCTAATAGATAATACATTTCAAGTAGACACAGCATAGAAGATTCTGCAAATTCCTCTGGCAGAAGAAAAACATGATGATTTTCAAGTCTGGCGAGGAGAACATTCTGGCAAATTTTCAGTCAGAAGTGTCTATAAACTATTACAAGATGCTAATATGGATCCTAGTGCTTATTTAATACAGTTCGAAACAAAAAATTTCTATAGAAAACTATGGAATTTACATCTCCTATCAAAGATTACCATCACTTTTTGGCATATTTCCTGGAACTTTATTCCTACTTTAAAAAATCTCAGATTAAAAAGAGTGGCTTCTGATATTTCCTGTCCTCGGTGTCGAAATGTGGAAAAAGATAGCAACCATGTTTTCAAACAATGCCCTACAATAACAGAAACATGGCAAAATATAAACTTGTCATGGGTCATTAATACTAATATTCAAGATTTGTGGGAGTGGCTTATTTAGGTCTTCGCTATAGGTAATAGCAAACAATGTCAACTCTTTTGATGTACTGTCTGGACAATCTAGAGTTTAAGAAACCAATTAGTTCATGAGGGGAAAATAAAAAGTAGGAAGAGACTTATCAAATTGAATCTAAAGTTATATGGTAGTGATCGATGGGTTAGAAGAAAAACCAATTACCTCAGATGATGATAGAAGACAGAGATAGATTGAAAGAAATGCAAGAGTAGTATCTATTTTGATGCAATTTTCGATGGTAAATAGTCCAGATCGCCTTGGGTCTGGTGGTGTGGGGGGAGATGGGTGAGTTCTTAGACTCAAAAATAGTCCTCTATGCCACGATGTCGTCTTCATTCATGGCAGAGGCACATGCAGAGTTACAAGCAGTGAAGTTAGGGATTTCAATGGGTTTTCAATCAATAGTTATCTTAGGGGACTCAAAAAAAGTCATTAAAAAATGCAACTCAACAGCGACAGACAAATCAGTTATAGGGGCGATTATTCGAGACATTCAAAGGAAAAAACAAAACTTCGAAGAAATCAACTTCCAGTTTGTTCAAAGATTAGGGAATGTTTATGCCCATGAACTTGGAACAGAAGCATTAAGAAAGGGAGAAGAAAAATACCTGAAGGGAGCAGATTTCATTCATCGTCAATGCGAACAAGAGGAGACATCCATATTGAAGAGCATCTTGAGAAGATCTGAAGAGATAAAATAGTAGAAATAAGAGCTTTCTTGAAACTTGCTATCAGTCGAAATGCTGGTATAGAGATTCAAAAAGTCAAGACAATTAATGGGTACCAACTAATTGACAGCGACTGGATTAGACTTTCCATTTCTTTATTTTATTCTATTTTAATTGTTATTTATTTTTTGTGGGCCATTTACTCTCTTTTGGGCCTTTTTCTTCTTTTATTAGCTTTTTTTTAGTTAGGGCTCAATTTCATAGTTTTAAAGGAACTTACCCTCTTTATGTTATTTATTTTCTGATTAATAAAATCGAGTCGAAATATTCAAAAAAAAAAAAAAAGAATATGAGTTTAACAAAGATATATAGTGAGTGCAAAAAAACTAAATAGATATATCACAATAGTTCAAACCCTTCTTGTTTATGTGTAGTATCCTTTTTTTTTCATCACATTCATAAGAGTTAATAAGTAATATTAAAGAAGGTATTAAATTAGAAGAAAAATGTATAAAGAAATCTTGGACTTTTGATGTTTTTAACAAATTTTTATATTTATTTTCAATTATTAATAAATTTTGATATTTTATATTTTTAATTTTATTGATTTTAATCATTTTAATCGATTTTTTCGTCACGTGTCACAATCACGTCATGACTTGTGACAGAGATAACAACTTTAAATCTAACAATTTTTTTATATTTTTAATAAATTTAAAATATTTTTATTTTTTTCTTTAGTTTTATGAGTTTTTTTTATTTATTTTCAGTCACGTGTAATAACCATAGCATGACACGTGGAGGAGATAATTGGAAAAAAAAAAGAAAAAAACGAAAGCCATTCAAGTTAAAATTAGTGGTCAAAGGGCTTTTTTTTATGCATTTTGACAGTTCAAATACCTAATTGAGTGCAAAAAAAAAAAGAAGGCTTAATTACTTTCTTTTTGAAAAGTTAGAAGGCTTTTTACACCTTTATGTTAGAAAATATGAACATCACATATATTATAATAGTAATTACATGTTACTATTTACTATCATAAAATATTAGACCAAATTAAAAGTAATCTAATTTCGTTAATGTTTATTGTGCTTTAGTTATTAAATAAAGTTTGAGCCAAATATGTGTAGATACTCTAGTAACTAATTTTTAATTAATGATGGGCTGATTAGAAATTAAAGTTAATGTGCAAAAGTTATGGGTTTTTTACTATATAAAAAAAACACTAAAGTGGTACAAACCAAAAATTATGTACCAAAATGGTACATCCAGGGTGGTGCTGCCTCTGGCATTGGCGTGACCACCCTGGTTTCTAACATAATCAGTTGAAAAATAAACAGTAAAAAAAATAAAAGCTGAAAAATATAAAAATATAGAGGTGGATGTGCCAGAGGCGGCACCAGTTGCTGACATGGCATTGGCGGCACCCACACCCCCAAACCCCCTATTTAAGCCCTTAGTGTTAAAATGAAGGCACACAGTAGTAAAAAAAATTGCAGAAGAAGAGAGGGAGAAGAAGAGAAAGAAAGAAAAAAAATTTCCAATAAAAAAAATTATAAAAGAAGAGAGAGAGAAGAGAAAAGAAAAAATAAAAGGTATATTTTAAAAAAAAATCGAATAGATTATGATAAGAAAAATATATTTTGTTTGTATTATATAGTTTGTTTAGTGTTATCTTTATGTTTTGTTTTAAAAGTTATTTTGTTTACTTTGATTTTTTTAGTAAGTTTTGTATTTAGATTAATTATGTGTTTGTTGTGAATGTTATGTTTTAAATTTTTTAATATATTTGAAAGTTTTTATGTTAGTAAGACTATTATAATGTAATTGTTAATTAGTGATAACAACTGAAAATATTTCTGTTATACATATTGTTAGAAATGACAACGTATTTGGTATTGCCTAATGAGATAATAACTTTAGCACAAAGGGAGAAAGTTGATAAGATGATGGGAGAAGTGCAAGATTACAGAATGAAACCAGAAGAAGATATTGTTCAACACCTTATTACCCTCAATTGAAAGATGGAAAAAGTGTTGTGGAAGGGTCATGAAATGATTAGAAATAATAAAGTGCAATACTTAACCCTTAGAGGGACATTAATAGAACATGAGCATCAAATCATTTTAGACGAACTTTGGAAGACATCGGTACCACGAACCTATTAGAATCTAGTTATAAACTTCGTGAAGTTTATAATCTCTTATGGAGCAAGGAAAATAGCGAGACAAAGTATAGGTTCATGAAAGTTGTCTGGGAAGCAAAATGTGTTTGACAAACCATGGATGGATAAATTAGTTGTTAAGAAATTACCAAGAGAACTTGTATATTCAATACCTGTTATAAAGGTTGAAGAGCCAGAAGATCTAGAAGAATTTCCAAATTGGATTGTAGAAGATGAATATGAAGAGAATCAAGAATTTCTAAATTGGATTTTAGAGAATTTCTCAGATGAAGATACAGATCGGAGATGGAAGAAGACATATAATTGAATTTAAGTGGTTAAATGTAAAGATAAATGTTGTTCGTCTACAAAATGGGAACTAAAAAAGTCTGATCTTATGAATGAAAAAATTGCATATTGACAAATTAATTTTTTTATTTAAGTAATGTATTTGCTGTTCGAAATTGTTTTGAGAAATTTTGTTTATTTTTTAACAGATTGAGTATTGAAGATGAATAATCAGTTTTTCGTATGCGTTTATTTCGATGGATCATCTTGACAGCAACCGTTGGATGCATATTTGAATGTCGGCAACAAATAGTAATGAGATTTAATAGAAATGTCTCGTTGGATGATATGAAGGGAAGGATTAACGCAAAAATTGTTAGATGTTGTGGGAGAAGGATCTCGAAACTTTTCTACAAGTTTCCAGTTTCGACAGATCCCATCAAATTCACCGAAATGGAACTTGTAGACGACGAAGATATGGAGACAATGATCGCTCTTTACTGTGGGAATGAGAGTGACAAAAATGGACCGATTCACTTATTTGCTAAGTTAGCCAGCATGGAGCAAAATGAAGATCTCACTGTATATGACGAAGAACATGGAGTTGAAGAACATGAAGCTCAAGAACCGTGCATGGTGGCTCCAATATCGTACGTTGATAGTGAATTGACTATACGTGGGATCGATATCAATCTTAATGTTACAACCAATATTGATGTGGTTGGTGATGATGGATACGATAGTAGTGATCCTTGTGATCAAAAGGTCGATAGTGATAGTGATCCCGATGTGGACGATGTCCCCGATGATATTGACGATGAAGAAGTGAATGACAATGGAAACATTAACGTGTCTTCGGTCTGGAACCAGATGCGATGTATTTTGATACATAATAATCTTGGGCCACACATGTCGCTCATAGACCCGATGCGACGCATGTAGCTGAGTTCCCGGAGTACCCTGAAATACTTCCTGCTCACCGGCTGGCCATAAATTTCGATCTTGAGGAGTTGTTCGTAGGCCGGAGATTCAAAAGTAAAGAAGAGTGCGTATTTTCTATTAAGTGGTATACCATGAATATATCAGTGGATTACAAAGTTACAGTGTCTAAACCAACATTATATATTGGGGAGTGTTGGAAGTCGACGGAAGGCTGAATTGGCAAGTACGAGCTGCATTTATTCAAAATTCACAGATGTGGGAGATACGCAAATTTGTTGGGCCTCACATATACAGATGTTGTTCAATCATCAGACGATATATTGGGACAGTGTACGACCTCTCGATACCTGAATAAATACTCCATCTACAAAAACAATTTTCAAGTAAATATAGTATCGTTAGAATAATATCATTATAAAGAAATTGTCAATTAATAACAAGTTAAATTTTATCACTTGTTAACTAGTGGAAATACGTATGGTTGGTGACTAACCGATGCCAAGAATGACATCCGATAAAGAGCCCATGACTGCAACAATACAAGGCATCCGCCTATGTCTATGGCATCAGGCTTTGTTGTCCAACAAAGCTCACGATACAACATAGCCAGAACTGCGGAACCCCAACTATACGAGCGAACATTACGCAAATCAGCTAATAAAGGTAAATACTAGAGATGAACCCTACTGTTGTTCGCATTGGGCATCAGTATACCCCCTATAATATGCATAATGTATGCTCAAGCTGCGCACATCAACTCTTCTTCAGTGGCATTAACTGATAAATGCTCAAAATTGGCTTTCAGCCATGTAAATTTCAAATCCAAAAAATTGGACTCATCATTGCCGAGCGAGGCTCCTAGTAAGCTATAACAAAGTGTAGCCGGCTCAGCTATGGCACTTATGCTCGTTACGACACTCTCATCGATTGGGAGCCCAAAGTGCAATGTAATATCCTCCAGAGTGACAGTGCACTTCCCACACGGCAAATGAAAAGTATGGGTCTTCGGGCGCCAACACTCGACCAATGCGGATATTAAATTGTACCGCAAATCAAACGTCCGGGTCAATGCTGCTGACCCGAATCCAGCTAGCTCCAAGTAGGGCATCAGTCGTGCATCCGGAAAATATCCTAAACCATTCACCCGGCCCTTTAATGCGCGGTACGGACCTTGACAGTATTAAATTACAGAAAATAGTTATAATAACATAATTTATTCCCTCAAATTACATAGATCTTTGTTTAATAGAACCCGTGATTAACAAATAACAATATATCACCATATTATTAACTGTGTTAGATATGTGAAGATCTTTTCTAACCAATGAAGCCATTGCGATGCCTGCAATTTCAAAATAAATTTCGGTTATTAATTTTAATGTTTGATGGATTTTAAATATTTATCAGAATAACTAAATTTTATATATTACTTTTAATTACAAAAAAGTACCAAACAATTTTTTCGACAACATATTTTTTGCTATACTACATTAAAAAAATAAATATATTTTATTATTATTTTCAAATGATAATAAGTAAAATATTTTGGTTTAAAATATAATATATATAATATACCTGGCATGTAGTTTAATATATTTTAAATTAATTTTTATTTAATAATAATGTGAGTGATGCAATAATAATTAAAAAAACATGATAACTTGTTCAATATTATTTTAAAATATATTATAATATGTAATTAAATTCCTTGGGAAATAAAAAAGATGGGAAAACAATGAGGGGTTATGTTGCAATATTCTTAATTTTTCGGTGATTTTGGCCCTTTGTTGGTATTTTTTTATTTTCTTATTTTATTTTTTAAAATATACTATTTTCGTATTTTATTTTTATATTATTTTAGTACATAATATTTCAAATGTATTATTTAAGTGTTTTTTCTATTAATTTAATAAATAACCCTAATTTTGACCCTTTGTTGGTATTTTTTTTATTTTTGGATTTTATTTTTTAAAATATACTATTTTCATATTTTATTTTTTATATTATTTTAGTACATAATGTTTTAAATGTATTATTTAAGTATTTTTTATATTAATTTAATAAATAACCCTGATTTTGGCCCTTTGTTGGTATTTTTTTATTTTCGGATTTTATTTTAAAATATACTATTTTCGTATTTTATTTTTTATATTATTTTAGTACATAATGTTTCAAATGTATTATTTAAGTGTTTTTATATTAATTTAATAAATAACCTTTATTTTGACACTTTGTTGGTTATTTTTTTATTTTCAGATTTTATTTTTTAAAATTTACTATTTTCGTATTTTATTTTTTTATATTATTTTAGTACATAATGTTTAAATGTATTATTTTAAGTTTTTTTATATTAATTTAGTAAATAACCCTGATTTTGGCCCTTTGTTTGTATTTTTTAAATTTTATTTTTTAAAAATATACTATTTTCGTATTTTATTTTTATATTATTTTAGTAAAAAACCCGCCAACACCACTTTCCCAAAAAAAATTATTTTTTTTCGTATTTTATTTTTTCATTAAGATATTTTTTTAGTATTTTATTTTTTTATGCTATTTTTGTAAAAGGTTTAAAACCCCATCACATAAAAAATAAAAAAAATTAAAATAATCAGAATATAACATGCCAAATAAATTTTATAAAAAATATATCTAATCAACCTAAAACACACTTAACAAATAAATTACATAAATAATAATAAAACATTCTTTGTACATAATGTACATAGCCTTTTTTACTTCAATAAAAATTAAAAATAAATTAGGAATGAATGAAAATATAAAATAAATACAAACATACCTTAATATCTATTTTTAACCAAATAACACATTGCAAAAAGATAAATTTAAAAATTAAATCTGAACTAAATCAAAATCAACAACAACAATAATAATAATAATAACACCTAAAATAAATAAATTATTTACTTAAATTAACATTAATTACTCAATTTATAAAAAATAAATTTACCTTTTTTTCCTTATTTTTCTTTCTTTTTCCTTCCCTCCCTCTTATTCTCCTTCTCTTTTTCTTTTTTCTTCCTTCACCAGTGCTGCCTCCTTCTCCTTATTCTTCTTCTCTTCTTTTCTTCTTCTCCTTTTTTCTTCCCGAAATGAACTTTGGGGACCATAATATATGGTCCCCAAACAAAGAAAAAACAAAATCCCTGCATAAAGAGTCTAATCGCCCAGTGCTGCCTCTACCATCGACACCATCGGTGCTGCCTGTGGCAGGCCCACCACTAGTGCCGCCTACAGCAGGGCCTTCACCTGTGCCACCTGTCACCTTTTTCTGTTTTTTGTTACAGTTTTTTTCAGCTTTTATATTTTTTACTTTTTTTTTACTGTTGGTGGCAGAAAACCAGGGTGGTCACGCCATTGCCAAAGGCGGCACCACCCTGGATGTACTATTTTGGTACATAATTTTTTTGCGGTACCATTTAGGTGTTTTTTTATATTATATTAGTAAAAAAATCCCAAAGTTGTATATTAGGCTTATGTTTCCAAACTTACACATACGTAACTTTTACAATATCTCATCTTTAGAAAAGAGAGAGTCATATTCTCTGAATTGCTTGTGTGCTAATTTGGAAGATTAAAACCATAAGATCAAAAATTCTAATAAATCAATGGATTTAGGTATGGTTCCGCATTTAGTTTTATTTCTGATGATTTGAAATGATAGATCCTAGTTATTAAAGTTCTATATCAAATCTTGTTTTTACGATTCTTACAGGTGGTATCCGAGCTTCATTATATTGAATCATTAAGAATAAATTGATTCTTTATTATTTTTAAATTGATTTGTTTTTTCAAATTTTATGATCAATTATATACTATTAGAATTAAGTGACTCGAATCCTTATTTAAATAAAATACAGTGGTAAAATAAAATAAAATAAAAATCCATATAGAATTACACTTCTTTTATTTTATTTTAAAATAAGGTTTTTTAAACCTTATTAAATTCTATCTATTTGATATTGATTAGAATAAGGTTTTCAGTCTTACTAGAATATGGCTTTACAAGCCTATAAATAGACATAATCTATTCCTCTTGTAATAATTCGAATTCAACATAGTGAATTTTCTTCTCCTCTGCCCGTGATTTTTTTCCCGAAAGGGTTTTCACGCAAAATCTGTGTGTTTTTATTTTATTTTTTTATTTTTTTCTTAAATTGGTATCAGAGCTTCCGGGTTGTTCATCTCGATCACTGTAATGGCGTTTTTGAAGTATGAAATTCCGCTGTTGGATTGCAACACCAGATTTGCATTGTGGCAAATTAAAATGCAAGCAGTTCTTGCGCAGATGGATCTGGAGGATGCCCTGCTAGGGATAGATAAGATGCCTTCGACATTAACAGATGAAGAGAAGAAGTGTAAGGATCGAAAGGCGTTAACACAATTACATCTGCATTTATCCAACGAAATTTTACAGGATATGATGAAAGAGAAGACCGCCGTTGCATTATGGAAGAGGCTAGAACAAATATGTATGTCAAAAACTCTAACAAGCAAGTTGCATATGAAACAGCGTCTTTATACTCATCGTTTAGAGGAATATGCGTCTATACACGAACACTTAACAGTATTTAAAGAAATTCTCTCAAACTTGGAGGCCATGGAGGTTCAGTATGATAAAGAAGATCTAGGGTTGATTCTATTTTATTCGTTGCCCTTGTCTTATTCAACCTTTAGAGACACAATTTTATACAGCCGCGAGTCTCTCAATGTAACATCCTGAAATAGGGCCTAGTCGGAATAGTGGTTTCGGGCCTAGAAATTTGACATCAAAATATTTATTTTATGATTATTATGAGGCCTATAATATGAGTATATACATGTGTTAAAGTTTCATGAAGAAATTCTGATTATAATATGTCCAATTGGAAATTAGGGACTAAATTGAATAAATTGCAAAACTTGGTTTCTAGAAGCAATTGGTATGAAATTGCTTTAGATTATGAATTATAAGGTCTTAGAGAGTAATTTTCTCAAATTCTAAGTTTTGGACAAAAATGGCCTTGTATGGTTAAAATTTTAAAGAAAGGATATGAGGGTATTTTGGTCATTAGGCATTCTAATGAAATAAAAAGGTAAAAATGGAGAAAAAATATGCTCATCTTCTTCCCATAGCTGCCAAAATTTGGAGGACACCATAGCCAGGGTTTCTTCAATTTTCAAGTTCAATAGTAAGTGCTCCCAAGCCCTGTTTTTCATGTTCTTTGTATTTTTGAAATCCCGATAGCTTGATCTCTCCATTTCTACCCATATTTCATGCTAGGGTTCATGTTTAAAAATTTACCCATGCATGAGTTAATTGTATTTTGATGGATTATGGAGGAATATGAAAGACTAATGTGTGTTAAACATCTTTTTCTAGTTGATTTTCACGAGAAACCCTTATAGGGACGATTTTTGCAAAAGATGTAAATGTGTGGTAGGAATGAGAAACTAATGGATAATATTGGCTACCATAAGAAGGAAAAGTGTTTGGTTAGGCTTCGTAAGGTAGAAAGTGTATGTGTTTCATTATACGAGCTTAGGGACTAAATCGTAAAAATGTCAAAGGTTAGAGGCAAAACGGTCATTTAGACTGGAGATGAGAATTATACTTGAATTGTATAATGTAGTGTATTAATGAGTTGATTTTGTTGATATAGACCCCAAGGAACAAATTTCGGAAGTCGGTCGAGGTAAACGCAAAGTTTCGGAGTAATCGAAACACAATCCCGAAAAGAATACCAGGTAAGTTCGGATAACTTAAAGTAAACCCCTAATATGTATAATTGTATGATTTATGAATGCATGATGATTGTATTTATTATTGGCATGAATATCGTAGAAATGCATACTTGATGATAACATGTAAAAATGTCTCGGTTGAGGTTGAAAAAGGGAATTCGATGGACAAACCCTCTTTGATCTGTGAACTGAGATCCTGCATGTGTTGCAGTAGGATTTATCCCAAACGGGTAAACAGTGATCTCAAGTATAAAAAGGAATCTAGCTCGGATGGGTGTTCCTTGAATGATCAAGCCTCCCGAACAATATGTGTGCATTATGGATTTAGCCCAGACGGATAATCCGATTAGGGTCTGAATTTAGCCTGGACTGGTAATTTAGATCCGAGCTCATTAAGGGTGTTTATCGCTATAAGGGATTTAGCCTGGACTGGTAATCTTAACATCACCCTACGAGTTCATGATATGGGGGATTTAGCCTGGACTGGTAATCCTGCCATGAGATGTGAGGTTCGCGGGAGCGCAAATATGTGAAATAATCATCCGTAAGAATTGACGGATAGTGGGTATTCTATCGAGATTTCCTAAAAACTCAACGGGATTAATATGGTGTATGTCAATAAGATGATGAATGATGAGCTCATCTACATAAATTACATGATGCTTTGTTATAAGACTAACTCATTGATTAAGTACATGCGTTAGGAAATCATTTCATAATGGATGATTTCATGAATTTAGTATGGATGTATGCTAATTACTCAGTAAGTTTACTTTCCGGTTATTCGAGCTTACTAAGCATGTAAATGCTTACCCCTCTCTATTTCCCTGTTCCACAGAGCTCGAGGACTCATAAGGACTGGAAGACAATTGGAGAGTCAACACACTATCAACTAGTCAAGCTTGGGTATAAAGACATTTCTATTTTGTTAATGGTATGTATAGGGCTTTGAGTATTTTGTTATATATGTCATTTGATTTACCAAGTAAAGGCATGTAAAATATGTTTATCTTTTTGTATATGGCCATGAAAATTGGCTTAATTGAAGTAGGCCATGACCTACGAATTTATGCATAGTTTTATTTACAAGTGATGGGTCGTTACTAATTAGTAATGAGTCACATGAATGAGCCAATTTCGGATGAATTAAAGTGACATGGGAACCCATAAATAAAAAAGGGGAAATAACCTATCACGTATGAAACCAATGATATGAGGTTTCCATACAATAACTTTTATTAAGATTATTTACAATTGTAAAATTGTGTTTTCTTTAAAACTTGGAAATTTATAAGCATAAGAGGTAAAAAGGGTTGACTTTAGGCTTGGAAAATTGCCTATTAGAGTCTACATGGTTGGACACACGGGCGTGTGTGACACACAATTTTCTCCCATTGATGTGTGCTATGGCCGTGTGTCCCCTGCACTCAAAATTTTAGCTCAAAGTCGTACACGGGTAAGCTACACGGGAGTGTGCCATTGCCATGTTAAAATAACAGTTTCGTCAGCACGGGCGTGTTCCATGGCCGTGTTGATAAGTCAGTGTTGCCCAGGTTGAAGGGGTGGGCATGCCCCAAAATACATGGGCGTGTGAGTTTACACGGCCCACCTGTACGGGCATGTGTCCCTTTTTGTTATGGAAAAATGTTCTAAGGAGCTCAAGGGAAATCGAACGTGCCCGAATTTGTCCCGCAATGCCTTTTGGTATGTTATAGGTCTCGAAGGCCTATATAAGGAATGAGATATTCATGATCGGAAGGTTTTAAATTTGAGTGAAATTTTGTGACCCGAATTAGTACACTAAAAATGTAAAGTTCTGGTAATGCCTCGAACCCTATCCCGGCGCTGGATACGGGTGAGGGGTGTTACACTCACAGTTGATGAGGTTTATATTTCTTTGACCTTGTATGATAAGATAAAACATCTTGAGGTTAAACCCGACTTTCAAGAAGAGGGTCTCATTGTTCGTGGGAGACAAGATCGGAATGCTGATGATGATCGTGGAAGGACACAGGAATAGAATCCTAGCGGTAAATCTAAGGGTAGATCAAAGTCTTCAAACAAAAAGGTAAAACTTGCAACTTCTGCAAGAAGAAAGGGCACATTAAATTTGAGTGCTACAAGCTACAAAATAAGATTAAAAGGGAGGTTGCGAATCAAAAGGGAAAACAACCAAAAAATTCCGGTAAAGCTGATGTTGTAGAAGACTACTGCGATGGTGAAATTCTAGTTGCTTCTGTCAATGATTCTAAAGTAAGCGAGGAGTGGATACTTGATTCAGGCTGCACCTTCCACATGAGTCCTAATCGGGATTGGTTTACAACTTATGAAATAGTGTCTGAAGGTGTTGTTTTGATGGGAAATAATGCTTCGTGTAAAATCGCAGGTGTTGGGAAAATTAAAGTTAAGATATTTGATGGAGTTGTTAGAACACTTAGTGACGTACGACATGTTCCAGAATTGAAAAGAAATTTAATTTTGTTGAGTACTCTTGATTCAAAAGGGTACAGATACACAGCTGAAAGTGGGGTTTTAAAGATTTCCAAAGGTTCCCTTGTTGTGATGAAAGGGCAGAGAAAGATTGCCAAGTTATATATTTTGCAGGGTTCTACTGTTACTGGTCATGCACCTGTCGCTTATTCTTCCTTGTTAGATGATGATATCACTAAACTTTGGCATATGCGCCTAGGGAATATGAGTGAGAATGGCATGGAAAAATTGAGCAAAAGAGGACTTCTTGATAGGCAAGGAATTTGCAAACTGAATTTTTGTGAGCACTGTGTTTTTGAGAAGAAAAAGAGAGTTCGATTCATCAGAGGAATCCATAACACAAAGGGAACCTTAGAGTATATTCATTCTGATCTGTGGGGGCCATCCAGAGTGCCTTCGAGAGGTGGAGCTAATTATATACTAACCTTTATTGATGATTTTTCCAAAAAAGTTTGGGCGTTCTTCCTGAAGCAGAAAAGCTATGTGTTTTCTGCATTTAAGTCTTGGAAAATTATGATTGAAAAATAGACGGGAAAACAAATAAAATACCTCCGCACAGACAATGGCTTAGAGTTCTGTTCTGATGTGTTTAATAGATTGTGCAAGTCAGAAGAGATCGTGAGACACTTGACAGTTCGCCGTACTCCACAGTAAAATGGCATTGCAGAACAAATGAATAGAACGATCATGGAGAAGGTTCGATGTATGTTGTCAAATGCCAACTTATCAAAGTCTCTTTGGGTAGAAGCAGCCTCTACTGCATGTTTTTTGATCAACCGATCTCCATTCGTTGCCATTGAGAAAAAGACTCCACAAGAGGTATGGTCTGGTAATCCTGCTAATTATTCTGATTTAAAGATTTTTGGGTGTCCTGTGTATGCTCATGTTGATAATGGAAAATTGGAACTGAGATCCATTAAATGTGTTTTTCTTGGTTATAAAGCTGGTGTAAAAGGGTATAAGTTATGGTGTCCTAAAAATAGAAAAGTTGTGATTAGCAGAGTTGTTGTTTTTGATAAAACTGCTATGCTAGCTAACTTATCTCTTAAAGACTCTTCCAATAAAGAAAATCAAAGGCAGGTGGAGCATCAGATTAATGCAGAGTCAACTCCTCAAGCCAGTACAAAAATTGAGAATAGAGTTACTTCTTCATCACAATACTCTATCGCCAAAAACAGAACTAGAAGAGAAATTAAACCTCCAAAGAAGTTTGCTGAAGCTGATTTAGTTGCTTATGCTTTAAAGTGGCTGAAGATATAGATGCAAACCAAGAGCCATCTAATTATTCTGAGGCGGTTAGTTATGAAGACTAGAAAAATGGATGTTTGCTATGCAAGAGAAGATGGAATCACTTCACAAAAACAAAACATGGGGTCTTGTGAAACTTCCTAAAGGTAAGAAGACTGTTCATTGTAAATAGGTGTTTAAAAAGGAAGAAGGGACTCTAGAAGTTAAAGAACCCAGATATAAAACAAGACTTGTTGCAAAGGGTTACAGTCAAATTCCAGGAGTGGACTTTACAGATGTGTTCTCCCCAATTGTGAAGCATAGTTCGATTCGAGCTTTGCTTAGTATTGTGGCCATGCATGATTTGGAGCTTGAGCAGTTAGATGTAAAAACTGCATTTTTTCATGGAGAACTTGAAGAGGATATTTACATGCAACAACCAGAGGATTTTACAGTCTAAAAAAAAGTGGACTATGTTTGCTTGCTGAAAAAGTCCCTTTACGGTTTGAAACAGTCACCAAGACAGTGATATAAGAGGTTTGATTCCTTTATGACTTCTCGTGATTTTAAAAGAAGTAGTTTTGACAGTTGTGTTTACTTTAAGAAAAACAGTGATAGTTCTTTTGTGTATCTACTTCTTTATGTTGATGACATGTTGATAGCAGCAAAAGATAAAGGAGATCTAAGAAAGGTCAAAGCCCAACTAAGTGAAGAATTTGAGATGAAAGATTTGGGACCAGCAAAGAAGATACTTGGTATGGAGATTCTCAGAGATAGAAAAGCAAGTAAATTGTACCTAAGTCAGAAGGGGTACATTGAGAAAGTTCTTTGCAGGTTCAATATGCAGAGTGCTAAGCCTGTTAGTACTCCTTTAGCAGCCCATTTCAGAATTTCATCAGCTTTGTCTCCACAATCAGATGATGAGATTGAGTACATGTCGCATGTTCCATACCCTAGTGCAGTGGGATCTCTTATGTATGCTATGGTTTGTTCACGTCCAGATTTATCATATGCAGTTAGTGCAGGTAGCAGATATATGGCGAATCCTGATAAAGAACATTGGAAAGCAGTTCAGTGGATTTTAAGATACCTACGAGGTACTACTGATGTTTGCTTATATTTTGGAAGAACTAGAGATAGAGTCATTGGGTATGTTGATGCTGATTTTGCTGGAGACCTTGATAGAAGAAGATCTCTCACAAGTTATGTCTTTACAATCGGAGGTTGTGCAATCAGTTAGAAAGCCACTTTGCAAACTACAGTCGCTTTGTCTACCACTGAAGCTGAGTACATGGCGATTACTGAGGCTTGTAAAGAAGCTATTTGGTTGAAGGGGCTCTTTAGTAAACTCAATGAAGACCTTCAAATCAGCACAGTATTTTGTGACAGTTAGAGTGCCATCTTTCTTACAAAAGATCAAATGTTTCATGAGAGAACAAAACACATTGATGTTCGGTATCATTTTGTTCGTGATATTATTGCTCGTGGTGATATTTTTGTGAGCAAAATTAGTACTCATGAAAATCCTGCAGATATGATGACTAAGTCACTTCCTATAACCAAGTTTGAGCATTGCTTAGACTTGGTTGGTGTTCATTGTTGAAGTTAAACCCTTAAGGGGTTTTATGGAAGAGGTGGAGAACTTGTTCGTTGAGAGTTCGCGATGAAGAACTTGTTCATTGAGAATTCGTGTCAAGGTGAAGATTGTTAGAATTAAGTGACCCGAATCCTTATTTATATAAAATACAGTGGTAAAATAAAATACAAGAAGAATTCATATAGAATTACACTTCTTTTATTTTATTTTAGAATAAGGTTCTTTAAACCTTGTTAAATTCTATCTATTTGATATTGATTAGAATAATGTGTTTCAGTCTTACTAGAATATGGCTTTACAAGCCTATAAATAGACATAGTCTATTCCTCTTGTAATAATTCGAATTCGACATAGTAAATTTTCTTCTCCTCTGCCCGTGGTTTTTTCCCCGAAAGGGTTTCCACGTAAAATCTGTGTGTTTTTTATTTGATTTTTTTTATTTTTTTCTCATATACTATGTTGAATCTTTCGAGATTCTTCATAAAAAAATTTAAGTTCTCATCTTTTAAATTAAAGTTTTTGGGTTTTATAAATATAAATTGGTTTAATATTTGTATATGTAATATCCCAGACCCGACCTAGACGTTATTGCCGAGACTGCCGATGTCACATGGAATGGAAGTCGAAAACTAGTTTGTTAAGTTAAAACTGTTCCAATTGAATTAGCCTTTATATTAGTTCGAGGTAAAACACATGTTATTCGTTATGTCTAAATCTTATCTTTTAAGCAGAAGCTTTGAAAAATACTTATTTTGAAAAGTACCATGTGTTGTTAGTGAAAACCAAGTTTTATCATGCTTAACAGTAATAAATCATAAAACAAATAAGAAGTCGCAAACTTAAAACCAAACGGTCCAGAGTCCATAGGTTACATAAAAAGCCCAAATAAGTAATAAAATCTAAAAGTTTCAAAAAACAGTCTAAATTTACGTGTGGTCACCGTCGAGTCCTCTACAATGCTGATCCGTCAAGTCTGGGGATTACCTGTACAGATTAAACATAAAGGGTGAGTTTTCGCAAACTCAGTTGTAATCCCCACAGAAAACATGCATATAGAACACATCAAAATACAGTCAAATATAGGCTGGGCTGGAGCCCATTACAAATTCGATTTGGGCTTTTGCCCAATTGGATACAGTTTCATAATTATATTAGGGCCTTGTACCATATCAGATACAAAATACAAACACAGTAAATCAAAATCCTACCCATTAGCCTCCACACTCCATTTCCGTCCAGCCCTACACATCATGTAGGGATAAATCGACCCACCCATCCCTACACACTGTGCTGTACCGAGATGCGGCACGTAATTAGAAGGTTGCAGCTAAGCCGTCAGATAATAGGCTTAAAAGCCTTTCAGATGCTTCCTCCGAATATTATCAACCCACCCCGATGCAATGCAACATACCATAAATGACATGCAAATATGCTAATAACAGAATATTCATTCAATTCAGTACATATATCATGCTCAGTCAGGCGTCCTACAATCAGATCACATAGTTAGGGGTCTAAGTAAAGTTTACTGACCCTACAGTAGGTCTACAGTCAACTAGGATGACCCGTGCAACCTTATAAAATATTTCAGAAAAATGGGCTCACACGCCAATGTGGCCTGCCCGTGTAGGCCTACATGCTTGTGTAGCCCACACGACCCAAATTGGCCTTGGCCGTGTGGATTATATGGGCTGGCCCAGAATCCCACACGGCCCAAATCAGTGTAGCCTGTGTTTCACACACGGCTTACCTGGCCATTATACGGCCGTGTCATGCGTGCACGGCCTGGCTCGTTGATCACACACCCGTGTTCCATCACATGGCCTACCACAAAGGTGACCACGTTCCCGTGTGGCGTCGACAATAAGCTTTTTCGGCTTTTTGCCAAATCCCATTTTCTTCGTTTCGGGTACACGCTTGGTATCGTTTTGATGCGCAAACACTACCGAGGTCACCAGAACCTAAAATTGACAAGTCTAAGTAAAAAATAAGCCATGATTCAAAGATTAACCAAAAACCCGAAAATAGTTAAATTCTACTTCCATTATTACCCTAAAGCTCCGAATGATTTGGCTACTAATCCACAAGTGATAAGACGAAACCTTTTTGATTTGCGGCTAGCAAAAATAGAGGTTCATCATGAACGAAAATTTGACAAACTGAAAAGAAAGAAATATATAGCGACTTACCAACCAAATGAACGTAACAACCTAAAACCTACAATGAAGAAACGCGATCTTACTAACTAGTAAAGAAAAGAAAAAGGTTTTGCTTGGGAAAGGAAAAATGGAAGAAAAATCAATAGGGAGGTGGAAGAATTTGGAATGTCATAATTTTGGGGAAGAAAGCCAAAAAAATTTTGAAAAAGAAGAAAAAGAAAAAATAATAGTCTGATTTGATAACTCCCTATATCCCTAAATTCACTCCTACAATCCTTACTACTCACAGCCACTACAGAATTTCGGCTATACGGAAACTATCTGACACTGAACTGGAAAAAATAAAAACATTCATGCCTGTTCAAGAATTCGAACGCATGACCTCTAACAAACTAACATTCCACTTAACCACCAAACTAGCAGGCCCATTTTGATATGGTTCTACCAATAATTAAATAAAAGTCTATTGAATAGAGATAGAGATTTATCCATAAAACACCAAAATTTAACCCAAGCAAGGCTTGAACTTAGGACCTCTCACACACACCCAGAGCATTTAACCACTGAAGCAGATACACACTTGTGTCACAATTTAACAGGAACAATAATATAAATTTTGGGGCGTTACAGTATATGTTATTCAAAAGATTAAAGTTTATAATTTATGCAGTTTTTGATTAACTTTTTAATCTGTCGTCCAATTACTTTGCTAATTTCTACTAATTTCATTCCAATTTATTGTTGCTAAGTGTCAGTTATCCCTCAAATTTGCTCTTTTTTCCTACAATTTCATCCATATTTGTTCTACCAATCCATTTAAATATTAGCTACTTATCGTTCTTAAAGTCGCTGCCATGCTCCTTGAAAGCCATTATCGTCCGCTGAATTTTTGTTTCCATCTCCTTTAAAAAAATTCAAACAATTATATAATTTATATTGTTAGAGTACTGATTTTTTATAATTTTGATGTCATGTGTACGCATGTGTGGCCTACTGAACTTTTCTAGGTTATTATAGTTTTTCTGATAAATATACTATTGTTGGGACTTTGGGTGGTCTACCTTATTTGGTCAGTTATTTTCATACCATTTTTTACTTTTCTCTATGATTTGTATATGGTAAGTGAGTAATTCATAACAAACATGCTACTCATACTTTGAGAATTCGAGTTTTTGCTAGAATATTTCTTTGGTTTCTTTATTCCGTTTGACTTTTGATTACTAATTCTAGATCTATTTTCCCCTCAGAGCATGCTCTATTGTTGTTTGCTTATTTGCATATTCCATATTTTTCTTTTCTGGAAATTTTTATGTTGAAGTATTTAGTGTAAATTTAAACGAATTCTGTTTTTTTAAGCATCAGACATGGCATTGTAATGATGGAATTGTCTAATCGATAATAGAAATTATTTTTGCTCTATGACTAATTCATCATCATTATTATTTAATTAAATCAATCAAAGTTAAGATTTTTGGTTCTGATGGTGGCATTAAGACAACCTTATTTTTGGTTATTTTGGAATCTATAAAGTAATAAAAAAATAGTTTTGACCTTTAACTGTTATGGAAATTTTAAATTTGAATATTGGTATATTTATATATTTTTTAAATAACATAATTGAAATAATAAGTTGCTAAAGTGACCTCTGTTATTGAATTTTTTTTGTTTTAAAATATAAAAGATTGAGTGCATGTAACTTAAGTTACGTTAATATTGATCGCCCCAAAGGAAGGTTAATATTTAACCAAGTTACATGTGCAACTGTGATAATAAACATATGACGATTATTCATTTTTAAATGTGAGCAATAAATTGGCCCAAAGGAAGATTCATTATTTGAAATGTTTTTATTGTCAGTCTACAATAAGATATCACTTACAAGTTAATATTTTTGTCCAAAGATGAAACATTAATAGAGTGCTCGATATCTTGAAAAGAGATTTATCTTTATTCAAATTATCTTGATTTAAATTTGAAATATTCTAGAACAAATAATTTCAGATTTTGGTTTTGAGATATAATCAAGGATGTGTAATGTTTTAAATAGATTAGTTGAAACAAAATGCCACCAAAGTGACCTCTTTTGCGTACATTACTTATTTAAAACAGAAAGATGATTATATGTTTTTTTGATTCACGCGTTTATTAATTGACCCAAAAGTAAGTTAATATTTGGTAGAATTTCAACAACATTTGTGGTGATAAATGTGTGACAACTTGTAAGGTACTTTATATGAGTAATAAGTTAGTCCAAAGATTGATTCATTGTTTGACATAATTTATTGTTAGTGTTTGATTACTACAACAAGAGTATCGCTTACTGTTAATATTACTGTCCAAAGACTTGATATTAATGTTGGTGTTTGGTATCTTGAGATGGGATTAGCTGCTATTTTGAATTTATTGTTTACTTATGAATATTCATCTGAGCTTGTTTTTATCTATTTTGTTTTATATTCAACTAGTTCATTTTCTACTGCCATAATATTTGCTAATATAAATTTTATACTCATCCTTAATGGGACTAATTTCAAGGAATGGGAAAGACATTTACTTATAATGTTTGGCTGCATGGACATAGACATTGCACTAAGGGAAGAACAACCTGCACCTCTCACTGCGACAAGCACCCTTGATGCTAAAAGGGATTTTGGGAGGTGAGATCGTTTGAACTGGTGAGTCTAATTGTAACGCCCCTTACCCACATTCAACACCGAAACAGGGTACGAGGTATTGCCATAACATAACACATACCATTAAATAAAACCAAGACAAAAATATGGCATCCAATTAGATCATGAATCATTATAACATATGCTTTTAACAATATTAGCCAATTTCAATGGCTTTGTACAAAATAATCGGTCAAATACTGTAACCAATATTTTAAACCTAGGCAATTATGACACGTAACAAAATAACTAAGCCTACTATACATGCCATAATTCAAAATGTTTAGTTCAAATACCAAAAGTATTGATAGTGCGGGCAGATCTTAAACGATCTCTAACTCCTCTGCTAGCTGGATGACGCTATAAGACAAAAGAGAGAAAAGAAAGTAAGCTTATAGCTTAGTAAGTAAGTATATAAATAACAAATAAGGGATCTAATATGTTTACAAAATAACTAAATTATATCTATTTTTAATTTCACTATTTACTCCAATTTGATCAAGCTGTCCCTCCTGCATCATGTTTACTGAATAAATCATAACTCGAGTTACGAAACTTAAAATTCAAATCCGTAAAATTTTCCTAAAACTAGACTCATATTAATTCTTACTAAAATTTTTATATAATTTTTGGTCTAGCCAATTAGTACAGTTTATTAGTTAAAGTTTCCCCTGTTATACAGCTCGACTGATCTGACCTCTGTTCACTACGAATTGATTTTATCCTTGTAAAAAAGTCAAATAGCCATGAAATTTTTTTTATTTAAAACTATACTCAATAAGTAATCTAGGAATATAAACTATATTGCTTAATTATTTTTGTACAATTTTTAATGATTTTTCAAAGTCAGAATATGGGATCACGTAGTCATTCTGAACAAGTCTCACAAAAATATAAATATCTCAAAATATAAGATTCCTTTACTTTCCCTATTTTTTTACATGAAAATAGACTCATTAAGATTTAATTTCATATCTTATTCAGCCTCTAATTAAATTCCTACTATTTTTTCTGATTTTTCAAATTCACATCACTGCGACTGTCCAAACAGTTTTATTATCAATTTTGATCTTTCACACTTTGGTTGCATTCATTGTTTATCCTTAACAATTTTTCCAACCTCCAATCAAATATCGAGCTTATTACTCAGATGTTACACATGTATATTCTTACACTTATCATTACAAGGTCATACATAATTTCATTTAGTCGATTTTCCCGTTGAACACTTCGGATCGAGTCCCCGATGCGTGGTGGTTTCAGCACGTAGTTCCACCCATCACATAGTTCGGCTCTCTTGTACACATGGTGAACATGAACAATGAGTACCACCCATGTGACCTAGCCACTTTATCTCGTGGCTCTCTTGTCTACATGGTGTCCTTCACCTGGAACCACACATGCGACCTAGCTACATTTATCCCGTAGCTCTCTTGTCTACATGGTATACATCCCGTATCACACATGTGCCCTAGCTACCACATAGTATCTCGTAGCTCTCTTGTACACATGATGTGCACTTAGCACCATACATGTGACCTAGCTACATACCATTTATATCTTTCGATTTCGAAGGTTCAACCAGGAAGTATTTCACTTTCTAATACTTATTTCCATTCTTCCAATAGTCGATTATGATTCAAAATCAGCTACAATATATAAAATATGCTGAAATATAAAAACGTAAATAAAGATAATGTATTATTTACATACAAACTTACCTCGGTGCAAAATATGGAAATTTTGCAAGTTAGTCCAAAATCTTTTCCTTCCCCCGTTCGAGGTCAATTCCACGCCTTTCTTGATCTATAACAACACATTTAGCTCATTTAACACTCATAATATCTATTTCAATCCAAAAATCACATTATGGAAAAATTACGTTTTTGCCCCCTAACTTTTACAAAATTATGATTTTGTCCCTAGGCTCGGAAATTTAATTTCAGCCCTTATTCTTATGTTTTATGACATGCTGAAAATTTTTCTCTTCTATGACAACATCAAATTCTCACTCTAACATGTACTTATGAACATTAGGTATTTTTACCGATTATGCCGTTTTGCTCGTTTTCGCTAAAAATCGCTTAGAAAAGATTGTTCTCCTAACTTCAAACATTCATATTCTACCATCAAACATCAAAACACATGCATATTATTCATGGGTAAATTTTTAAACATAAACCCTAACTCGAAATAATGGTAGAAATAGGCAGACCAAGCTACGAGGATTTCAAAAATGTAAAGAACATTAAAAACGGGGCTTGAATGCTCTTACTATTGAGCTTGAAAGCTTGGAAAAAACCCTAGATATGGTGAACATACAAGTTTCGGCCAAGGAAGAAGATGGATGAACAAAATTTTGGCTTATTTTTTCCATTTTATTTCTTTTAATTACCAAATGACAGAAATACCCTTAAGGCCTTTCTTTAAAATTTTGTCCTATTCATGCCAATTTTTGTCCATATAAAGTATAATGGTCTAATTCCATTTAAGGACCTATACTTAAAACCCTCATTTCAATCAAGTACTTTATGAACTAGAACACACATTTTTCACTATTTCAATTTAGTCCTAAACATCAAATTAAACACCCAGTCATAAAATTTTCAACATCGGATTCGTGGTTTCAAAACCACTGTTCTGTTTTGGCTCTAAATCAGGCTGTTACACTAATGATCATGAGCACAATATTCCAGAAGCCTTTAAGGGCATAAAATTTGAAGAGATTACTTAGGCCAAGGGTTTCCTTGACGAAATTGAGAAACGTTTTGTCAAAAAATGATAAGGTTGAAATCACATCACTTCTGACTTCTTTAATGTCTATGAAGTATAAGAGTTAAGGAAACGCGAAGGGGTACATTATGAAGATGCTCCATGTGGATTCAAAACTTAAGGCACTTAAGATCAAGCTTTATGAGGAATTTCTTATTTTTAGGATTTTGATATTGCTTATTGCATGACCATCTATTCCCCTGTTCTCCCACGAGGTCCTTCATAAGGACCATTAGTTGCTGGGTCAATCTTTGGTACTATTAATGATGCGCAATGTATTGCTCCAGATGGTTCTTTAGAATTTAAATCCTTTGTTGGCGGGGTGAAAACTTTATTCCCTAGCATAATCAACTTAGTACAAGGCGTTACCCTTTTTCTCCTAATGATGTGATGAGGACATGTGAAGAATATATTCCTAAAAAAGTGAAAAAGAGTGTATATCCTTCCTAGTCATCCATTTGTGCTAAAATACCGTCTGTGAATGAGATGTTAAGATCCCTGCATATGGTTATTATTGAAAGTGAGGTTATAACATATGGCTTACAACGAGCTTATGCTAATGAGGAGCTTAAGTTAAACGAATTCAAGAAAGAAAGTGAGATCAATGAGCAAGCTCTAAACAAAGCTCGCTAACTATATAAGGAGTAGGAGGAGAGAAATAAGGAATTAGAAAGAAATGCTACTAGTTGGGAGGAGAAGGGAAGAAAATGAAGGAAGACCTCAACAGGTTGAAAGCAGAAAAGTTGATGTTAGAGGAAAATATGAAAGAAATAGAGACTTCTCATAAAGTTAAAATTGAATATATGGAAAAAAGACAGAGTCAAAATAGAAAATTTGAAGAAAAACAGTAGGAAGCATTAGAGAAATAAAAGGAAGCATTGAAGATTCTTTACCGGAATTGAAGTCAAACATCATATTTCACACTCAGGTCACTATTGGTCCTTTTGATATTCAAAAATGGTGTTTCAAAACTGCCGTTTTCGAGACCATTGAAAAATGGGCTGTTACAGGATCATTGAATATTTTATATCTTTATGGAAACCCTGATGTGGTGGATGGATGTATATACATATAAGTATGTGTTTTATGCCTACAGGCTTTGTGCTTTGGTGCCCTAGTATGGTGTAGTTGAAGCTCTTATGAGATATTTGGTGTGGTGTAGTTTACCTATGTATCCGAGCTCGTTTTACTAGGGTTCCATCAGGCATAACATTATTATTGGAATGGGAAAACTTGAAAATGTAACAAAATAGATATATAATAAAATATGGTACTGAAATGAATACAAATGAGTTCATAGATTCCAGAAAAGGGAATTAGATGGTTTGTAAATAGTTAAATGATGCAAAATGGAATTTGGATTGAATGCTATAGTGTTGAGATTGTGAGTGTGTAAATCATGAATTGGTAATATTAGTTAAGGGTCATTAGATAGGTCTTGATATATGTAATTGAATTTGATCCTTTATAATGCGATAATGGTTGAATTGGTTTACCACTTGATTTAGGTACGCATTCATATAAAAATGGTTATGTAGTGTGTTGTAATATGGGGCATGTATTAGTAGATATTGGATTTATATGTATCTTTTTTTTATTTATATTGTTATATTATGTTATATTATCTTAGATCATGAAAGTACCACAGAGCCTTGTTGTTCATCGTATTGTTTGTTTTCTCTATGCACATGTTTAGGTACTCTTTGAAGCCTTGGAAATTGAAGTCAGCATCTAGACCGTTCGATTCAACTAAGTTTGTATAACTCATTTCATTTTGGTCAAATGGAATGTGCTTATGTTTTACTTTGTTCAAATGATACAAATGCTCAATTTTGAGAATTGATAACGTAAATGGATGAAATGGTTAATAGTTATGCTTGAAAATAGTGTTGATGTTTTTGGACATTGGTTGTTAAACAGGTTGAATACATGTTAAATGATTAATAGGCATTGAGGGCATCCATGTGTGTTATATTCTAGTTGGGTAATGTATAAAATTAAAATTTGTGGAAAACAGGGGCCACGTCGTGACGTTATGTAGCGTTTCAAAGAAGAACCTCTAACGTCACAATATTAACCTGACATTTTGCAAACTTTACAATTTGGTCCTAATGCAACCTTGGGTTAGCAAAAGAGCTTTTGTAAGCTTATTTAATACCCGAAATGATCCTATAACGTATTATTCTCACATGTCACTTGTATTTAAATGTTTAATAATTTGAATTGAATATAATTGGTCGTGGTTGCTTTTACAACGAATGTGACACTTTGTAGCTTGGACTAGACAATTCAATTAGGTGTGGGGTGATACATTTCTTCTCCGTTGACTATAAATGGATAAGGCGACAACCTCCCTTGCATGGGCTTATTATACTAGAGGATGATTTCGAGCGACTCGAAGCTCTTGTTTTACTTGAGAATTTTGTTCGAGCATTACCTGTGTTGTTGGTAAAGTTGTTCTTGCTGTTGCATGCATTCCAAAATTAATTTAATTTGTTGTTACAATTTGATAACTTACTATGAGGTTAAATTGGGATTTTGCATAATTTAGTTTTGTACATTTTTATATTTTGGTGTAGGATAAGGGTAAATCCCATGTTTGCAGTTTGCAGGGATATTCTTATTGGTTTGATCCATTTTAATTCACTTCATCGCATCAATTGCTAATAAACATAATAGATTTGAATAATTGATGACAATCTACACAATGATTGTGTAGAAAGTCATGTAAGATGATTGTGAGTGATTATAAAGTAAGAGGAAGGTTATGGAGGGTGAGTTATTGGGGGCTTTTAGCACGTTTTTTGTATGTGATGGAGATGCGAAATGTATTTTTCAAGGATTCTCATATAGCATGGATGTGACTTGATGCACACATAGATAGGTTGAAAATTAATCAATTAACTGTACCAAAGCTGTCATTTTCACTTATGAAAGCTCAACCGATTTGTGATGAATTTTTAGAGGAGATCTAAACATTTCTAGGTTGAGATGTCTTCTAGTTGATGAAAGAGTCATCTCTTAGCTTTGAAATGCATTTTGAATCATATCATTTTGACTTTGAGAGCTCAATATATGGTTGTTTTAGTGAAGATAGCAAAATCAAAATTTCTATACATGAATAAAACATGAATTTTGAGTTTTATATGTTGATCAACTTTTAAATCATATTGGGTTCAATTTTAAGCCTTTATTTTGATAATTTATAAGCCTAATAATGTATTTATTAAGTCTTATAGTTTTTGGATTCACTTATTTAGAACTTTTAATATTTTAGATTAATAAGAGTTTGACTAGGTCTAAAGAGGTTTATGTTACTTGCATTGCGAGATAATTGACTAAGTCTTGGGAGATTTAGTAATTACTTAGGGTTCAAGTAGAACTTAGACATGCTTATAAAAAACTAAGTATGACCAACCATTTTAATATGTATTATGTTTGATTTTTTATTGATAAAATACTCCAAAGGAGATTTTCTTACAAGACTAGTTTAGGGTTTAGGATTTTGATAGAATTTTTGCTTCAAATTTTCAAGATTGGGGTGGAGGTTTATCGCAACTTCAGCGCTTAACTAATTCAAGTCAATTGAGAGGGTTAGTTAAAAGCTAATATAATATTTTATTGATGCAAATTCACCAAAGGAGGTTAAGTTATATATCCAACTATTTATCATCAACACTAATCATATCCTTTCTTCTTTTCATCAATCCATCTATCATATTTTGTTTATTTTCTTTAATTCTTTAATTCTCTCTAATTCTTATTTGAATCTAAAAATTTAGTGTAGAAGTCACTATTACAAAAAGTTGCAAGAAGCCACTCTCGCTTTTTGGTTATTCAGTGTAGTTTTGTCTATGTTAACGTAGTTTAATTGATGATCACGTTTATATTTGCTTTTGCGTAGGCAATCAAATCAGAAGGTGCTATGTTAGTTTGTGAGGACTATATAGCAGAGATATACAATAACTCTTTAAGCTCAAGACTTATCGGAATCGTCTTAAATAATGTTTTTAATCCATGGAGAAAACTCTCTTATTTGCCTGTAACGCGGTCACTCTAGTGTTATGTGATGAGATGGAGTCATAAAATACCTTACTAGGTGTCAAGTAAAGGCTTAAGGTGGCATAAGAGTGGGATTAGGTGTCATTGTTGGATGAGGACAAATCGTCTCTTCCATGCATAGCCATACACGGGTGGGAAGAGGAAACTCTTAAAAGAAATGAAAAATGGGGCTGCTTTATCTTACTACCTACTAATCCAAACAGATGCAACGTGGAAGCTAACTTCTTGGTGCGACCATTGGCTTCAAAACTAGCTACACTAGTCGAATGATTGTGTTGTTAATTGAGCTTCCTCAACCGTTGCTGGGGTGGTAATCAGCTATATAAAATGGGGACTCCTACTAAAATGCTATCTCATCTTTAAAATGGATTTCAAAGTTTAATATTTAATAGTTTTAAATTTGGACTCTTTTCCAAGTTGACTTACTGCTAAATCGTGTTTCAAAGGATCTATGGACGACTGCTTTTAAAAGCTACTTATGGTTGTTTCGAGAGACGCTGCTCATAAACTCTTTGATGTCGTATGATTATTCGGAGTAGTGGATGTGTTAAATGATTTTATAAGGTATAAGAGTATGGGAGAACATCATTAAAATTTTGTAAAAGGATTTGGCAATTAAATCATGAAAGGAATTGTTGATAGTCTAAGCTCTAAAAAATTTTGTACTCAAGGGATTGCAATATGTAGTGTATTATATGTGATGGTAACTTAGCATTTAGCAATAAGCATGTAAATTAATAAATAATCTTAATTTTCGGTTTATATGTTTAAATTAAACTTTAACAATAATTTATATTAATTCTTTAAGAAATATTTAAATTTTATATTTAATGTAATTTAAATACTATTTAATTTATTTTTATTATTTAATATTATGTTTAAAATAAATATTTTAATTTCTCCATAATATTGTTTAATAACAATAGAGAACACCATAATTTTTTATAGTACTTTTTCAGAAACACTTTTCTAATTCTTATATATATATATGATAATGTAACATTCAAGTAATATATGAATAGAACAGCAGCTCACATCTGTCGTCAAACCTCACGATTATAATAATTCAAGTATGAAAAGCTTTTCCAAGAAAAAAAATTCAACAAAAAACCTTTCCATATATTGAACGAAAACAGGAAAAGCTTTTCCGTCTCGTTCTATCAGTTGCCTAAATCATTCAAATGATCCAAATTTAAATACGGGATTTAATTTACACTCTGACAATTGCCCGTGAATCCACTCACTAAAAGTTACTCTGTTTTTCTTCCCAGAGTGGCAGAAACGTACTCCAAAACCCATCTTTCTCTTGTCTCCCTTATTTTCTTGCTCTGTCTCTCTCAAATCAATTTCCTTTTCTTATGAACGGCCCTCGTTCGCTGGGTTTCTCACCCTCTCTTTTGCACTTTGAAATGAACTTCCCTTTCACTTCCCAATCCCATTGTGAAATAAAAATGGCTACTTCAAAATTCTTTCTATCTTCTCTTCTTCTGTTACTTTTTGTTCATGGAGTTTTGCCAAGAGCAGAATCCAAGACGTACTGGGGAGATGTTGATGCCTTGAAACAACTCAAAAATGGAGTCCAACCTAATTCTGTGAGTCCGGGTTCTTGCTTGGGTTCTTGGGATTTCACATTTGACCCATGTGACAGCCTCTTCAGTGAAAGATTCACCTGCGGTTTCAGGTGCGACCTTACAGTTTCTGGGTTGAGCCGAGTAACGGAGGTTACTCTCGACTCTGCTGGTTATATCGGTTCTCTCTCTTCCATTTCCTGGAACCTCCCTTACTTGCAAACCCTTGACCTCTCCAACAATTTATTCTCCGGCAGGATTCCAGGCTCACTTTCCAACCTGACTCGGTTAACTCGGCTGGGTCTTTCAAGGAATGCATTTTCCGGTGAGGTACCAGCCTCGATTGGGTCCTTGTCTGCTCTTGAAGAACTCTACCTCGATAACAACAACCTACAAGGTCCTATCCCCGCGACTTTTAATGGTCTTGGTAGCTTGAAAAGGCTCGAAATTCAATCAAACAACATCTCTGGTGAGTTACCCGAGTTGGGTTCACTCAAAAACCTGTACTTTCTTGATGCAAGCAACAATGTCATTTCTGGGTATTTGCCTACAACGCCGCCACCTTCTTTAGTCCAAATTTCCATGAGGAACAACATGATTGAAGGCACAATCCCTCCAAGTCTTAAATATTTGAACTTTCTGCAAGTATTAGACCTGAGTCACAACAATCCATTATTGTTAACATTAATGGAAGACAATTAATAATGGTTGTCATTAACATTAATGGGAGACAATCAATAATGACAACCACCAACTTTGGAAAAGTGGCAAGGGATAATTTTTTTTGATCATTGAGATAATGGGCTATTTATTGCTTGGTCCTTGAACATCAACTATAAATAGGCCTTCTCATTTCTCATTTCTCATTTCAATCATCCCAACCAATCTTTCTCTCTTAGTTTTCTCTCTTCTCTCATTTGAGAATTCTTAAGGAATTCTATTTGTTTGTAATACTTTGAAGATAGTAAAGTTATCATCTGGTGTTAGTGCCCGAGGACGTAGGTATAATTTACCGAACCTCGTTAAAACTCTTGTGTTCTTTCTTGTCCTATTTTTCTTTCAATATTTGAGGGTATAATAGTAGTATTTAATTGTGCTATTAAATTACTATAGAAGGGATATTCTGTCTAAGGAAAGACTTGGTATTTAAGAGATCCATGTGATCCACCTCTCTTCCCTGGGAATTGAACTTTGTGTGATTTTTTAGTACAATAATTTACACGCTTCCGACCCTATTGGAACAACAAGTGGTATCAAGAGCTGAAGGTTAATCGTAGTATGCTCTGTGGTTGCAGTTTAAACTGATCTTCCACATCAGAAAAGATTTCCTTAGGCATATTGAAAGATTATGGAGAAAACGGTCGGTGTAGGAGCTTCAACATCGTCCATGTGGATAAGACCGACAATTGCAAATGCAAGATTGGCCGTGGAGATCTTTGATGGCACGGGCCATTTTGGTATGTGGCAAAGTGAGGTTCTAGATGCCCTTTTTCAGCAGGGTCTAGACATTGCCATTGATGAAGAGAAACCAGATGATGTATAGGAGAAAGATTGGAAGGCGATCAATCAGTTGGCATGTGGCACAATTCGATCATGCCTTTCTCGAGAGCAGAGGTATGCTTTTTCAAAGGAGACTTCTGTAAATAAGTTGTGGGTGGCACTTGAAGAAAATTTTTTGAAGAAAAACAGTTAAAATAAGCTCCACTTGAAGAAAAGACTGTTTCGCTTCACATACGTCCCAAGTACCACAATGAATGATCACATCACCAAATTTAATCAGTTAGTCACTGATTTGGTGAATATGGATGAGACATTCAAAGATGAAGATTTGGCTTTGATGCTGTTGGGGTCACTTTCTGAGGAGTTTGAGTTCCTAGAAACTACTCTACTTCATGGCAGGAGTGATATATCTCTGAGCGAAGTCTGTGCGGCCTTATACAGTTATGAACAGAGAAAGGACAAACAGAAAAACTCAATCAGAGATATAGAAGCTTTAGTAGTCCGAGGTCGTTCATACACTCGGAAGAAAACTCAAAAGGGGAGATCAAAGTCAAAGTCCAGACTCGGGAAAGATGAATGTGCTTTTTGTCATGAGAAAGGCCACTGGAAGAAAAATTGTCCAAAGCTGAAGAATAAGGGAAAAGCTGCTGTAGATGCTTGTGTTGCTAAGCATGATACTAGTGACTCTGAACTATCACTGGTTGCATCATCATCGTCGTTCCATTCAGATGAGTGGATATTGGATTCGGGTTGTACCTATCATATGTCCCCTAACCGGGAGTGGTTCTCTGATTTAGTAGAACTAAATGGAGGAGTTGTTTATATGGGCAATGACAATGCCTGTAAAACTGTTGGGATAGGTTCAATCCAATTAAAGAATAAAGATGGATCAACCAGAGTTCTGACTGATGTTCGGTACGTGCCCAGTTTGAAGAAAAATCTCATCTCATTGGGAGCCTTGGAATCTAATGGTTCAGTTGTTACTATGAAAGATGGGGTTTTGAAAGTGACATCTGGCGCACTTGTGATATTGAAGGGCATCAGGAAAAATAACTTGTATTACTACCAAGGTAGTACAGTTATTGGAGCAGTCGCTGTAGCTTCCGGCAACAAAGAATTGGACTCAATACAGTTGTGGCATATGAAGTTGGGACATGCCAGCGAAAAATCCTTGCAAATTCTGGTAAAGCAAGGATTGTTGAAAGGTGTAAAGGCTTGCAAATTAAAATTTTGCGAGCATTGTGTTCTGGGAAAGCAAAAGAGAGTGAAATTCGGTACTGCTATCCATAATACAAAAGGTATTTTGGAATATGTTCACTCAGATGTGTGGGGGCCTTCCAAGACACCTTCATTGGGAGGAAAACACTACTTTGTTACTTTTGTTGATGACTTTTCCAGAAAAGTTTGGGTGTATACCATGAGAACTAAGGATGAAGTGCTTAGAGTTTTTCTTAAATGGAAAACTATGATCGAAAACCAGACTGGCAAGAAAATCAAGCGGCTTAGGACGAACAATGGAGGGGAATATAAAAGTGATCCGTTCTTCGATGTGTGCCAAGAGTATGGTATTGTTCGAAATTTCACAGTTAGGGATACGCCACAGCAGAATGGATTGGCAAAGCGTATGAATTGAACATTGCTGAAGAAAGTTCGATGTATGTTGTCCAATGCTGGGTTGGGCAAGCAATTTTGGGCTGAGGCTGTGACATACGCTGGCCATCTTGTTAATCGTTTGCCATCATCTGCATTAGAAAGAAAAACTCCTATGGAGGTATGGTCTGGAAAACCGGCTACAGATTATGATTCCTTACATGTGTTTGGAACCACTGCATATTACCATGTGAAGGAGTCAAAGTTAGATCCGAGGGCAAAGAAAGCTCTCTTTATGGGAATCACTTCTGGAGTGAAGGGATTTCGTCTTTGGTGCTTAAGCACAAAGAAAATGATCTGTAGCAGAGATGTTACCTTTGATGAATCTGCCACATTGAAAAAGGTAGCAGATAAAGATATTCAGACGAGCAATACTCCACAGCAGGTGGAGTGTACTCCAAAACAGGTAGAGTTTGAGCAGATGGGGATTTGCCCAGTTAATAAGTCTAATTCTCCAGCCACAATGGAGGAATTAGAGGTTGAAGAGGTTCTGACCCAAGAACCACTAAGTACACCAGAACCAGTTGCAGTTGCAAGGCCACGGAGAGAAATTCGTAAACCTGCTCGATTTACTGATATGGTGGCCTACGCCCTTCCCGTTGTTGATGATATTCCTATCACTTATCAAGAAGCAATGCAAAGCTTAGAAAGTGATAAATGGAAAAGCGCCATGGATGAAGAAATGCAGTCTCTCCGGAAGAACAATACTTGGGAGTTGGCGCAATTACCGAAAGGTAAAAGGGCAATCGGATGCAAGTGGGTATTCACAAAGAAAGATGGATCTCCTAGCAAGAAGGATATTCGCTACAAGGCAAGATTGGTAGTTAAAGGCTACGCTCAGAAGGAGGGAATTGACTACAATGATGTATTTTCCCCTGTTGTGAAGCATTCCTCCATTAGAATTTTGTTGGCCTTGGTAGCACAGTTGAATTTGGAGCTAGCTCAACTTGATGTTAAGACGGCTTTCTTGCACGGTGAGTTAGAAGAGGAGATCTATATGACTCAGCCAGAAGGATACACAGATGCTGGTGGTAGAAATTGGGTTTGTAAGCTTAACAAATCGCTATATGGATTGAAGCAATCCCCGAGGCAGTGGTACAAGCGATTTGATAGCTTTATGAGAAGGCAGAAGTACACAAGAAGCAAATATGACAATTGTGTATATTTGCAGAAGCTGCATGACGGATCTTTCATTTATCTACTCTTGTATGTTGATGATATGTTAATCGCTTTGAAGAGCCAAAATGAGATAGATAAGTTGAAGGCTCAGTTGAATCAAGAGTTCGAGATGAAAGATCTAGGTGAGGCCAAGAAGATTCTCGGCATGGAGATAAGTAGAGATAGACCGAGAGGCAAGCTCTGTTTAAATCAGAAGCAATATCTGAAAAAGGTATTACAATGTTTTGGTGTAAATGAAAACACAAAACATGTAAGTACCCCACTTGCTTCTCATTTGAAACTTAGTGCTCAATTATCTCCGAAGACTAAAGATGAAAGAGAATATATGGCGAAAGTCCCATATGCTAATGCAGTTGGGAGTTTGATGTATGCGATGGTGTGTACGAGGCCTGACATTTCACAAGCTGTTGGAGTTGTGAGCAGGTATATGCATGATCCTGGAAAAGGACATTGGCAAGCTGTGAAATGGATTCTACGGTATCGTCGAAAAACCGTAGATGTTGGTTTAATTTTTGAACAGGATGAAGCACTTGGTCAGTTTGTAGTTGGATATGTTGATTTTGACTTTGCTGGTGATTTAGATAAACGTCGTTCAACTACGGGGTATCTGTTTACTCTTGCGAAAGCCCCAGTGAGTTGGAAGTCTACCTTACAGTCTACAGTAGCTGTGTCTACTACAGAGGCAGAATATATGACAGTTACAGAAGCTGTTAAGGAGGTTATTTGGCTTAATGGATTGTTGAAAGACTTAGGAGTTGTTCAAAGTCACATAAGTTTATATTGTGACAGTCAGAGCGCTATTCATTTAGCGAAAAATCAAGTCTATCATTCAAGAACCAAGCATATCGACGTAAGATATCACTTTGTGCGGGAAGTCTTTGAAAAAGGAAAAATTCTACTTCAGAAGATTCCGACAGCAGATAATCCCGCAGATATGATGACCAAGGTGGTAACAACAATCAAGTTTAATCATTGTTTGAACTGGATTAACGTCCTGAGAATTTGAGCACCTTCAGGTGTATGGCGCTCGAGAGCGCATTTGTAGGCACTACAAAAGATAGCTTTATCGAATTTGGGGAGTTGAAGGAAGTGTGTGAAGATGTGATTATCCTAATCAAATCTTCAAGGTGGAGATTGTTAACATTGATGGAAGACAATTAATAATGGTTGCCATTAACATTAATGGGAGACAATCAATAATGACAACCACCAACTTTGGAAAAGTGGCAAGGGATAATTTTTTTTGGTCCTTGAGATAATGGGCTATTTATTGTTTGGTCCTTGAACCTCAACTATAAATAGGCCTTCTCATTTCTCATTTCAATCATCCCAATCAATCTTTCTCTCTTAGTTTTCTCTCTTCTCTCATTTGAGAATTCTTAAGGAATTCTATTTGTTTGTAATACTTTGAAGATAGTAAAGTTATCATCTGGTGTTAGTGCCCGAGGACATAGGTATAATTTACCGAACCTCGTTAAAACTCTTGTGTTCTTTCTTGTCCTATTTTTCTTTCAATATTTGAGGGTATAATAGTAGTATTTAATTGTGCTATTAAATTACTATAGAAGGGATATTCTGTCTAAGGAAAGACTTGGTATTTAAGAGATCCATGTGATCCACCTCTCTTCCCTGGGAATTGAACTTTGTGTGATTTTTTAGTACAATAATTTACACGCTTCCGACCCTATTGGAACAACACTTATTTCCTCTTTAACCACCCATCTCTTCAACAACTCACTCTCGCATTCAACTTCTTTGATTCTTTACAAGCTCCCTCTAATCTAGGCACCCAAAGTGAGCTTATTGCTGTTGACTTGAGCAATAACGAGCTCCAAGGCTGGTTACCTCCTTTCTTGCCATTAGTGCCAAAGCTGTCAGCTTTATCCATGGAAAACAACAAGTTTTCGGGTATGATCCCTATCCAATACGCATTGAGAGCGGCTCTGCCTGCCTCCGGAATTGCCCCGTTTGCAAGACTGTTGCTTGGAGGGAACTACTTGTTCGGACCAATTCCAGGGCCATTACTGGTACTCGAACCAGACACTGCAAATGTCAGCCTTGCGGACAACTGCTTGATCAGGTGCCCATCGCATTTCTTTTTCTGCCAAGGTGCTGACCAGAAATCTTTAATGGAATGCAAGAGTTTTGGTTCTGTAATCCCTTGAACCATGTTATTTCAGCAATGTTTTTAGTTGAAACATCCATGTGTGTCTTTCTTGTCTAAGATTCCTTCTCTATTGTTCTCAGTTCGGGCTTGTTAGTTTTCAGTTTGTTAGTGGGAAATCTAAAAGAAAATCTTTGTTTTCGCATAAATTGTAATAATTTTGTATATTTTCAATATTTTGATTTTGCTCACATGGTCTTATGGGCGTGGGGGTATACGCTAGTAAACAATATAGTACTTGGGTCCTACTTGTCCTTTGAGGCTTATCAGATAGGTCCAGATAATTGCCAACCTTATTCGGTTTATTTTAGGTAACTCTTGGCCCAATTAAAGGACTTATTGCACCAATTAGTGGCTTGGATTGATAAATTTGATTACTTGAACTCTATGTTTTGTAAGAATAATCTGCCTTTTTGTATGAACAAAGCTATGCTTCCTTATCATATCCCGTGACTGTAGAGAAATAAATGACCTGAAAGGCACAGTTCAAAGTGCATGTCGAGACAATTTTTTCCCCCCTCGCTTGTATTTACAGCTATGAAATACAGAATCAATGAAGCTGTGGATATATATCACCTGTTGAAATATGCATGATTTGTGATACCATTAATGCTTTACATGAATGGAGCCCGCGAATATTATTACGCTTTCAGGTCCCGCTCCCATGTAAAAATGAGATTACTGTTAACTATTCATTGGTCGAAAGTGGGATCAAACTTATCATGTCTGCAAACACAGTGCAATAATTTTTACTGGTTCCTTAATTCAAAAGCTAAGCCGATGGTCATCAATCATCATGCTTCAGTTCATAGACAAATACAAAGGATGCTAAAAAATATAATTAAGTATTTACTTTGATTCATTTGTTGCTTAAACATTAAGATCCAAAATTTTATCACAGCCGCCTCTTCCAGGTTGGCCAATAGGCTTATATTGTATGCAACTGGCTGGAAGTTCCCCCGATAGGCTAATATCCATTAATATTAACTTAATGAAAGCCGGATTAATCACATGGCAGCACTGTTTTCAATATCTGGCAACTTGCCTTCAAATGAATATATAATAAGATTGGACTTTCAGGTTCATGATTTCATAGTCATCAATGGAGATTTCATTTCATAACAATATGTTTTCTCTACTTCTTTTGCTCTTACCGTCACTATCTTTCTCACCATCTGCCTGGGCGGCCTGCAATGCAGTGGACAAAGAAGCATTACTGGGATTCAAGCGCACCATCACAGCTGACCCTTCACGACTATTGCAATCATGGATATCATCAACTGATTGCTGCACATCCTGGAAAGGGGTCGCTTGCAATTCTGTGGGAAGAGTTGTCAATGTCACACGCTCGGGCCTTGTTTCGGATGACGACGACCTTTTGGATACATTCATGAATGGAACTTTGTCTCCCTCCCTTGGGAACCTATCCTATCTTCAACTTCTTGACCTTAGCAATCTCAAAAACTTGAATGGACCAATACCACTGGAATTTGGCAAGTTAAGGCGTCTTACTCATCTTTTTCTCAATTCAAACCAGCTTACAGGGTCGATACCGGCAACATTCAAGCACTTATCTCGGCTGGAAAGGCTTTTCCTCAACAACAACCATATTTCTGGTATTATACCTTTCTCTGTTATTGGATCCTTAACAGCACTCACCGAACTTGGTCTTTCGGAAAACCAATTGAGAGCATCAATTCCAGCAACAATAGGGAAGTTGGTATTATTGACAAAGCTTGATCTTCATGCTAACAATCTTTCTGGCAGTTTGCCTACAACTATAGGCAAGCTTAAGAGCCTCAAATATCTGGACTTATCCCAAAACACGATAAAAGGCAGCATTCCTAAATCCATAAGAGGACTTTCAGCATTAGAACTCCTAGATCTCAATCAAAACCAGATTACAGGAAGCATCCCTTCATCGATTTCGGGGCTCATCTCTCTTCAGTTTTGCCGCATATCAGAAAACAAGCTTACAGGAAGTTTACCTCCATCCATTGGCTACCTCCCAAGCATTCAGAGGCTAATCCTTGAGAACAACAAGCTAACTGGGAAATTACCAGCTACAATGGGCCACCTTGTCACTCTTACTGAATTATTCTTGTCGAATAATCGTATTACCAGCAAGATTCCTTCTAGTTTCAGCAATTTGCAAAGCCTTCAAACATTAGATTTATCTAGAAACCATCTCTCTGGTGAACTTCCTACAGAGCTGGCCAAGTTGCAGAACTTACAGACATTGGATCTGTCGTTTAATCCTCTTGGACTAGTTAGCATACCAAAATGGTTTGCTAAATTGAAACTTTTTCGGCTTATGTTGGCGAAAACTGGGATTAGAGGGTCTCTTCCGAGGTGGTTATCTTCTACATCCATTTCTACGCTAGATTTATCAGCTAATGCTTTGACAGGGAAACTACCGCCTTGGATTGGGAATATGACCAGCCTTTCTTTACTTAATTTATCAAATAACGGCCTTCACTCATCAATTCCAGCTGAATTCAAGAATCTTAGGCGTCTAATGGACCTTGATCTTCATTCAAACAAGTTCTCCGGTAACCTGGATACAATTTTCTCCAAAGGAACTGATGACCCTATAGGCCATTACAACTCTATTGATCTATCTGACAATATGTTCGCTGGTCCTATTAATGACTCCGTTCTACAGAGCTCTGCAATGGATTCTATTACATCGCTTGTTCTGTCATATAATCTGCTAAAAGGATCAATACCAAAATCCATAGGGAAGTTGACTGAGCTGAGAATCTTGAAGGTGGTAAGCAATGGCCTTTCAGGGAAGATACCAGTGGAGCTTGGTGATGCCATGGGATTGACCACAATTTTGCTTTCGAGGAACAACCTCATGGGGAGCATCCCAGGGAAGGTGATCAATTTGAATGAGCTCAAGGAATTTGACGTGTCGCATAATCAATTAAGAGGGGAAATTCCTCCCCATAAAGCCATAATCCCTGTATCTTCATTTATTGGTAATCCTGGATTGTGTGGAGCCCCTCTTCCACCTTGTGAACGTTCATAGTATTTTTCATAAACAAATTTATAATAACATGGATATTTTCAATGGAAGTATTATGGAGTTTCTCAATAATATGGATATTTTCAATGGAAGTATTATTGATCCTCCATTTCTTTCCTCATCATCTTACACGACTAGACTATCATTACTTTTCGGATGTGAATGTTAGATATCAATACGAGTCTAACATGATTTTTTTCAACCTTTTTTTTTTAATTTGATCCTATTCCCATTTCCATGTTAAGATATTTATCTAAACCAGATTTTCAAAAGATAAACAATTAGTACTAGAAGACAAGGGAAAGAAAAGTGTGAAGAGTTTTATCTAAACAGGTGAGTTTTAATTTTATATGGAAGCAGTACTGTGAAATTGTAATCTCATGCTTGTTTTGTAGTGTCAAAGAATGGAGAAAAGCTGTTTTGTAACGGCTACAGCTCTCACTAAAGACTTTAAAATAGTATTTATTATTGTTAATGGGCAGGTTCATTAGGCATGCTTGTTTCACTAACTGCAGACACTTCAGTCCAGACTATTACCAATAGAGCAACGGACGGATCTTAGGATTTAAACAAATGGTCTGTAATCATAAACATGAAGACAAATGTCTTCTAACGAAGCCAATATAGTCAGAGCTAACATGGCTACTTCTAAAGGCTACATGAAACTGAGATACTGACAGACCACTTTTTAACTGCTCCCACTTGGAGGGCCAACATTTCCACTGACATGTTTTTCCCTGGGGAAATAATATAACAATACAAGGAGATCAAAGTGTTGCAGGGCTTCCCTGTGTTGAATACAGAAATGGGCCAAGGCCATTTGAGAGGCCTAAACAGACCATGTATTGCAGAAAATTTTCATTAAGCTCTAAAATGAATACTGCATCATCATGGTGCATACTATATCAAAGGATACTGAATACAATTGAAACTTTTTGTTCGTCTTTTCTCCCTTGAACACAACTTTTTATTTAGTCTCTACATATAGAGAACTTGAACACAGATAAGATTAAGCAGGGAAAAGCATGATTATTTTGATGCCTAAAATGCATCACTGATGGAAAAATAGTTTAGAAGTTGGGAGAAGCTGAACGGTAGTTGTCAGAATGCAAATGTAGAGGCAAATTCCATTTAATGTGCATGGTTTGGCTTCAGTAAAGGAGAACTACTCCGCCCTCCAAATGATTTTTTTGACCCACCACATCCCCAAATCCAGCATCTACCCTGGTTGCCACCTCCCCAACCCCAACCTCCTCCTCCTCCACCATTCCCACTCCCTCCCCGCCTCCTCCACCTCCCCTACCACCATTGCCTCCTCCACCTCCTCCTCCACCATTCCCACCCCCTCCCCCGCCTCCTCCCCCTCCATTTCCTCCGCCCCATCCTTGACCATGACCATTGCCGTTTCCTCCGCCACCTCCACCTCCTCCCCCACTGCCTCCACCACCTCCCCCACCCCCACCTCCACCACCATTTCCACCACCTCCGCCACCTCCTCCCCCTCCATTGCCCCTACCTTTTCTTTTCCAGTGTGGTTTTCCTTTTCCTCTACCATTGCTATTGCCACTGCCACCTCCACCATTTCCCCCACCACCGCCGCCGACACCACCAGTGTCTCCTCCTTTCCCTCCACTGTGAACATTACCGTTGCTTTGGACAAAAATTTCTTGAGAAAAATTCGTTCCTTTTTCTTGTACATTATCAATAAAAGCATGGTTCTCACTTGAGACCATATTGCTGGAACTAGCATTGGACCACCCAGGAACCCCATTGTCTCTCTCAAATCCATCCATTCCATCAACGCTACATGGGCTGATCATCAACACCACCGCAAGTAGAACCAAACCCCTTACTTCTCTTGTTACTTCCATTCTCGGTCTCAACTTGAGAATGCAAGAATTCACCCCCTCCAATCCTTTTATATATTCTTTGATTGTTATAGTAAAACAAGCAAAACTACAGCTTGGAACAGTCCCCACACGAACAAACTTGAAGTTACCAATACCGAACAGCACCTTCAAAAAGGCTGCAAAAGTGGGACAAAGAGATGAAACTATTCCTTGAATCACAATATGTCCCCACGCTATCCATTTTCCCCTGGCTAATGCAGTCTTTAAGCATACACCGACTCCAATTTAAGCTCTCTGCTTTCTTGATCTTGTTTAACAACGCTATGACTCCATACTATTTTAAACTGATACAACAATAAACAAATCCATATGTTTTCTTGTCAAGCAACCTTGAACTTCAAGGACACCCATTGAAATGGTGATTTTATTTCCCAAAAAGAAACTAAAGACTAGGCATGCACGATAAGCCCTTCTTGAACATTCCAATTCTGAATATGCCGAAACACTATTAAATTGCTTTAGGGACTCTTAACGTATGAGATCATCGAAGTGACTTTATTTAAAATAATCATACACTTGCAGCCTGCAGGCATTGAAATAGTAGAGAAATTGTTTTCATGGTGACCTACCAGGATTATGGCATAAACCAGCGGCCAGCTCATTTTAACGGGACGAGTTTATATTATAATCTTAAAAGATGAGGATATTTAATTGAAGAATACATCAGAATAGTGGAGGTAGCTTGAGCAATGCCCTAAACATATCCAGAGTGAGGTAGGAGAGGAAGATCATGGCTTTTGCTTGACGAATGAAATTTGGGGTAGTAGTGGTGGCCATGTGCGGCTGAGAAAGATAACATGCAGATTGGAGAGGCCATTCCAAATTTAAGTTTAATTTAGTAGTTGTATTCTTGAGGATGTATAAGTGTAAACTTGGTGAAGTGCAATAGAGATAGATAAGGTCCTCTAAGGACAATTTATTATTATTTTGTTCTAAACTAAGGATAATGGTTATGAAACATAGACCCCATGTGATGGAAAATTCCCATTGCTTCAAGTAACTATTTATCATTGTTATTATTAGATGATTTATGGTTTATATTTAGAGTTTGTAATTTTTTTTATAACTTTATTTTTAAAATTTAAATTTGTAATATTTTTAGAATATAATGTAACTTTTCACTGCACGTTATTATTTTTATTATTATTGTTATTATTATTATTATTATTATTATTATAGAAGAGTTCATAACTTTAAACTAAGAGAAAGAATTACTAATGTTGAGATACTATAAATTTATTAAATTTCAAGTCTTAAACATAATGTTGTATAAATCAATAGGGATAATAACAAATTTAGTTTTTAAAGTTTATATATTTTATCAATTTAATTATTAATTTTATTTTAAAATTAAATTTGGTCTTCCAAAATGGTAGATTTGTTATTTAGTCCCTTTAAATTTTATGATATTATATATTAGTATAGTGATATATTGCACTTTGCCCCCCTCCCCCCCCCAAAAAAATTATGATTCATCTCTAGCCCTTCCTAGAACAATTTTTTGGCTTCGCCCCTTCCCTCAACCTCTAATAAGAGTCACATTTGACCATCAACCTTTTACAGAATATTCAAATTATTTTTTAAAGAAAATATTGAGTAAAATGTTATTTAAAATGACAATTCATGTATACTTAGACTAATTGTTTTTTCTAATTTTATTAATTTTTATATTTTTCTGAATTTTATATTTTTAATATTTTATACTTTTTAAATTATTTGTTAGCATAACATATATGAAAAATAGTGTCATGTTAACATGAAATATATGTAGACTATTACATAGGTTACGACGCCAAAATAGTTTAAGAAAACTAATGTTTTAGTCTATATTTTCATTTAAAAAAAAAGTGATTTGACTTTTTTTTAAAAGTCATGGTCGAATTTAACTAAAAAAAGAAAATAAGAACCAAATTAACAAGAAACACTTCTAAGATAAAGTCATTGCTAAGCAAGATGCTTTTGAATTTTTCAAAAGTGTTTTTGGGACAAAAAATCCAAAGCATTTTTTGTCCCAAAAGCAAAAGCAGACAATTTTAACTTTTATTGAAAAGTGCTTTTTTGCCCCAAAAGTACTTTTGAAAAGCATTGTTAAACTAATCTTAAGTCATTTTCATTAGATATAGGTATTAAATTCATATCAATTGCTGTAATTCATTATTTTACCGAATTATTCCTTAAGATAAACGTTAGTCATAAAAAGACTTAGAAAAATCACAAAACTCCAAATATCTTAAGGGAACGTAGTGTCCTAACCAAACACGCTAGATACGCAAAAATACCTAAACTTTAAAGATGTACATATAGTATCAGAACTCTAGAAAACCCATACACATAATACAGACAAAATCCATCTGAAACACCAAATAATAGAAATGAACAGTATTGCTAGACCCAAGTGGCATGTCATTTATATCTGACTATTTTAACTTATGTTTATTATGGTATCGAAATATCAAACTAGAGTTTAGCCAAATGCTCTGTCATAATTTGTTATGTCAAATTAGGCTCCTTAGTATGCTTAAAGAGCTTGTTCCAAGTAATTTATATGTTCTTGTCATGTTTTTACTTAGTTTTCGATCTTTTCCTTAATAAGTTAAATAGTATGTTTTATGCTACTTTTGAGACCCAAAATGGACAAATACACCATAGGGACCCTAACAGTTGATTGAGTGTTGTAGGGAGTCAACGGTGAACCGAACGTGAACAAAAATATCACCTAGAAGGAGGTATCACGATATCAAAGAATGAAAGTCGTGATACCCTTGACAGTATTGAAATGAGAAGAACTGGGACCATCTACAGTGGTATCGCGTACCCAACATCCAAGGCAACCCCACATTTCAAAACTGATAAGGGTATCGCGATACCGGACCAGGGATATCACGATGCCACTGTCGTGAGGGAAAAAAATGACTGTAAGAGTAGTAATTGTCCAACTTCAACACCAATAAAAAACATACGTTAAGGGGCATTTTGTTCAACAAAAATATGGTATGATGCCTGATAAAAAAGGCCAAAGTTGGCTAGAGAGACACACACAAGACATTTTAGACACAAGTTTTAGCTTAGTTTTCTTAGTTTTTTCTTCATCTTTTTAAGGTTTAGTCTTTTTCATAGCTGTAGGGTTTAGTTTTTCTACATTTCTTGGTTTTCTTTGTATTTTCTTAGTTTACGATTTAGTCTTTGAAGTTTTTATAAGTTTCTTTATCTCTTGTGGTTATATTGACTTTGAGATGTTTTTATTTACAATTATGAACTAGTTCTCTAGATACCTAGGGGGATAAACCTTATGATAAATTCTGTTATTTGATTTCTATTTTATGAGATAAATACTTGAATCTTGTTCTCAGTTATGTGTGTTTATCTCTTGTTTTAATATTTTCGGGATATTAATTCATGTTTAATATGCTTAAATCAGAGGAGGAAAAGTCAATGTTTAAGAGTAGATATAGCATAATTGAGCGGAGTTGCATGCAATTCTAGAAATAGGAGGACATAAATCTACCGGATTAGAGTCAACTCAAATAGGGAATCCATAGATCAAGTTAATGTGATAATAGGGGTTTTAATTAGAAAGAAATTTCAATTAACCAACCTAGAGTCAGTTGCTCTTAGTCTTGAAAGGGATATTAGCATAATTTAAGAATTTCTATGGATCAAGATACCAATTGAATAAATCGTTTAATTCAAATTCATAATGATAGATGAAGTCTAGGTGGATTCTTTCCTAGATATTTTTTAGCTTCTTGATTATTTTTTAATTATCTTCCCAATTTATTCTCTACTGAGTTCTTTAGTTAATTAATTTAGTAGATTTTAACTTAAACCAATCACTCCAATTTGTTGGTTAAATAATAGGAAAACAGTAATTACTAGTACTTTTAGTCCTCGTGGATACGATATCTTTACTCACCATAGCTATACTATTTATCGATAGATGCACTTGCCTTTATCGTATTTTTAGTTAGCTTCGTAACTATCAGTCAGTTGAATTATACGCATGTAAATTATCAATATTCACGTAATTAATTAAATGCTTATGACGGAAATGTAATGACCTGAATTTTACCGATGTCGAAATAGTGTATTTTCGGGTCTTTATTTCTTAAAAGTAGATTCGTAAATATTTATTTAAAAATATTTACGAAGTAAAATGAGTGGTTAATTAGAGTTTAATTAAGTGAATTTAATTTAATTAAGAATAATTGGATAAAAGGATTAAATTGAATGAAGTGTGAAAGTTTAATTATAGAATAAAGAAAATTAAAAGGACTAAATAAGTAAATAAACCAAAAAGAGTGTCAAGTGTATGGCAAAAATAAAATACAAGTATAATAAATATAATACACACATTTGTAATACATATATGTATTTGCTTATTATTTAAGTAAATATTAATGTATTTATTATTATTAAATTAATATTATATGATAAATAAATAAAAAGTTGACAAATGTATGGTATGTATTGTGACATGTGTGATACTAATATACATACATTTTTAAAATACATGTATATTTACTTATTATATAAGTATATTATTAAATAATGTATTATATAATAAATAGATTAGTGAAAGACAAGTGTGATATTATAATGGATACAAATGTTAAAAGAATATTTGTTATTAAATAGATTTTTATAATGGATAATTATTAAGTTATTATATTATATTATATATATATAATGGTTTAATGAAATAAAGAAAGAAAAAGAATAGAAATAGAAACAGAATAGGCCAAACGAAAAGCAGTGAAAGAAAGAAAGAGAAGAGAAAAGAAAGAAGAAAGGGAAAATTAAAGGTTTGAAGTTTGAGGTTTAAATAGGTATGTCAATTTAGTCATTTTTACTTAATTTTGATGTTTTAGAAGCTTTAGAACAAAGTTTTGATGAAATTAAGTTGATATTTTGAAAGTTATTAGATTTCTAGATAATGTTCATGTTGAGTAAAATGATGAAATAAGGGTTAAATTGATAGAAATTCAAGTTAGAAATGAAATAAGGATTGAATTGTAAAGTAATTCATAAATTTTATGTTGTAGGGACCAAATTGATGAAATTTTGAAATTAAGAAAATATGCTGGAAAATTAATAGTTAAGTATGAGTTTGAACAAAATTTGAATAGAAATGAAGTATGAATTAAGATAGAAAAAGTAAGTGAATTTAGTTAAGATTAAATTGAAATTAAAGTAGAAATTTAATAGAAATTGTATTAATTAGATGTAAATTAGTAGTGAATTAACGAATATGAATTGTTTTAATTCTCATAGTTAACGTTGTCTCGGGAAATCTCGGCTAAGCAAGGGAGAAAATACGGTTTGTATTTTTATAATCCAAACCTAGTTATTAATTGTTATATTTTTTTTATTCAATGCATTTAATAAATGTTGAAGTGAGAATTATTGTGTTTATAATGGAAATGGATTAATTTGGTATGTGATGAATTTATATTGATTGAATTAAATTGAATCATATATTATAAATAAATATATATGTGTGTGTGTGTGTGAGACTGAGATATTGTGCAATTATGATAATTGAATTTTGAATAAATGTTATGATAAATAGTTAAGATGGGAATTATTTGTATTGTGTCTTTATAATTGAAATGGATTGATTTAGTGTGTGATAAATTTATATTGAATTGATTTATGAATATATGTGAATGTTTGAATTGAAATGAATATTGATGTGGAAATTGAATAATAAATATTTGTTATATTGGAAAATATATGTAGTTGGAAGTGTGATGAAATTGATAGAAAATTGTGATTATTGTGAAATTGAATATTTATTAGTGAAAAGTGAATGAAATTATATTGAATTGAAAAAAAATATAGTTAATTAATTAAAATATGAATTAATTGAAAACTGGAAAGTGAATTAAATACCCTATTAACTAGTCGGGCTAGTCGGATATAGTTGGCATGCCATAGGATATGGAAGAGTACGGGTTTTTGCCGGCTTATTGATCAGGCACTTACGTGCCGACTACTGTTACTGTTACCGTTACTGTTACCGATTCAGCACTTTGTGTATTGGATATTGTTACTGTTACTGTTATTGTTACTGTTTCGGATTTGTTCCGATGAGGTACTCTGTGTACCATACTGCTACTCTTACTGTTATTGTTCTGGCTTCGGCCGATAAGGCACTATGTGCCGTACTGGTGTGTTGGTTGGATCCGTGTATCCGTCTAGGTCCGAGTCATGTTAATAGGGGTAAATAAAGGAACTGGAAATATTGACTGTTACTGAATAATTTAATTGTTACTGTATATTTGATTTTTACTGAATAATTGACTGTTACTGGATAACCGATCAATTAATTGATACTGAATAACTGACTATTACTAAATAAATAATTGTTCTGATTGACTGATCGTTAATGAATATTACTGATTGATTAATTGCTATTGAAAAATAATAAATGATTTTGAATTTAAAGTAGACCAAAACATTGGTTGGAAAGTGAATGTTTGAATACTAATTGAGTTTGAATAGTTCAATATATATAAATTAATATGTTTTATAATTGTTTAAGTGTTCAGATTATAGAAATACCACTGAGTGTATACTCAACGTACGGTTTGTTTCCTTGTGCAGGTTAAGTTAAGGCTAGATCATTGAATCAGCATCCCAGGCCGATCCTGAATTCGATGAGGTAAAGCATGTTGAGTATTGGTAATGGCATGTACCTAGGATGTCTTATGAGAGTCATTTAGGTTGTGAAAGTATTGATAAAATAAGTAAATTATGATTGGCAATGGTATATAGTATGAATTTGAAATTTGAAAGAAAAATTCGTAGTAATTCTCATTTAGTCCCGAATTGATTTTACTGTTCATATTGGACGCGAGGGCCCATTAAAGGGACGTCATCTTAAAATTATGATGAGTCTAAACGTTTATATTTAATTAATGTCTGTATTGTACTGTACTGATTGGTAATGTCTCATAACCCTGTTCTAGCGACGGTATGGGGTTAGAGGTCGTTACAGGAAAAGTGGATAATTGACTTTCACTATTCATTGGAGCTAAGAAATTTGTCCAAAAGTGAATTATTTATTCTATGAATAATGAAAATTATGGTAACAAATTAATATTTTTTTAGATATATATTTGAAAGTCGAAGATAGCGTGTATATTTGATATAAATTATTTATTTGTTCGTTAAGGTTGTTAGCATTTATATGTGATAGCATATTGTATATCTACTCAAAGGAGAACTTAGATTGATTGCATCTCTAAATTCAATATTTGAGCATTTATGTATTGTTTTGCTTTTATGTATTATTTTGCAACTATTTCTCTTTGTTAGTAAGTTTCATCTATTACTTTATGTAATGGGAATGATCAAACAAATTGAGCCTTATTTTTGTTTGCGAATGACTACTACCAATAGCATTAATACTACAATTCCAAAAACTAAAAGTGCGAAAGAATATCTTATGTTTGTAAAAGAACGTTTTCATTCTGCAGATAAGTCACTCGCTGGTACCTTAATGGCACAACTCACGACCATGAAGTATGATGGGTCGAGAGGAATGCAAGAACATGGCACCGGGATGACTAATATTGTAGCAAGGCTAAAGACCTTAGGAATGATGGTGGACGACTCTTTGAACTCACTACCTCTAAATTATGGGTAATTCCAAATTAACTATAACACTATTAAAGATAAGTAAGATGTTAATGAATCAACCAGTAAGCTTGTTCAGAAGGAAGCAATGTGAATGAGTCAAGGAAGTAATTTCATTAACCTTGTGGGTCAAAGAGCTGACAAAGGACTTAAGGCAAAAACCAGTAAGTTTAAGAAAATAAAAAACTCTCTTGTCAATGTCTCTAATGGTGAGAAAAATGAATGAATAGCAGATAAGTGTCATTTCTATAAGAAAGTAGGACATTATCAGAAAGCTTTCCAAAAACGTAAAGCTTGGTTTAAATAGAAAAGTAAATTTTATGTTCTGTATGTTTCGAATCAAACTTAACTGAAGTTCCTAATAATACTTGGTGGTTTAATTCCGATGCTACTATTCATGTATCAAACATGATGCAGGGATTCCTATATATGAGAAATCGTATGAAGGTTTCAATTGAAGGCATAGGGACTTATAGTTTGGTCTTGGATACTTGTTATCACTTAAACCTATTTCAAACTCTTTAAGTACCTTCAGTTTCTAGAAACCTTATATCTATTTCAAAACCTTGACTTTTTTAGATTTTATGTTAAGTTTGGGCTTAGTTTTTTCAGTTTATTTAACAATAATATCATTTTAGGTTCAAGAAACATTATTGATGGTTTATTTAAATCGAAACTTGATAATGTCTTTGTAGAATCCTTGTTGATCATATTAATGTTGGAATTAAGTGTAATATACTAAATGAAAATTCTGCTTACTTGTGGCATAAACGTTTGGGCCATGTATTCAAAGAAAGGTAAAAAGGATTATTAAATAATAAAATTTTATTGAATCTAGATTTTACTGATCTTGGTGTATGTGTGGATTGCTTTAAGGGAAAGCAAACCAAATATACTAAGAAAGACGCCATAAGAAGTACCTAGCTTCTTAAAATAATACACATTGATATATGTGGGCCTTTTAATATTTGATGGCCGTGAAACTAACTAAAAATTCGACTAAGGCAAGCGCACTTATCGAACAGTAGTATAGTTATGGTGACACTGGGAATATCGTATCTACGAGGACTAAAAGTACTAGTAATTAGTATCTTTTTATTATCTAACCTAAAAATTAAAAGATGTTTTTAAACTAAAACTAATTATCTAATTAACTAATATTACGACAGAGATTAAAGTTGGAAAATACTTTTTAGAAGACCGATGGAGAAGACAATACCCAAGGAAGAATCTACCTAGACTTCACTTATTACTTCTAAATTAGACGATTTATTCACTTGACTTAATCCGTAGAAATCCCTAGTTTATGTTATTATCTCTCTCGAGACTAAAAACAACTGACTCTAGGTTGATTAATCGAAATCTCTTTCTAATTAAAACCCCTATTTTAAAACCCCTATTGTCGCATTAACTTGATCTATGGATTCCCTTATTAGATTTGACTCTAATCTAGCAGATTTATATCGTCCTATCTCTAGAATTGCATGCAACTCTGCTTAATTATGATGATTTACTCTTAAACAGAGACTTTTGCTCCATGAATAAGCACATCAAAAACCTGAATTAACATCCTGGAATATTAAAACAAGGGTTAAAACTCACAATTAAGAATAAGAACAAGTATTTATCATATAATTCAAATAGTAATAAGATTCATCTTAGGTTTTATCTCCCTTAGGTATTTAGGGAGTTTAGTTCATAATAATGGAAAACAACAAAACATAAAGAAACCCAAAGAACTTCTAGGGAAATTGAATGGAGATCTTCAGTCTTAAAGTAGATCCAGCTTCCAAGCTGATTCCGATGGCTATACTTGAGTATCTCCTGCCTTCTACTCTACATGTCCCCTTTGATCCTCTTCTCGGGTGTTTATATAGACTTTGGAATGCCCAAAATAGCCTAAAATTACCCTTTTTCGAATAGAATTAGACTTTGGCTCGACAGGGACACGGCAGTGTGCCACACCCGTGTGCAGATACTCAGGTTGTGTACAATTCTGACTTGGTTTAATGTCGACACGGTCATGACACACGGGCCTGTGTGTCACACACGGGCGTGTGGTTTACCTGTGTAAAAATGCCTAGACCGTGTGAAACACTGAATTAGGCTCAATTTGTCCGTTTTTGGCCTGTTTCATGCTCTTTTTACCTTCCTATGCTCACCTAAGTAAAAAAACATGAATTTAAGGGATTAAGAGCATCGAATTCAATGAAACTAAGAAAAAATCATCCATAAATATGTTAAACATGGGGTAATAATATGTATATATTATGGTTTATCAAATATCCCCACACTTAAGCATTTGCTTGTCCTCAAGCAAAATCCTCAACTCTCAATTAAAATAAATTCTTCTCAACTTATAATTCTCATTAATAATGTATTTAAGTAAACCACAAGTAATCATATATTGAGAGTCTAACTAAAAGAACATCAAAGTTTCACACAATCCGAGTTGAGCATTTTAATCATAAAATCATAGGTATCACCCTTTATCTAAGTAATTACCTTTAATTCCAAATCAACGAGGGTTGACATCCTCACTAAAGATTCACTCAAATAATTCAAAGTGTTTAAGGTTTAGTAATTAGCCCTCAACAGTTAAGCATGAAAAGTTATTACCATAGGCTTGCATGAAAATCAAATCTGCACCACTATAAATAAGATGATACACAAATCACAAGGTCTTTAACAGGGTTGTAACAGGGCTTGGGTTAAAAGTGTGGATAAAGGCTGAAAAAGAGAGGGTTAGAATCGAGATTAATTTAATAAGTTACCGAACTTAGAATAATAAAGCTAATTGCTGAATTAAAAAATTTTCCAAAATTAAAACTATCCAAAACTAATGAAATGAGCTTTTCTCTCAATATGATGACTTTAACTTATCTAAGCTCTTTAGAACAATATGTAACTGAATGAATATAAATATACGATTTTTTTTTTAAGAATAAGAACAAGTACAATAATGGAAAGTACATAATAAGAAATAATTCAGGAACTGAACTGAAAGAACATAGTTAGGTAACTAATCAAATCAAATCTCGATAAAAAAAAGGGATTCAATAAAAAAAGGAGAAATTCTTAATGAATCAAAAAGGGTTAAGTTGTGGGCTAACATTAAATGAAAAATCAAAAAACAATGGTTAAGGCTCAAAGTGGTTCATTAGGGGTTAATTATGTGGGTAGGCTTTTTATGGGGTAAACGGGTTAAAACCTAAGTGCCTTTATCATCTCAATATATCAACTCAAGGGAGCATAATCGAATCAAGTTCTAGAATAACAAATCAATGTTGACACACTCATAACCAATAAAATCAGTGAGCAAGAAAGATATATGCTCTAAAAGGCTCAAAATCTCACGAAAATTATGGGTATTTGATGTCAATCATGTAAATTCAAAACTTCAAGATAATACCTCAATTCAGGGAAACAACCTAGCAATTTTAATTCTCAAAAGTCAACTTATCATGCTTGATTCTCTAATGCCTTTAAAGTTTAAACAATCAATGCACAAATCCCTATGATTAAATTCAAAACATATTAATAAAAATTATAAATCAATCAGAATTTACTCTAATAATAGTCTGAGGAAATTAATTGAGAATGAGATAAAAATTTAGGGATTTTCCAAGAATCATATAAATAACCTCCCCACACTTAGAATGTACATTGTCCTCAATGTACGAAGATAGATAATAATAATATAAGCATAGTATCAGAAGATAGGGGGGTTGGGGTGAACAAGGATGGAGAAAGGAAAGAAATGAAGAAATATAGGGAAGAAAAGTGGGGTGTTGGTCGCCGGAAGTTCATCGGAGAGTGGTGGCCGGAGTGGAGGGGATGAATAGTGGGGAAGATGAATAGTGGTAGTGGGGTTTTAAATAGGAAAGAGGGAAAAATTAGGGTTAGAGGAGGGGGATAAATGGGGACCACGGTCGTGTAAGCCCCGTTTTGGGCCACACGGCTGTGGCCCACGCTCATGTGGTGTGTTCCTAGCCCATTTTTTTCGTGAATTTTAAGTCAGTGTCGCACACAGTCTCTTAGAGACGCCCGTGTCTCAAGGCCGTGTGGTGCACACGACCGCATCGCACGATTGTGTGCACGTTCGTTTTCTTCTCCCACGCCCATGTTAATGAATTGTGCTTGTGGTTTGATGTTTTAAGTCAGTATCACACACGGCCTGTGGACATGCCCGTGTGTCCCACACGGCCGCATCGCATGGCCATGTGGTGCTTCATTCGCCTTTTCCATGCCTGTTGTAGGTCTAGCACGCCCGTGTCTGGTAATCAAGATTGCGCATGATTTTTGGGCACAGCCGTGGCTTCAGCCCGTGTTGTATTCTAATATTGGAAGTTTCAATTTTTTGTGTAAATTACCACACGGCCTTAGGCACGTCCGTGTTCATAATCGTGGGACGTCCACAACCGCCTCGTACGGTCATGGTAATTTTAATGCATGTCGTGCCTCTGCTGGTTTTTGAGAAATTAAAGTGCAGTTTCACCACGGTTTGGGACACGCCCGTGTCCCTAGCCATGTGATGCAGACGACCATATCGCATAGTCGTGGCTATTTATCGGAGCTCGTGTGTCATATTGGCTTGGGGAAAATGTTTGTTCTGTTTTAGTACGGCCATGGCCACGCCCGTGTGTCCTTCCCGTGGTGCTCCTCTAGCCTTGAGCACGCCCGTGTGCTAGGCCGTGTGTGCCAAGAATACCTGCTATTAGATTGTAAAACAAATAGAAAAACAAACTAAAGTTACTTAGTGCGGTTAGTGCTCGGGTTGCCCCTCAAAAAGTGCTTATTTAGAGTCTAAGCTCGACTTTACCTTGTGGGTATGTTAGGCCGGTTCGCGGAGTGGTAGCTTCTCTCCATTGTTTTTAAAATTCTCACTGTTATAAAGTTCAAGACAATGTTCATTTACCTTGAAAGTGCCTTGGGTTGGGTGACTTACCTCTATTGTGCCATATGGAAAAACAGTTTGGACTACGAAAGGACCTGACCATCGTGATTTAAGCTTCCCATGAAACAATTTGAGCCTTGAGTTGTATAATAGGATAAGATCTCCTACTTCAAATTGCTTGTGTTGCTTTAAACGAGCATCATGGCGGCGCTTCGTTGCTTCATTGTATAATCGTGAGTTCTCATAGGCATTAGCTCGCCATTCATCTAACTTGTTCAGCTGCATCAATCTCTTTTCACCTGCGAGTTTGGGATCAAAGTTTAGAAATTTTATAGCCCAAAATGCTTTATGTTCTAGTTCAAACAGTAAATGACAACTCTTCCCATAAACAAGTGTGTAAGGAGATGTTCCTATAGGGGTCTTAAAAGCAATTCTATAGGCCCATAAAGCATCATCTATTTTCTTTGCCCAATGCTTCCTATTTGACTCTACAGTCTTTTCTAGGATACGTTTGAGCTCTTGGTTCACGACTTTGACTTGTCCACTAGTTTGAGGATGGTAAGGGGTAGCTGTTCTTTGGTAAACTCCATATTTCTTAAGGGTTTTATCAAATTGAGCATTACAAAAATGAGTACCCCTATCACTGATAATTGTTCTAAGTGTTCCAAATCGAGAGAAGAGTTTCTTAAAGAACCTTACCACCATTCTAGCATCATTAGTAGGTAAGGCTTGGGCTTTCACCCATTTAGACATATAATCAATGGCTACTAAGATATATTTATTCCCAAATGAGCTAGGGAATGGACCCATGAAGTCAATACCTCATATATCAAATATTTCACATGAAAGTATGTACGTTTGAGGCATTTCGTCATGTTTAGAGTTATTACCTGTTTGTTGGTATTTATCACAAGAAGTAACATACCTGTTGGTGTCTATGAATAGTGTGGGCAAATAAAAACTTGATTCGAGTGTTTTATGTGCGGTCCTAGTACCACTGTAATATCCTCCAGTTGGTTTTGAGTGGCAATGTTCCAAGATTCTAATTGCTTCTGACTTCGTAACGCATCTTCTAATAACTTGATCTGCACATATACGAAAAAGAAAATGATCTTCCCAAAAATAGTTTTTCACATCAGTAAAGAAGTGTTTCTTTTGTTGATGTGTCAACCCTTTTGGTGCAACGTTAGCAGCTAAATAATTCGCAATGTCTGCAAACCAAGGTTCCTCAGAGTCAGATATAGCAAAGAGTTGTTCTTCAGGGAATGAGTCATTTATCTCCTATTCTCCAAGTCCCTTGAGATGTGGGTTTTCTAATCTAGATAGATGATCTGCTGTAAGATTTTTTGCTCCTTTCTTATCTTGAATTTCTAAATCGAATTCCTGCAACAATAAAATCTATCTTATTAGTAGAGTTTTTGCATCCGTTTTATTAAGGTGGCATCGAATAACTGAATGGTCAGTGTAAACAAAAACTTTAGATAATATCAAATATGGTTCAAATTTATCAAATGCAAAAACCACAGCCAACAATTCTTTCTCAGTCATTGAATAATTTTCTTCTGTGGCTGTCAAAGTTTTGCTAGCATAATAGATTGGTTGAAAATGCTTGTCTTTATGCTGTCCAAGAACCGCACCCATTGCAAAATCACTCGCATCACACATTAGCTCAAAGGGTAGATTCCAATAAGGTGCAACTACAATTGGAGCATTAATTAATTTATCTTTAAGAGTATTAAATGCTTCTAAACATTCCTGATTGAAACTGAAAGGCACATCTGTTTCTAGTAAATTCGTTAAAGGCTTAGCTATTTTAGAAAAATCTTTAATAAACCTTCTATAAAATCCAGCATGACCTAAAAAGCTTCGAATATCCTTAACTGAACTAGGGGGAGGTAATTTCTCAATAGTTTCAACTTTCATTTTGTCAACCTCAATTCCCTTACTAGAAATTTTATGGCCTAACACAATCCCTTCACGAACCATGAAGTGACATTTTTCCTAATTCAGCACTAGATTCATTTCCTCACATCTTATTAGCACTCATTTTAAATTTTTAAGGCAAAGATGGAAAAAATTACCGAATATCGAGAAGTCATCCATAAATACCTCTATAATGTCTTCCACGAGTTCATCAAAAATGGCTAACACGCATCACTGAAAAGTAGCAGGAGCATTACATAATCCAAAAGGCATTTGTCGATAAGCAAACGTACCGTATGGACATGTAAATGTCGTTTTCTCTTGGTCCTCAAGAGCTATTGGTATTTGGAAGTAACTAGAGAGTCCATCTAGGAAGCAATAATACATATGCCCAAATAATCTTTCCAACATCTGATCAATGAACGGTAAGGGAAAACGGTCTTTTCTTGTGGCATCGTTTAATTTCCTATAATTAATGCAAACTCTCTATCTTGTGATTGTTCACATTGGAATTAATTCGTTCTTCTCATTGGCCACAACAGTCATGCCTCCTTTCTTAGGAACAACATGCACAGGGCTCACCTAAGAACTGTCAGAAATAAGATAAATAATTCCAGCATCTAGAAGTTTAATTACCTCGGCTTTTACAACTTCTTTCATGTTGGAATTCATTCGCCTTTGAGCTTGCACACAAAGTCTATACTCATCTTCCATTAAAATTTTATGTGTGCAAAAAGAAGGACTGATCCCTCTTATGTCAGAAATCTTCCAAGCTATGGCTCTTTTGTGCTCCTTCAACACTTGGAGTAACTCGTCCTTTTTGGTTGGCTGTAAATCTGAATCAATAATCACTGTTAATGTGAAATTATTTCCAAAAAATGCATATTCTAAGTGATCTAGCAGTTGCTTTAATTCCAATTTAGGAGGTTCTTCAACAGAGGGCTTTAATTTTAATTCATTGTTTACCTCAATACCCTCGTAGCTCTTCTGTCTCAGTGAAGGCTCATTGGAATTTAGTTCAGCTTTTATCGTACCTATCGCAGAATCATCATAATTTACCTCCTCCCCTTGGGCAAGACACAGTTCCAACGTGTCCTTATGTACGATTTCCTGTAGAGAATCTTGAGTAGCATGATCAATAGAATAAATAAAATAACAGGAGTCATCTTGTTCCCTAGAAAATCTAATGGCATCATAAATTTTAAAAATAATTTCTTTGTCACCTACCCTCAGCACAAGCTTACCATCACCCACATCAATAACAACCCTAGTAGTGGCTAAAAATGGGCGACCTAAAATTAAAGGCACCTCAACATCCTCATCCATGTCAAGCACAAAAAAATCAACAGGGAATATGAATTTATCTACTTTTACAAGTACATCCTCTATAATACCCCTAGGATATTTAATAGATCTGTCAGCTAGTTGAATACTCATCCTAGTAGGTTTTGGTTCCTCAACACCAAGTTGCTTGAACATTTTGTAGGGCATCAGATTAATGCTAGCGCCTAAATCAGCTAGTGCCTTCTTAACATTTAAACTACCAATTAAGCAGGGAATAATAAAATTTCCTGGATCTTTTAATTTGGTCGGCAGTTTATTTTGGAGTATGGCCGAGCACTCCTCGTTGAGTTCCATTGGAGACAATTCTTCAAACTTTCTTTTATTTGTTAGGAGCTCCTTCAAAAATTTTACGTATGTAGGCATTTGCGAGATAACTTCAACAAAAGGTAAGTTAATATGTAACTGTTTAAAAAGTTCAAGAAATTTACCGAATTGTGCATCCATGCGGTCTTTCTTCAACTTTTTTGGGTACGAGATTGGTGGTTTATATTCCCTCAACACTGTTTTTTATTGTTTTCGGGTTTCACCTCCTCATCTTCTTTTCTGTCAGCTTCTGGTGGCAACTTCTTTGCAATTTCAGTTAACATCTTCCCACTCCTTAATGTAACTATTTTCACATCCACTTTTGGATTGGGTTCGGTGTTACAAGGTAAACTCCCCGGTGGTCTTTCTGAAACCATCTTAGCCAACTGTCCTATTTGATTCTCGAGCCCTTGAATTGATGCTTGCTAATTTTTAAGTGCAATTTCAGTGTTTTGAAAATGAGTCTCCGCTACTGAAATAAACTTTGTCATCACCTCCTCAAGGTTCGGCTTTTTCTCTTGCTGCTAAGGTTGTTGTTGGAAGCTTGGAGGGGGTGGTGGTCTCTGATTGCCTTGGCCTCCCCATGAGAAATTTGGGTGGTTCCTCTAACCTGCATTGTAAGTATTACTATAAGGATTATTTTGAGGCCGAGGATTATTACTCATATAATTCATTTGCTCGTTCTCCACGTTAGGGCTGTAGGATGGATATTCTAAATTGCTCGTTCCTCATCCACTTACATTGCATTGCATTACTGGATGAACCTGTGTAGAACCAAGTAAGCCATCTGTAATATCCCCTACCCGTATTCATTGCCGGAATAGGGTACGAGGCATTACCGGAGTTTACGAATTAATTTTTTTTAACTCAATATAGCCCCTTTATAGATATCTAACCTTCCCTGCAATATTAAATCGAGACCAATCCACATCAACCAATCCAATTCAACATATTTTCAAGATAGATTCATGCATTTTTATAAGATAACCTTATCACATACCAAAACCAAGATTTGTTAGCCATACCAATGGCTGACCTTACATTCATATCACATTAACATTTACTTTATTAGCTTATACATGCCATTGATTTCCAAAATAAAGTTTCTTGATATACCGAAATCTTGAAGTTGATAGTGTGATGTGTCTCCAACCAAATCCGACCTCCGAGCTCTTAACACTACAAAACAGGGAAAAAGAAAATAGGGTAAGCACTTTATGCTTAATAAGCTCATGTAACAAGAATTATACTTACCTAATATTTTCAATTCAATACAATAAACATTCAAATATCCATTCAATGCATTATTACCCTAACATGCACAAACTCAACATTCAAGTTAGTATAATAATTTCCATGTGTCAATAATGTATATACCATGATTGATGAGCTCATCGATACCATGATTTCCATTCTCTTGTTATTTTTCCATATTTATCCCATTAAATTTCTCAGAATTTCGATGGATTTTTAGAGGTACACTTTTAGTGTACATTTCCGGGTCCGTCAATTCATATTCATGTACACATATTTCCATTTCAGAGAGCACACTCCTAGGAACCTCATCTTTATAGCGAGATTACCAATCCAGGCTAAATCCCCTGTAATATAAACTCATAGAGTATTGTTGGGATTACCAGTTCAGACTAAATCCCCTACAACGACAATTACTCTAATGAGCTTGGATCTGAATTACCAGTCCAGGCTAAATTCAGACCCTAATTCGGATTACCTGTCCAGGCTAAATCCATTTTTTACATATTCTTCGGAAGGGCTATATCAGAATAGGATCACCCGTCTGGGCTAGATCCTTTTTACTGTCAATTCCTTTTCAGAGATCCATCGAAATTTCCTTTCATTCAATCGGGATTTCTTCCCATTTTTATCAAATATATCAATGTTTCATCAATTTTCATACAATGAACATTAAAATCATATTCACATCAATAACATACATTTCAAGCATCTAAGAATATAATTCAAGTTACACGAACTTACCTCGATACTTGTTCGTATACACAAATCTACTGATCCCGAACTTTTTCTTTACCTCGATCTAGCTTCGTATTTGAATTTTATGGATCTAAATAAATAAATTTAAATATCAATTTAATACATTTCATGTTCATATGCAACATTCTTTATAATTCAACTATTATTTATAGTTCATTTAAAACTGTCTACTTGAGTCATAGTCACTAAATTATTTTTATTTTGAGCTAAAAAACTCCAAATTAGGATACACTAATTTTTCTTGAAACTAGACTTACATATCTTCTTACCATAAAATTTTCAGGATTCTTGGTTTAGCCAATAAGTACAGTTTATTATTTAAAGTTACCCCTGTTCTGCTGTTTGACAGTTCTGACCCTTCTTTACTAAAAATTAATTATCTATTCATACAGGATTCAAATGATGTTCTCCTTTGTTTCTATTAAAAACATACTCATTCAAGATTCTAGAAATATAAATTTAAGACCATAATTATTTTTATTTATTTTTTATGATTTTTCAAAGTCAGAACAGGGGAACCCGAATTCATTCTGACCTTTTCTCACAAAATTTATTATATCTAATGATTTACAAATCCATTTATTACACCGTTTCTTCTATGAGAAATTAGACTCAATAAGCTTTAATTCCATATCTTTTTCATCTTTTAATTAGATTTCTAAAATTTATGGTGATTTTTTAAAGTTAGTCTATTGCTACTATCCAAAACTGTTTTAGTGCAAGCTGTTTATTACCATTTTTTCCCTAAGCTTTTAATAAATAATAATTTCGTCCCTACTCAATTAGCCTCTTAATTGAGCTGATTTTTCTCAATTAACACTTTATTCTATCACTTGAAACTACCTTATAACCTTTGGGAATCAGAATTTCAGCACTAGACTTTAATTCCAAACATTTTTACAATTAGATCCTAAAAATCAATTTCTATTGAAATTACCTAATAAAATCATCTTATAAACAAATTAAAGCTTAAATTTTATTCTATTTCATCATAAACTTACAGCACTCAACCATGGTGACTTTCAGTTTCATCCATAAAATAAAAAACTAATGAATTTAATAGTAGGACCTAGTTGTAAAAGTCTTAAAAACACAAAAATTATAAGAAAAGGGCAAGGATTAACTCACTTGGTGAAAAAAATATGGAATACTCTCCTATGGTGTTTTGGCTGATGAGAATGAAGAAAAATGAAGAGAAATCTAGATATTTCCTATTTAGTCCTATCTTTATTTAGTTAATTATGCAATATTCCAAATTTGCCCTTAAATCATCAATTTTCCTGTTCATTTCATGCCCTTGCCGTCCAGACCAAATAAATTTTGGGTATAATTGCCTTTTAAATCCTCTCTCATTAGAAACTTAAGCTATTTAATCATTCTAGCAACTTTTACGCTTTTTCCAATTTAGTCCTTTTCATTTAATTACCTACCCAAACGTTAAAATTTTCTAACAAAATTTTAATATCACATCACTAACATTTTATAAATATTTATAAAAATATTTCCTACTCATTTTTACGAGATCAAGGTCTCAATACTTTGTTTTTACCCAATTCCTTCAATAATTCTTTTTTTTCTAACTAACCACTAAATCGGTAAAATTTTTCTATCGATATTTTAATACGATTTTCCTATCATATAAATATTCATGCAAAAATAGTAAAATAAATTTCTCTTTAAATCGAATTTGTGGTTACGAAACCACTGTTCCGATAACCTTGAATTTAGGCCATTACACCATCAATTTTTCTATTCAAAAGTTCTACCTGATTGGAAAGCATAGTAACCGAATCAAACTTAAAAACGTCGGCTGCTTTTGTCGGCTTTGTCCTCATGACTTGCCACTGATAATTGTTTAGTGGAATCTCTTCTATGAACTCATAAGCTTCTTCAGGTGTTTTATTATTGATAGTTCCACCAGTAGCTATGTTGATCATTTGTCTAGTCGAGGGATTCAAACCGTTGTGGAAAGTTTGAACTTGCAGCCAAAGAGGCAACCCATGATAAGGGCACCTTCTCAATAGATCCTTGTATCTCTGTCATGCATCATAAAGTGTTTCTAAATCCATCTGCACAAAAGAAGAGATATCATTCCTTAATTTAGTTGTTTTAGCCGACGGAAAATATTTAAGCAAAAATTTTTCAGTCATTTGTTCCCAAGTGGTGATTGACCCTCGTGGTAACGAGTCCAACCACTGTTTAGCCTTATTCCTTAATGAAAAGGGAAACAACCGAAGGTGAATGGCATCGTCAGAAACACCATTAATCTTAAAGGTGTCGCAGAATTCCAGGAAATTTGCTAAATGAGTGTTTGGATCCTCGTCCTGCAAACCATCAAACTGAACAAACTGTTGTATCATTTGAATAGTGTTAGGTTTTAGTTCAAAATTATTTGCAGCAACAGCAGGTCCAACTATACTCGATTCAGTTCCTGTTAAAGCAGGTTTAGTTTAATCATACATAGTACGAGGAGCGGGATTTTAATCTACTGAATTTGCAGCAACTAGAGAAGGTAATAGATTATTCTAATTTTCAGCCATCTCCTCGGTATTAGTGTGAATATCGCCCTCTCGCTCTTCCTCTATGTATTGTAGACTTCACCTTATTTCTCTTCGGTTTCTACTAGTTGTGCTCTCGATCTCACTATCAAAAAGAATAGGTCCTGACGGGTTTCTTCTAGTCATAAATTATAAAAACCTGCCAGAAGTAAATAAAAGAAAATTTAGTAATTAAATTGCAATAAAAATAAAAAATGGCTAAAGTAATAAAAATTAAGCGTTCCTAATATCTTAGTCTCTGGCAACGGCGCCAAAAACTTGATGGTCGTGAAACTAACTAAAAATTCGACTAAGGCAAGCGCACCTATTGAAAGTAGTATAATTATGGTGAGACCGGGAATATCATATCCACAAGGACTAAAAGTACCAGTAATTGCTGTCTTTTTATTATCTAACCTAAGAATTAAAGGATGTTTTTAAACTAAAACTAATTATCTAATTAACTAAGATTATGACAGAGATTAAAGTTGGAAAATACTTTTTAGAAGAGCGATAGAGAAAACAATACACAAGGAAGAATCCACCTAGACTTCACTTATTACTTCTGAATTAGACGATTTATTCACTTGACTTAATTCGTAGAAATCCCTAGTTTATGTTATTATCTCTCTCAAGAATAAAAAAAACTAACTCTAGGTTGATTAATCAAAATCTCCTTCTAATTAAAACCCCTATTGTCGCATTAACTCAGTCTATGGATTCCCTTATTAGATTTGACTCTAATCTGGAAGATTTATGTCGTCTTATCTCTAGAATTGCATGCAACTCCGCTTAATTATGAATGATCTACTATTAAACAGGGACTTTTGCTCCACTGAATAAACACATCAAAAACCTGAATTAATATCCTGGAATATTAAAACAAGGGTTAAAACTCACAATTAAGAATAAGAACAAGCATTTATCATATAATTCAAATAGTAATAAGATTCGTCTTAGGTTTCATCTCCCTTAGGTATTTAGGGAGTTTAGTTCATAATAATGGAAAACATCTCAAAATTGGGAAAACAACAAAACATAAAGAAACCCAAAGAACTTCTAGGGAAATTGAATGGAGATCTTCAGTCTTGAAGTAGACCCGGATTCCGAGCTGATTCCGATGGCTATCCTTGAGTATCTCCTGCCTTCTACTCTACGTGTCCCCTTTGATCCTCTTCTCGGGTGTTTATATAGACTTTGGAATGCCCAAAATAGCCTAAAATTACCCTTTTTCCGAATAGAATTAGACTTTGGCTCAACAGGGACACGGCTGTGTGCCACGCCCGTGTACAGGTGCTCAGGCTGTGTGCAATTCTGACTTGGTTTAATGTCGACATGGCCATGACACACGGGCGTGTGGTTTACCCGTGTGAAAATGCTTAAACCATGTGAAACACTGAATTAGGCCTAATTTGTCCGTTTTTGGCCCATTTCATGCTCTTTTTGCCTTCCTATGCTCGCCTAAGTATAAAACATGAATTTAAGAGATTATGAGCATCGAATTCAATGAAACTAAAGAAAAATCATCCATAAATATGTTAAACATGGTGTAAAAAATATGTATATATTATGGTTTATCAATATTCCATCTTTTAATGGAGAAAAATAGGTTATCACCCTTATTGATGATTTTTCAAGATAATGTTACATGTATTTGCTTGATGAAAAACCTCAATTAGTAAATGCTCTTGACATATACATTAATAAGGATGAAAGACAATTAGATAGAAAAGTGAAAATAGGAAGATCTGGTAGAAGTGGCGAATTTTATGAGACATCTATTGAATCTGGACAATGTCCAAGTTCAATTGCAAAAATCCTCGAAATTCGTGGCAAATGTGCACAGTATTCTATGCCAGACACACCTCAACAAAATGGTGTGGCAGGAAAGCGTAATCGAACTTTTGATGTGTTGCGAAACTAACTAAAAATTTGATTAATGCAAGTACACCTATCAATTAATAGTATAGCTATGGTGAGCAAAGATATTCTAACAAAGAATAAAAGTACTAGTAATTATCGTCTTTCTATTATTTAACCAAATAATTCGAGTGATTGATTAAACTAAAAATAACAAAATTAATTAACTAACGAACACGACAAAGAACAAATCACGAAAATAATCGAGTAACAAACAAGAAGCGAAACAATATCCAAGAAAGAATTTACCTAGATTTCATTTGTCACAATCAATCTAAATTACGCAATTTCTTTACTTAGTAACTTGATCCGTGGAAATTCCTAAATTATGCAAATATCTCTTTCGAGCATAATAGCAATTGACTCATGCTGTGGATTGCATGCTATAGATTTATTTGAAATTTATTTCTAATTAAAACCACTATTGTCACATTAACTAATGCTATGGATTTCATTTGAAATTTATCACTAAATAAAACTCCTATTATCACATTAACTCATGCTATGGATTCCCCTATTAAATTTTGACTCTAATCTGGTAGATTTATGTTATTCTATTTCTAGGATTGCATGCAACTCCACTCAATTACGCAAGATCTACTTTAAACAGGGTCTATTCAACCATCGATTTAAGCACATCAAATATGGATCAATAATCTAAAAATACTAAACCAAGAATTAAGCACACATAATTGAGAACAAGAAACTAAGTATTTATTGCGTAAAATAAAAATCCAAAAGACAAAATCCATTATAGGATTCATCTCCCCTAGGTATTTAGAAAATTAGCCCATGGTTGAAAATAAAAAACATCTTAGATACAATATAACCAAAAGAAACAAAGAAACTCATGATAATCTCCTAATAAATTAAATAGGAATTTTCTATCTTGACGAAAATCTGCTTCAAACTGGCTTCAATTGTGTTGTTCGAGTCGTTTTCTTAAATATTCTATGACGGCTTACTCCTATCTTCTTATTTTTATCATATATGTCTTAGAATGCCCCAAAAACCTAAAAATAGTGATTTTTTGCAGTTCAGTATGTAACTTCACAAAATTGACAGAACCTACAACATGCCCATACAGGTCACATGGTTGTGTTTTCTGGCCATGTGAAATGGTTCAACCCGTGTGGTTTGGTCGTGTAGAATGGTTCAACCCGTGTAGCTCATGTAGCTTGCTATGACACTCAGATTTTCTCTCGTTTTTCACTCTTTCTGCTCACAAGTGCTCTATTAAGCATTAAAACATGAATTTAATATTAAGCATTAAAACATGAATTTAAAGGATTAAAAGTATAAAATTTACAATTAACATCAACTAATCACCCAAAAAAGCATTAAGAATAGGGTTAAAACATATTACTTTTAACACTTATCAACTTTATTAGATATGTTTGGGAGTATGATGATTAACTCCTCATTACTTATATCATTGAGGATGCATGCACTTAAATTTGTTATATGGTTATTAAATAGGGTTCCTAGTAAGGCAGTTCCATAAATTCCTTTTGAGTTAAGGACTGAAAGAAAATTTAGCCTTAGGCACCTACATGTTTGGAGTTGCTAAGCAGAAACAAGAAAATATAATCCACGTGAAAGAAAATTTGAATCTCGTACGATAAGTGGATACTTTATTGGTTATCTAGAGAAACCTAAATGATGTAGGTTTTACGTACCAATCATAGTTCGAGAACCGTAGAAATTGGTAATCATAGATTCCTTAAAAATGGTGAAGTTAGTGAGAGTGTTTCAAAATAAGTTGTGGATATAAAAGAAATTGGAGTAGAATTTCCCACACTTATAATTTTCTTTTATCCACAACTACCACAAATGTTGTTCCAACAATTAATAAATGTTCTAATAATGTTGAACAACATTTAAATGATGAAACACATCTAGAAGAAACTAACTCACAAAAATTTGATGAAAATGAACCACAAATAATGTCATTAAGAAAATCTTAAAGAGAGAAAATAGGTTATTCTTGATGATTTTGTGGTTTATTTGCAAGAATCAAAATTTGATATTGAAATCAATAAAGATCCAGTATTGTTTTCACAAGTCATAAATAGTGATGAGTCTGATAAATGGCTAAGTGCCATGAAAGATGACATGAAATCTATGGAATAAAACAAAGTCTGGAACATTGTTAAATTGCCAAAAGGTTCAAAATGAGTTGAATGTAAATGAGTTTTTTAAAACCAACCATGACTCAAATGACAATATCGGACAAAATAAGGCTAAACTTGTTGCCAAAAGTTACACTCAGAAGGATGATATTGATTAGAAAAAAAAAAAAAACCTTTCTTACCAATCTCTAAGAAAACCTCCTTAAAAATTATTTTGTTGTTGGTGGCTTATTATGATTTAGAGTTACGTCAAATGAATGTGAAAATAAAATTTTCAAATGGAGATCTTGAGGAAGAAGTTTTTATGGACCAACATGAAGGTTTTACAGTTGAATGAAAAGGTCATATGGTGCGTAAACTTAAGAATTCATATATGGACTTAAAAAAACTTCGCAGCAATGGTACATCAAGTTTAATGATAATATAGTCTTTTGGATTTCAAGTAAACATTATTGATCGATGTATATACCAAAAGATTAGCGGGAGCAAGTTTATTCTTAGTTATATATTTTGACAATATTTTGCTTGCTACAAATGATTTTGGTATATTGCATGAGACAAATTTTTTTCTCTCGAATAATTTTGAAATGAAAGATATGGGAGAGACATCCTATGTGATAGGAATTGAAATATTCCATGATAGGTCACAAGGATTGTTAAGATTGTCCCAGGAAAACTATATTAAAAGATTTTAAAGAGCTTAAATATGTATAACTATTTAGTAGAATTGTTCCTATATATGTATAACTATTCAATAGGAATATGTATAACTATTCAGTAGAGATTAAATAGAATCAATTCTTTATAATTATGTTGTGGGTTGTTTGAATAAAGAATCACATGCTCATGTATAGAAGATCTAATTGGTTAAAAATAATTGGATATTAGGATTTAGATTTTACTAGATGTCTTGATAGCAAGAGATACACTTTTAGCTATTTATTTATATAGTTGATGAAGCTATGTCATGGAAAAGTGCTAAATCATTTACGATGGCATCATCTACGATCAAAGTAGAATTTGTGGCATGTTTTAGGGTTACTATTCATGCATTATGGTTGAGGAATTCTATTTAGAGACTTGGGGTAGTCTACACCTTTACCAAGCCGCTGAAAATTTATTGTGATAATTCTGCAACAATATTTTTCTCCAAAAAATGACAAATATTCCAAAAGTGCAAAACATATGGAATTAAAATATTTTGTTGTTAAGGAGGAAGTTCAAAAACAAAGAGTGTCCATAGAGCGTACTAGTATTGATCTTATGATAGCAAATTCATTAACTAAAGGCTTACAACCAAAGACATTTAAAAATGTATATATATATATATATAGAATAGGTCTTGGTTGTATTGATGAATGAAATTTTATAATATTGTGACACTGTGAGCTAATTATGGTGATTTTGAAATAAAATGAACATATTTCTTGTTTATTATGATCTTGTGCACATAAATTTTAAAATTATTTAAAACGGGAATATATTTATGATTACTTAAAAGACCTTTTATATTGAGTTGTAATGTTGTGGTATTTAAAAAGAAGTATGTGACTTAAGCTACATACAACTGTCATAACTCACATTTGCATTTCACAATAATGTGGTAATGATGATGAGTGTTAGATTTTTTTATGCGCGCTCAATGTTTATTATATTAAAGTTTTTGTTTTATCTCATTAGCCAAGTGGGAGAATGGAAGATTTTAACCCAATTAAGTCTAAAATAACGTGACCAAATTTAAAGGAGATAAAGTTTTTAGTTTTAATAGAAGTAAAAGTCATTCATTCGGTTATTGATGGAAGTACCGGATTAAAAGTTGATAATTATAAATTGATCTACCTCCACCACACAAAACTATAGATAAAATTATAGCCGCCATCACTTAGGGTTTGTGTGATAAAGTTGAACAGGACTTAAAAGTAGCTAGTAAAATCATATTGGACTTCTCATTTCTTTTCAAAAAAATTTGAACAAAGAACACCCAATATATGTATTCTTCCTTTTGCAAAAGGAGAGTTAAGGTTCAAATTTGATGTCTGTCTCTACCCAAACCCTCACCCATTCCAATCCTAATGGCACAAAAGAACAGCTTCACAAGAAATGAGCTGTTTTCCATTGTAAAGAAAAAATTAGAAAATAAATAAATGAAATATAAAAAGAGCTATGGTTTCTTCCCCTTTTGAGGTTATACTGAGTATGCTAACATTGCAGGTTCAGATCAGTATACGAACTACAGCAAGACCAACAGCAGTATGGAAACAAGTGTACCTATGCAGTATTTTATCAAGTCATATTTTGCACCTTCCAATTGAGCCTCTAATGCGTGAATTTCCTGAAAAAAAAAGTTTTATAATAGGACTAAAGAAAACAAAAAATGTCATGAATTCAATTAAATAAACCAAAACCATTTCTGGTTCACAGAAAAACACTAACCCGATCAAGTTTGTTAGTGAGGTTAGATGTTACAGCATTCTGATTTGTAAGCTCATCCCTTATTCTCCTGCAGTTGTTAGAGAACACACATGCATTATACTGTTTCGAGTGGATTTTATGGGAAAATAAACGTATCTTTCACTTTCTTACCCTCTTTCAAGATTCAAATCCAATCTATGTTCAGCAGTGACTTTGTCAATTTCATGTCTGCGTCATAACCAATACCCTTATCAGGGGATGATCGTAATAGGGAATATGCACATTCAGATTGTTACAGGCAAATGGAGATACATGTTAGACTCAAAAGTCAGACCTTAATTCACTGCGCATCTTCTCTATATCATGTCGAAGCTTCTCGTTCTCATGTTGCAACAAAGAAAAATGGTGCTCCTGCATAACTTAGTGTTCAGAAAGATCACTCATTTGAACAGACAAAGAGGCATCAACTCAGATCCAATCCTTGGTCAGCATCACAAGAATTGTTTAATATTCAACACTTACCTGTTTTTCCTCTTTCCCTAAAAAGTAGTTCTCAAGAGATGTTCCCATCAATAATACAGAAAACATCAGGTCTAATACCAATGATTTTTCAAATTTGATTTTAATAGTAGAGCTTTACAGAAGTGTAAATATAAAGAAACCCATGTTGTTGGCAGAGCAGAGCATCAGTTGACTAATTTGAAATCTCACAATAATCTTTGGTGTATGGCCACCGTTAATCAACTTACTGAAGCAATTTCATCTAATCTAAAACCATCATTCTATACTGTTTCTCCCATTCAAGCAATCAAATGTTAATAGTTGGAAACAAGTTTCAAAGTCCCAAAGCAAGTTATTACAGCATGAAGGGGAGCCTAAACATGTTAACACTTTGGATAGCAATTTGCTAAGTGCCAAGAATTCAGCTTTCCTCCATCAATAAGAAACAATTCAACCTAAAGGGATTCAATTAATACAAAACGTATAGATAAATAAAAGCACAAACATCAATAAGTTCTCAGATTCCACTTACAATAATCAATGTACAGAAGTGGTACAAACCTGAGAACCTTGAACTTCTGACTTTAGCTTGGAAAGATTGGCTTCTTGAGTCATTTCACTCTACCAAAGGGCAACCTTTTACGAGTTAATACAAGAAAATAGGAATAAAATTTTGGAAAAGCAAATAAACAGATAAGATTTATTCCATATAACCCGCCTTGCATTGTAACAACAAAGTGAAGTTTTGCAAAGCGAATAAGAGAAAAAACCCATACTTTCTGCATCTCAGACTTGGAAACAACGGAAAGAGACAGATTTTCCAAGCTGCCATTCAAAACTTCAGTTATGGCAGCTGTTATGGCCTCGGCTTGCTTCGAAGGCAGACCTTCAGCCTCTAATCTCCTAACCTAAGGATAATGCACCCTTTCATTATTCTCAACATTGAAATTTCCCAGTATCATCTTTTCAACATCTTTAAAAAAACAAAAAAGAAATCTTTGAAATTACCAAAGCTAATGTGTCGATGAGAAACAATCTCTTTCCATTTGATTTTACGAGCTGCTGAGAAACCTGTCTCCATTGTGAGAAGGGAGAAGGAGAAAGTGACAATCGAATGGCTGAGGGAGGAAACGTCGAGGCATCAAGAGGGGAAACCACTCCTTTGAATCTGCTAACTCCCCCTATCGTCCAGGAATTAGGTCCGATTTGACCCACCCGTTTACAAGCGGCCACGGCGGCCATTAAATGGGAAATTTGAATAGAATAAAAAAAATGCAAACTGAAAATCCCAAGGAAGAACCCACCAATCTCGTACAGATTGTGAAGAGAAAGTTTTAAGAAGAAAAGGAAAAGATGAGTTAGTAGTTATAAGACCATTTGGTTTAGAATGACATGAAACCCAAAAAAACAAGAATCTGCTGCCGCAGAGTTTGAGGAAGAAGATAAAAATGGGGATGGGATTTCGAGCAGCCAAAGAAAGTTTTAGTAATGGGGGCATTGCTAATGCTAGCTAAAAGGGGGGGGGGGATGCCATTGGTGGCTATTGTCTCGGGAAATGGAAGGAGATATTTCACGGTGGTTTCATCACTATTAATTTCAAGGAAAGAAATCCTTTTTGACTTTTCAAGACCACAGAGGCTCAAAATTAGTAACTTCTAAATCATGGGATCTGCTTGTTTTTCTGTTTTTCCGACAGTAATACTATTTTTTGGGTATTGGGTACTAAATAAAATTAAGAGCAAAAATCAAATTTAAGAAAGTTCAAATTTCATTTTTGATAAATTACATATATCTGTCACTTTAAAATTAAAATATTCATCATTATAATTTTTTATTTAATCATTTTAATTAAAATAATTATTCAAATTAATCACATTCATTAAAAATTCTTTTAATTTATTAATAGATTATTGATGTGACACATTAGTTTATCGGATAATTGATATTAAATATTTTGACTTTTAACTAAAAAATAGAGAATTATCTATCATTAGAGATTACCGCTTATTGAAATTTTTGATATCCAACTTGACATGCGATTTGCCAATTTTTTGATTGGGTGAGTCTCTAAGTTTTATTTTCATATATTGTATTTGTATGTTTTAGGAGTGAAACTGGTTTCTACATGCGTCACAGGACTGAATTTTAGTCTAACAAAGCTTAAACAGAAGCCAATTTCAACTCTTGAAAAACATATATTGATGCTTAAAAACAGTAAGTGAAGCAAGCAAGAATCTCAAGAAAGAAAGCACAAGCAAAATGAAGTAAATGCTCTCTGTGTTATTAATGAATGAATGAAGGATTACAAAAGTTTATATTTATAGTTGAGTTCAGCTGCATCTCACAGTAGAGACCAAATTATTCCAACAAATCAAATTCAAATCTATCTGCAAACAAATTTAAACTTTTTTATAATCCAACAGGTTGACCAAATGGTTATTCACTCTGCATCTGATCCTCCTCCAACACCAACTCTTTCTGCTCATTATTTCTACAATTACTTTATTTGATGGCCAGCTACATATTCCAGATAAAACCCCAACACCCCAAATTAACATGAACCATCTCCCTGTCTCCCTCTGCATCTAAAGCACACGGATTTGTTGCACACACAGTATGGGAAATCAATGGTAAATAAATATTGATTTGTTCTTGTTATTATTCTTCCGTTTTAAGAGGATAAATACATTGTCGGTTGGCTTCTGCTCAAGTTGGTTGACTTGAAGAACTACTTGGTTTATAAACTAGAGCTCGAAGAATATACGTATCCTCATAAAACCGGAAGCCAACTATGCCCATCAATGAAATCAATTGAAATAAACGGTTTTGCCTCCTGTCGTGTAAGTTCTCTCGCCCACGAAACTCGCCCACCAAATTCAGCTCCAGGTCCTGAGCACTTATACTGTCCGTAAAACACAGTCCTGCAATTTAATTCGACACATTAATCGAACTTGTCAGCTACCTAAATTGAAGAGTTAATCAAATGAAGGAAAGAAGGTTCTTTTTTTCTTCTTTACATTTCTCTATTTTTGTCTCCCCAGTCATACCATCCTCTAGGGGTGATGATCTTGTCCATGTAAGTATAAACAAAGACCACCCTAGAGAAAACGCCCCAAGCCCGACCGAGATAAAGGGCGCCCGACCCCGTGACCTTGCATTTAACGAAGGAGAAGCCTGTTTCCTCAAGCATGCTTTCCCTTTTCTGGGCTGTCAAGGCTCCATAGCTGTTGGTTACGGCATGCAAGTGGCAGTGTTTATACAGGGAAAGCCCATTTCCGAATATGAAATCTACCGAACCTTGGATGTAGCAGTGTCTGAAGTAGTGCCTGCCAATGTGATCGTAAAGAGTATCTTGTGCTCCAATAAACTTGCAACCGATAAAGGCTGCTGCATCTGCTGATATCCTCAGTGCCACTGCTTGCTTTCCTAATGCACCTGACGGCGGTAATGGTGCTTTGTTCTACCAAAGACAATCTACAACTTAACATAAAGATTATGGCTGAAAAAGAACTAAGAAGAACGACATTGATGATTAACATAAATATAGGATGAAAGAACTGCTTCAAATTGGAAGTTGACATGAGACTGTAATCTAAAGATAATGGCTGACCTTGAAGGTTATGTTCTTTGCAATGAAATATGGAGAATTAATGGCGAATGTTGCAGAACCATAGGTGCCCAGTGAATGGCCTGACTGCCCCATTTTGTCAGCTGTGTCATCCCACTCAATCACGGTTTTGTCTGCACCAGCACCTACTATTGTAATGTAAGCCATGGTTGCAGGGATTTCAATCTTCTCTCTGCATTTGCCTTTAAAATTCCTAATTAGAAACTAAATGGCTATCTGCCACCTGTAAGTAACAAAGCTATAGAACAAACTCTAGATTTTACCTGTAAATTCCTGCTCCAATGAAGATTACAACCCGACAGTGATTAACGACTGGAATCGAACTAATAGCCTTTTTCACTGTGGCAAACTCCGCAAGACTTGGTTTTTTGTTTACTCTTATGGTTAAGCAGGGCTTTAATTTGTTCTTGGGTTTTCCGAAGAGAGAGTGCTTGAACGAAGACTTTTGTTTAACCCAGTTCATATAGTCTTTTTCAATCACCTCATATTGGCTAAGCCTGTTTGAGGTTACTGCAAAACTTGCACCACCCAACACCAAGATAAACATGAATAGCCTCATTATCATTTTTCAATTGCAGTAAAGCTACCAGGACTGCTTGAAGGATATTGATTGATTCTGGGTTTTATAGTTAAATGAGAATGGAGCTCATTGCATGGGTATTGAACTTAAAAACTTTTTGGTTGCTATGGAATATTTAACGACCCCAAAAACCCAAAGAGGATGATGGAGTTGTAATTTAATGACTGGCAAGGGTTGGCTTGTATCTTGATGGGCTCTCCCTACCTGCCATTCCCTTTAGACCAAGCGGTGACTTCCAGTCGGTTCTTTTTGTCAGTTCATGGTTTTGCCAGGCATTTGCAAGAATCCTAGCACAGGTCATTTGCTAGGGGTATTCCGTGAATGTATCATGGATGTACTCATTTTTCACTTTCAGCTTAAACATACATTACAAGATTGAAAGCAACAAGAGCTCCAAGACCAAAAATGAAGATGATGGACCCCCTTCCAATTCCCTTCTTTTCCTCCTAAACAGAAGTAACCCACGTTAGTCCATCCTGGTGTGAAGTTACTAACACACAATAGAATTTACTTTTGATATAATAATTGCTGGCAAGTTTTGTCATGGGAATTTTTTGGGGTTTTCACTTTTCACTGCGCTTTGACATTTTGGGTATCAATGGAAAGTGGTGCAGAAAGTAGACAACATAAATAATGGACGTGGGCCATATTTAATGTCTCTTCCTATTTGTAGGTTGCTAATGAGCTAAGAGAAACAACCAATGCAAACGAAATTGTTACCGGGCACAGGCGGAACAATATGACAAAATTATAAGTAGGAGTGAGTTTTGGATTGAATGGAAAGAAAATTTTTTAAATTAATTGATTTGATGAATTATATTTTATTATTTTAATTTGATTTAATTTTTTTTGAATTGAATCGAGTGAGATAGAATTCGAATCGAATCGAATTAAATATATTTGTTCAAGTTAAATTAAAAAAATATTTTAAGTCATTGTAATCACTGTTATCTACTGTAATCAAATTTGTCTATCATAAAATTTTAACACGAATATTTTATGATATCATCAATAATTCAATTTTAGCAAAAAATTATAAATATTCAATATGATAAAACAGTTCAATAATATAAATAATACAAAATGTGAAATTTCATTTAATAATATAAATAATATATATAAATAAAATTATTATTATTTAGGTTTAGGAATTTTTTTTTGGATGATTTTAATTTTTTATTCAAGGGTAAAGGATAAGAAGTAAAAGTTTAGGGAGAAAATAAAAAATTTTAGAAGTTGAGGGAGTAAAATTTGGAGGGGGAATAAATAGGAGGAGTAAAATTTTGAAAGGAAAAAATTAAAAAAAACAAGGGGATGGGTTGGGGTATTCAATCGGTTAACTGACCCGAACTACAATTAACCGAATTAACCAATCCTTTTAAACCTTTAACCGTTAACCAAACAGAAATTTTTTCAAAAAAAATTATCCGAGCTGAACTTTTTCGGTTAATTCGGTCGGTTAACCGAAATTTATATATATTTTTTATTTTTGGTTAAAACAATTATAAAACATATAAAAAGTTAACCGACTTAATCGACCAATTAATTTATATTTCCAAAAACTCAACCGAACCGACCAAATACTTATATATTATAATATTATTTATTAAATGCGGTTAATTCGGTTAACCGATCGATTTCGAACCGAATTAACCGTTAACCGAACTTTTAAAAAATTATTAACCAACCCCTAACCGAATTAATTCAGTTAACCGACCGATTAACCGAATTCGATCAGTTAATTGAATTAATTTGGTTTTATCCGAAATTTGCACACCCTTAAGGATGGTTTGGGGTAAAAGGGGGTAGAATAGGAGGGAAGCAAAAGTTATGAAAGAAAGTGGGAGACAGTAAAAGTTCTGGGAAGAAAGTGAAGAAATTTAGGAGTTTTGAGTAATAAAGTAAATTATTATAGTTTGATATTCGGTTTATTTGAATTATTCGAATTATTCGAATTTGAAAACTAAATTCGATTCAAACTCGAAATTTAAAAAATAAATTCGAGTTGACTCGAATAACTCGAAATTTAAATTTTTTTGAGTCTAATCGTGTTTTACTACCCTTAATTGTAACTGAGATGATGATGAAAATTTTACCTCTTTTCTTGTCTCAAACTATTACCAAGTTTTGCTTCAATTCATACAATCTAGAGATTCGTACAAATATATATTAATATTATAATTATGAATGATAATAACATTAATAATCCGGAAAAGTCCGGGTTTGGATCTTTGGTTTCATTGTTATATCAAATATGCTTAAAGCAAACATGAAACAAATTTTTTTCTTTTGAAACATCTGAATAGGGACTGGAAACTCGAAAAATAAGCAGAGAAAACATGGATAGATAAACAAAGACAAATTGCAGGTTTTGAGCCCACTTTTGATTTGGTCATGTGTCTTAGAGGCTTTGAATTGTGTGGTGCATCTTTCTTGTTTATTGTTGTGTTAGAAGTGGCAGAGAGTGCAATTCTGAAACTAATTCATAGGACCTCCCTGCTGCCTTATTTCCAATAACTTACCTTTACTCAGACAGAGTGGCAGAATTTAAATCTTCGCATACTCTTGTGTGGCGAAAAGAGAAATACAATTCAGCCATATCTATATCTTAGTAGCAATCAAACATCCAATAGGATGATGAGTAACAAAAAGCCATACCAAAGTGAGCAAGCAAAAGAACAAAAAAAGCAAAAATAATAGTAAGCAAGCTGTAACAAAAACCCATACCAGTAACAAAGTAAGCAAGCAAAATGGGGAAAAAGAACAAAATGAGCAAAACATTTCCCTTGCCGGGACTCGAACCCGGGTCTCTCGGGTGAGAGCCAAGTAGACTACAATGGATCGATGATGTAAGACTCCTTTGTTTTATATATTTATTAATTATTTGTCATTTTTACGGGTAACCAGGGTTTAGGTTGTTTCCCCCATGGTTCTCACACTCTGCTTCCCTATCCATTACAACACTTTCTAGCTCGACCCGACTTTGTATTTTCAGTCATCTCAACAAGGTATGTTTTTTCTCCTCAATATCTTTCCCAAGCACTTTGATTTCGGCTTCTGAATGCTTACTGTGTAACACCGAATAATCTGTGAGCCATGGGTTGAATTATTCTTACATTCATGCGGCCCTTGGCCTTTAGTTCTCAATTGATGTGGAAAAGTTAATTGCTTTCTAGCCCTTCGTTCCTGCGATTTTAGCTAAAGTATAGTTGAGTTGATAATAGGTCGTTTCTCTGATTAGCGTTTTGATTGTATATTCTTAAGGATTTTCAAACTACACTATTGATTGAGTCGTAGGAAAAGAAACGAAATGTTCCTTTTAGATGTTGTCAAGGAGGATGAATGAATGAATCCATATTAGATTCAATATAATGGAGTATACTGCTTAATTTTACAGAGGATGTAAAATAGGCATTCTGGCATTCTAACTTTTGTTTTTAATCTTTTATTCAATTCTAGTTGCCATATAATGTGGCTAATTGAGGCTTTTTTTCATGGAAAACAGCAAGTACTATAAAAATGAGTGTCTCTGGACTGATTGCCAGTCCCTCAAGATGTTGCCTTCGGCTATCTGACTGCAATCAAGGGTTGGTGTGCAGGCAAGTTCCATCTATTCCAATTGCCAGCAAACCTAAGGCGAAATTTGGCAAGCTTCATCTTGAAAGGTAGTGCTCTAGTAACATGAACTAGTAAACTTTGGGTTTGGTTATGTGATGCCATGATCATTTTTTTGTATTATGGTGCAGAAGTAGGTTGACAGTTTCTTTCAGAAGGTGGAAGATGCAGAAAACTCATCTGATCAAATGTGCAATGGATGCTTCCTATGGCGATATGGCTAGTGAATCAGGTGGTAATATTCATTACAAGGACTGAACCTTTTTCTTTTTTCCTTCTTTTCATTTTGGATTTATTGTTTTGATTAGCTTTGAATAAGTACACATGCTATGTTAATAACCTTTTGTTGGAAGTTGAAACAATTTGAAAACCTTTTTTACTTGCTAGTTTCTGCCTTGAAGAGATGTTGCACATGGTGTAAAGTTTAAACTAGCAACTATGTTGCATTGATGTATATTTAATCGTTTCTTTGGATCGATGATTGAGGGGAAATTATCTTAGTAAGTGTATATCCTTTCATAAGTCGGTGATATCTGATTCTGAGTTCAAGATTGAATAATTTCTTTGTGATTCGGATATACTGTAAGCACAGCTGTCGCATAGCTTTTGTTCTTTGAGCATGAAGGTAGTTTAACCCTGACATTGTTGGTTTCTTAATCAACTTGGATATACCTCTTATGTGTGTGTTTGCCAGGAGCCTACAAATTGCTCTTTGCTTATGGAGAATTGTTCCACTGAATTGTACTTTTTTCCTGATTTATTGTTGCTGACCCCATTTTATTAAACTTTGATATGTATTGTTAAAAGGCATTTACCTTATGGAATTTATTCAATAACTGCCTTTGCAGGAGCAGCTATGTTTCCTAGAATTAATGTTCGGGACCCATACAAACGGCTAGGAATAAGCAGGGAGGCTTCAGAAGATGAAATTCAAGCAGCACGGAACTTCCTTATTAGTAAATATGGGGGGCACAAACCAAGTGTGGATGCAATTGAAGCAGCCCATGACAAAATAATTATGCAGAAGTTCTATGAAAGGAAGAACCCAAAAATTGACATCAAGAAAAAGGTCAGGGAAGTCAAACAATCCCGAGTTGTACAGGCTGTGACAAGCAGATTCCAAACTCCAGCCACTAAGTTCATTGTAAAAACATCCATAGCATTTATAGTGCTTGGAGTTCTCACTGTTCTATTCCCAACTGAAGAAGGCCCAACCCTGCAAGTAGCTATATCACTGATAGCTACCTTCTATTTCATACATGATAGGTTGAAGAGCAAAATCCGAACTCTACTTTATGGGTATGTGATAACTTTATGGTGTTAACCTAAAATGTAACATGGTACCCTTGATATTTCTTTCCAAGGCATTTTGTCCTTCCTTCTTTTCTCTTTAACCCTCATCATAATACTGTTTTTAGTCGGCTATGAGATTAACATCAATGCTTAATACTTGTCAAGAAGATGAATGTTCCTTAGAGATCCTTCCATCTATGATCTATGGAAACAGCAAACAGCTTCATTTCATGTTGTCTCGCCTCTTCTAAACGCATTCCTCAAACATCTTTGCTATTGAACCCCAAATTTTTGGAACGTTAACATGCTTTAGTAATCAATTTGTTGCTGCATTGCAGGGCTGGAGCTTTTATATTCTCCTGGTTGCTGGGAACCTTCTTGATGGTATCAGTGATTCCACCTATTCCTATTCTTAAGGGCCCAAGGAGTTTTGAAGTGCTGACATCATTGATAACCTATGTGCTACTCTGGGTTTCATCTACATATCTTAAGTAGTGCTAAAGCACCAGGTTTTCTTATTATAGACTCCCAATTTTGAAGTAATGGATAACCAAAGATTTTCTTGGTAGTAGCTCATTGATCATGTTATTTTAGCTTATGAGAGCTGTGTCATATTTCTACTTTGGGCATTGATACTAAAGCATAGTTTGTGGATGATTTTTTTTTGTTGACTGGTAAAAAATGTAAAACCAGTTCAAAGTAAAGATAGGTTGTTGATTTTCTGAATTGTGGTTTCTTATATGCTTTTACTTCTTGTTGTTTTCCCATCTTTGTGACTAAGATTCTAAATTGCCATGGAATCTTTCTCTAGATTTTCTTTTTTTTTTATATGAACAGAGAATTTGTTTGTGGGGTTGAGAATTGGTTAGACAGAAGTTTATATGCTTAACTTGAATAACCTGAGCTCTAAGATGCCCCAGAGATTTAGCGGCTGAGAATAGCCGTGGGATTGTTCATAAGTGTTTTGAGGATTTTTAGTTGCATGGTGTCTGAATCTGTTCCACAATGACTCCTTGATGTCCTTTGAGGAGCTTTTCTCTTCTCCACAATCAATGGTGTCTGCTTATTTGTTTTATTAGTTGCATTTTCCATATGCTTACAGTTGCCAGATCTTTAGATTATGGGGCCTATGATGTCTACAAGAGAATTGCTTGGTCATTAGCTCACTTCTGCAGCTTGAGGTAACCAATGAGGCTACCACTGATTCTTTACCGCTTCCCCTTACAATCGCTAGAGAATTGATTGAAAACTGTCCTTGTCAGACAAGTTTGCACCTTGTCGTAAGGCTGCAGAATTAGTGGTCCCTGGCCACCTGTTGCTTCGAAATACTATACTATACTATACGTGTTTTTGGTGCATGTAGAAGAGGTGCTTGAAGCATTGAGACTATTGTCATTTATTTATGTTCATCTTCACTTCCCATCAGCATGTTTGTAACCAGGAGACTCTACCACTTGATTTCTTTATTTGAAAGATAATGAATGCATCAAATTGGTTTCGAGCAGGAAGTTAATTTGCTGGCTAATCAGAAGAAAAATATAAATATTCCAAAGGTGTTTACAACCCTTTTAGTAGGATGTCTGCATCTTGCCTTTTGGGTGATTTTAAGAAAGAAAAAAACTCAAAATAATAACAAACAAAAATCAAACAGCTACAAAAAAGATCAGGGTTTTGGCATTGATTTCATTTTTATTTTCCTGGTTTTACAAATTTTAGAAAATTAAACCTTTTATTTCAAGACACAAATTCCACAAGATATGTATGTCTTAAACCCCTACCTCACATCAGCCACACCTTTGCCATACCAAGTTGCCAAGTAAGCATCCATCATGTCAGTTGATGATTGGCCCATGTATAACAGCCTCATACAAGATATCTCTTGGCAGGGGCTAGCAACTATAATTTAGAGAATTGGAGCTTAAACGTTGTGTCAAAAAAGCTTGAGCTGAGAGATAAGAGAAAGCACTGAAAAAGCAAAACCATGGCCTCTGCTTCTCTCCTCAAGACTTCACCAGTTTTAGACAAGTCTGAGTGGGTTAAGGGTCACACCCTTCGCCAACCTTCCACTTCTGTGGTGAGGTGCCACCCTGTTGCACCCTCCGGACTAACTGTGCGTGCAAGCTCATATGCCGATGAGCTTGTCAAGACTGCTGTAAGTGTTCATATAGTTCTAAGCTCTTCCACAATTTGCTCAAGATATATGCTAATACTAAGAAACTGAGCATTTGCTGAAAGAAAGAACAATGATTTTACTAATTGTTGGATGTTTGTAGAAAGCTATTGCTTCTCCTGGCCGTGGAATTTTGGCCATGGATGAGTCCAACGCTACCTGTGGGAAACGTTTGGCCTCAATCGGGCTAGAAAACACGGAGGCTAACCGCCAAGCCTACAGGACGTTGCTTGTTTCAGCTCCTGGCCTTGGTCAGTACATCTCAGGTGCCATCCTCTTTGAGGAAACCCTCTATCAAACCACAATTGATGGCAAGAAGATGGTTGATGTTCTTGTTGAGCAGAACATAGTCCCTGGTATCAAGGTTGACAAGGTAAATCTCATGTCCCATTTTATGGAGGAACATCTGGTTTTTATTTCTAAGTTGTATATGTTACTAGGAGCATGATAATATAAACCCTACAGGGTCTTGTTCCACTGGCTGGTTCAAACAACGAGTCATGGTGCCAAGGTCTTGATGGCCTCGCTCCACGTTCAGCTGCATACTACCAACAAGGAGCTCGTTTTGCAAAATGGTGAGGTTTTTATTCATATGGCCCTCCGTTCGAAAATTTTTCAGATTTCCGTTAGCGTTTCCCTTGTGTTATCCATACAGACAAGTGACATAAGGATTACATACATATATTCTCATTCATTCGTTATGTTTATGCTATTAGTATGCTTCCAAATGTTATTATAGGCGTACTGTGGTAAGCATTCCCAATGGACCAACCGAACTTGCTGTGAAGGAAGCAGCCTGGGGACTTGCTCGCTATGCCGCCATCTCTCAGGTAAGATGAACTAAATTTTATCACGGTACTGTCTCAATTGCATTTTCTTTGGCACTAGATAATCTTTTGGATGTTTGGTCATGCAGGACAATGGATTGGTTCCAATTGTTGAGCCAGAGATCTTGCTTGATGGTGATCACGGAATTGACAGGACTTTCGAAGTAGCCAAAAAGGTATGGGCTGAGGTTTTCTTCTATCTTGCCCAGAACAATGTGATGTTTCAAGGTATCCTCCTCAAGCCAAGTATGGTCACTCCCGGTGCGGAGTGCAAGGACAGGGCTACTCCTCAACAAGTTGCTGATTACACCCTCAGCCTCCTCCGCCAAAGAATCCCTCCAGCTGTCCCTGGAATCATGGTAATTGGCTACGATAATATAAGTTCTTTAACATGCCTAGAGGAAACTTAGCAGCTAATGGTTGTTTGGTTGCATTTTTTTGGCAGTTTTTGTCTGGTGGGCAGTCTGAAGTTGAGGCTACCTTGAACTTGAATGCAATGAACCAAGCTCCAAACCCATGGCATGTGTCATTCTCATATGCAAGAGCCCTTCAAAACACTTGCCTGAAGAAGTGGGGAGGCAGGCCTGAGAATGTGAAGGATGCTCAGGAAGCGCTGCTCATCCGAGCAAAGGCCAACTCTCTTGCTCAACTCGGAAAGTACACTGGCGAAGGAGAGTCAGAGGAGGCCAAGCAAGGAATGTTTGTCAAGGGTTATGTCTATTAGCATGTTTGTATCTTCAACAGGTCAATGAATTTCCTGCACTGAAAATTTAATTGAAAGAGCAGAACACTGATCTTTCATTATAAACGCCTTTGTTTTCCCCTTTTTTCCCTCTTAATAATTATGTTAAAGCATAAGAATTAGACCAATCCATACAAAAACTAATGTGAGCTCTGTGATCGTGCACGTGGAATACTAATCTAACTGCAAAATGTGACTTCAACCATAACTTTGCTCATCCTCAGGGAAATAAGACAAGTGCATTAACACCCATATCAGATACAGACAAGGTTTTGAATATTTAGGAAGAATGCTCACATGACATAACTCAGGCCCAACCTGGCTACTGTGAGAAGATATTCTGTTATACTGAAATTGTCCATACCCTTATTTCAAACTGTACGAAGAGTCTCACATGTCTAGACGTTGCTTCAACATGTGTTGTTAGCCTCCATCCCTTCTGCTACCATTTGTCATCATCAGTGCTCCATCTGCTTCTCCTTATCCTTATCAGTAGGCTGAAATGGGAATCCCACAACTGTAATGTTTTCCATACATAACTTGCATCAGGATTTGGTTATTTGGACCGTCCTCCTATACAAGTATAGCACTACTCAAGTATTAATCATAGGCATTCTCAAATAGTCCTATTTGCTTTATAAGTCAAACAAAAAACAAAATTTACTTCCTATTTGCTTTATAAGTCAAACAAAAAACAAAATTTACAAGAATGTTTAATAACATTATGGAATCCACAAATGTACCATTCATCAATGAAATCTCTCAGTTGGACTTAAAAACCAAGCAGATGTTTGTCAACAATGAAACTGTCAGTACTTCCAAGAACTAAAACAACGCAACTAGCACTGAAATCATTATCTTTAGGAGAAATTCCAAAAATATTATCTTAGTCTTTGTTAATACAAGCCAATTATTCTTTAAGGTACAACATTTTCTGTTCTAAATTCTATCATCCTCCATTTGACCTCATGAACTTTATGAAGATCTCCAACACCCTTTTATGAATTTTCCATATCTATCCTCTCAGCCCGATTCTGCAATCTGATTGAGAAGTCATACAATCCTCATACATAGCTTTGAATCTTTCCACGGATATTGAAACAACCGCATCGCCATTGCAAATGAAAAGCAGAGGGCCTCCAAGTTCCAACCAAGACAGCCTCTTAGTCACACTCCTTAATAAATAATTGCAGATATTACCCCTAAACATGTTGAAAGAACAATTACACCATGTGTTTCAAATGCAGTGAAAGAAAAAGATAAGCATGTTTATATAGGTATAGAAAATAGTTTAAAAGTAGTTCTAACCTGATTGTTTGAGGCTTGCCCATGTATTCGATGAGGCTTCATATTTAAATCTATCATTTTAGTATCGGTTTCGAGATGGCCAACAGCAGCAGCAGCAGCATCTGCCCCATGAACAGGAGAGACCTTGTGATTTTGTTGCTTCTCTCGAACAGGTGTTTTAGGTGGATGATTTTGGCCTCTTCTGGTCTCATCTATATGAGCAGGTTTATCCCCTGGAAACTATATAAAGGACGAGAAATCAAATTCCAATGGCACATTAAAACTCCAGGAGGGAATATATGACCCAAATTCTTTACAGAGATTAAGTAACAAACCTCTACTCTCTGCCTTAAGAGAAGATTTCTTCCATGAGTTCTTTTACCTCCAACATGTACAATCATATCACATTGCAAACAAAGGGAACTTCCATCTATCTCGCAGTAAAAGAAAGCTACATTGGTAGCCAAGAGATGATGAACGTAAGTTTAAGAAACTTGAAACTTCTAATGGAGCTGATATAGCAACAAAGCTCTATAATGAAAGGAAAAGACAAAAAGACACCTGCATACCAGGTGCATTTTCGCATATGTCACAGCGAGGAACATCACTGGGATTTGCCAAACCAACCCGGACATGTCGGCTAGCAAGTTTATTGCACATGTGGACCTGTTTAAAGCAAGGGTTAAAATTTTCACCTGCAATCTATAACAACGAAAGAATTGAAAATCTAATCCATAACAAGTTTGAAGACGCATCCTTTTGGTAACAATGCAAACGAGGTTTTTGAGATGAATAAAATCAAAAGATATAGCAATATATTTTTATCAATATTTGCAATTCCAGCTGAGAGTTTATAGAAAGAATAATCTGAACAGTTGCTTGCTTATGCTAGAAGTAAGTAGTACAGAAGAAAGCGCTTAAAAGACTCAATTTTGAAGAAGAAAAGAGGGACCTTTAGTTGGGTTTAATGGAAAACCAGATTCTGTCAAGTATCTAGAAATAAACAATGGGACTTTCATGCAACCATGTCAAAATCCTGCCTCCTAAACAGAAGAAGAACAGACCACAAAATCCCACATGGGGTGGGGGGTCCATTTAACAGGTAAAACAGACATCCCCCCCCCACCCCCCAGATGTATATTTACATGAAAAATAGAATCAATTGAAGAAAGAACCAACCTTTTCATCACAGGCACGGCAAAGAGCAGCTTCATCCGCAGCACAGAAGACAATAGCAGGAGCACTTTCACAAGCATCGCAAAGGATTCGCATAATTCTCTCTCACTCTCATTCTCTCCTAATCCACAAGCAAAACTATTCCTCTCTCTTTTTTACACAAAATAATAATAAGACACCCCAGAAACAAAAGAACCACCCCAAGTAAAAAGCAAATGAAAACACGCCAGTTTTATAATCAAATGAATATGATAAGTAGAGGCCGCTGTTGTTGGTGTTGGTTGGTGATAATGATGATGATGGCAGGCAAAGACTAGGACTGGTGATAAGGGAGAAAAAATAATATATGTTTTTCTTTTCTTTTATAATATTAGGAAAAGATTAGAGGAAATCTATAAAATGGCAACAAAGACAACAAATGAAATAATGATAGAGAGAGAGAGAGAGGAGGGGCTGGAAGTGGAGGTGTTATTAAAGTTTGGTTTGATTGATTTGGGTATTTGCTTTGCTCCCTTAATGAGATGAGCACCACAAGTTTTCAAAGAAAGACTTGGCTTTTATTAGTTTTGAGTGGTTGAGCGCGTCTCTTGCTCACCACTCACGTATCTGCAATGGGACCCTGTTTTTTCCTCTTCTTCCCACGTGTATACATCCATGGTGAGATGGTGGTGTGAGCAGGGAATTTTGTTAAGTTGTCATAAAGCACTCAAAACAACTTCTCTTATAAAGTGGGCTGTCTGGCTGATGATACCTTGTAAGGAAGCATATCTCGTTTCTATGATTGTCATACAATTCCCAAATCCTTTGGTTGGATGGTTGTATCCCATTTAATCCTATCTAGATTTTTTTTAATGACAAATGTATTTTTCATGTGTCTTCTATATTTTATGAAAATTAATTATTTCAACTTTATAATTATCATTTTCAATAATATAATCTGAGAGAGTTATTTTCTTGAAAACTTTTTTCTTTTATCTTTCTTTTTCTTGACAATTTATGGTCTAATAATAAATATCAATTATCTAAGTTTATGTATTAAAGCAATAACAAAAGGATGAAATTTTACATATTTCACCCATGAAGGTTCAACTATAGTCATGGTAAAATTGAAGTTACCAAAATTATTTAGTCTTGGTCCATTGCTATGATTGATTGGCTAAGGCTAAGGTGGATAAGGATGGGGTTTAAAACAGAATGAATGGTTAATTTTAATAATAATAATAAAAGTTAGATGTGGCAAACAATTGCATTTCGAACACTAAATTTGTAATAGATCGATTTTAGGGTTAATTGGAACAGTGGTTACGGAACTACTATTTCGAAGCCATAAAAATTATTTTAATATTATTTTATGTGTGATGACATGATTATAAAGGTGCATGAAAAATTTGGTGAATTAATTTTAGCGTTCGAGAGCTTAATCGCGAAAAAAGACTAAATCGCATAAAGTACAAAAGTCCTATTTTAATAGTTAAAGGTGTCAAATAGCTAGAGAACCAAAATTGCGGGGTCTTTAAAGGGTAAATAGGCTCTAAAAAGAGTGCTTGGCCGGCCATAGGGACAATAATGGTCAAAAAGGCAAATTAGGTGGGTTTTGGTAGTTATTTGACTAAAATAGAGATAAAATAAAAAAAAGATGATATAATCCCTTTTCACCATTTCCTCTCCACCGAAAATTCAGCCATTGTTGGGGTTTGAAAGCTTGAAAATTTTAGCAACTTGTAACCCTCTCAAGTAAGTGATTTTGATGGTCTTTCTTGATTATTTTTGTATTTTTTAGAACCCTTGTTGCATGAGCTTTCAAATGAGGGGACTATTTTGTAAAATGGTTGAAAGTCTATGTAACACCCCTAACCCGTATCCGCTGCCAGAACAGGGTTTCGGAGCATTACTACTATTTACAGATCACTAAAAAAAATTTAAATACTTACCGATTCAATGCATCATATAAATAAATATATTACCATTCAATCAACAGTTTGACACTTGTATAAGCATCAAACAGCAACATTGTTAGTATACTTGCACATATCTCATATAAATTCAGCATTGATATATCTATTTTCTCGACATATCGCACTTGAGTTTAATAATAGTCTCAACTTACATAAATTCCTTGTATCAACATATCAAAGATAATCATATATGTACATGTCATGAAACATATCATGCTCTTACCGTTTCTTCATAAGCATATATCATTCATTTCATTATATCAATATTTCATGCTCCATCATTTGCATATATTTTATGTATATTTATTCCGGTAATAGCTTATATCAAACTTAACATAAATTATATTCCATGTACTTATACTTATTTCGTTTATCTATCTTCATAATTATTTCATATAACCATTCGTCATTTGATACATATTACCTGAATATCAATTGTTCAACAGATGTTAGAGCGTCTCCCATCCACGGTCTTATTTATCTTTGACATGATTCCATAGTGTCTTTCAACTATGGTCTTACTCATTTTCTGTCATGTTGCCATGGTATCTTTCAACTATGGTCTTGTTCATTTCATATCACGTTGCCATGGTATCTTTCAACCATGGTCTTACACATTTCATATCAGGTTGCCATGGTATCTTTCAACCATGGTCTTACACATTTCATATCAGGCTGCCATGGTATCTTTCAACCATGGTCTTACACATTTCATATCAGGTTGCCATGGTATCTTTCAACCATGGTCTTACACATTTCATATCAAAGAGCACACTCCCACGAACCTCATCCTTACAGTGGGATTACTAGTCCAGGCTAAATCCCCTGTAATATAAACTCATAGAGTATTGTCGGGATTACCAGTCCAGGCTAAATCCCCTGCAACGACAATTACTCTAATGAGCTTGGATCTGAATTACCAGTCCAGGCTAAATTCAGACCCTAATTCGGATTACCCGTCCGGGCTAAATCCATTTTACACATATTCTTCGGGAGGGCTATATCAGGATAGGATCACCCGTCCGGGCTAGATCCTTTTTACCGTCAATTCCTTTTCAGAGATCCATCGAATTTTCCTTTCATTCAAACGGGATTTCTTCCCATTTTATCAAATATATCAATGTTTCATAAATTTCCATATAATGAACATTCAAATCATATTCATATCAAAAACATGCATTTCAAGCATTTAAGAATATAATTCAAGTTACACGAACTTACCTCATTGCTTGTTTGTGTTTATAATTTCATTAATCCGATATCTTTTCTTTTCCACGATCAAGTCTCATATTTGAGTCGTCCAGATCTTTATAAATAAATTTGATCATCATTTTCATTCATTTCATCTTCTAATGCATTTAATTAATGCTCTAGGCAAAATTACCATTTTGCCCTTAAACTTTTAATTAATGATGATTTCGTCCTTAGGGTCAGAAAAATAAAATTCTTGCAATTTAATCCTTATTTCCAGCTATTATTCTCATATATATTGATAACAGTCCATGAATTCTATAAAATATCAGAATTTTCCATAATTTCAACACTTTTCAATTTAATCCCTAAAACATGTTTTCCCCTGATCTTGAACTAAATTAATAATTTCATTCAATTTTGTAATTTAAATAATAAAATAATCCATTTCATGCAATTTGGTCATTTCTGACATTTTTACAAAATTACCCATAAAGTTTTACTTTTATTCAATTTAGTCCCTAAGCCTAAAATATGCAAATTAGCCATGCTTAATGAATATTCATATATGTTTTCCTCCTCCACCTCTCCATTCCACATCCTTGATGTATGTAGCACACTTGTAAGTAACATTATCTATAATCTTTATTATTTACTTTTATGAATATTCAAGCTGTCCATCTGTGTCATAGTCACTAAATTATTTATATCTGGAGCTATAGGACTCCAAATTAAGATCCAATAATTTTCCCTGAAACTAGACTCATATATATTCTTACCATAAAATTTTCAGAATTTTTGGTTTAGTCAATAAGTACAGTTTATTCTTTAAAGTTACCCTTATTCTGCTGTCTGACAGTTGTGACCCTTCTTCACTAAAAATTAATTATCTCCTTGTACAGAATTCGAATGATGTTCGTATTTGTTTCTATTAAAAATAGACTCATTCAGGATTCTAAACATATAAATTTAAGCCTCTAATTATTTTTATCCAATTTTTTTTATGATTTTACAAATTTAGAATAGGGGAACCAAAATCATTCTGACCTTGTCTCACAAAATTCATCATATCTCATGATTTAGAATTCCATTTCTTACATAATTTCTTCTATAAGAAACTAGACTTAAGAATATTTAATTTCATATTTTATTCATCCTATAATTAGATTTCTAAATTTTTTTATGATTTTTCAAAGTTAGACTACTGCTGCTGTCTAAAACTGTTTTAGTACAAGATATTAATTACCATGTTATAACATCCTTATTTTCTTTTTCTACACCATTTCTCATCACTTTCTCTTATTTTTTCTTCACTAACATATCAAGAACATAGGACCTTATGTAAGAAAACTCTACTATAACATTATTTCCATGCTTTATCAATAATAACAAACTTAAAAACATATTGAAATCTTGATGTACTTACCTTTTCTTATTGACTTCAATCTTTAACTTGATTTTTCTCTCTCCTCCAGCTTCGATTTCTTGAATCCAACTTGATATTCTTGCTCCCCATCATCTCCTTGCTATCTTTCTCTCTTGATGGCTATGGAAATTCTTTCAATTTTTAGGTGAAAATAATGAATTTTTGGTGGAAGGACTAAATTGTAAAGAAAGCAAACTTCTTTTCTTCTTCTTATCTTACGTTAGTTTGCATGGGAAAGGAAATGTGTTGATAATTCTTCATCTTTCCTTCCTTTTATACTAAATAAATAATAATATAATAATAATAAACATCTTATAAAATATTAATAAAATAATATTTATCTAATTAATTAATTTAAAATATCATCAACATAATCATTACATTCTAGAATTCTCTCTCTTACTAATTGACCATTTTGCCCTTCATGATCTTTTAGAATTCCATCCTTGAGTCATCACTTAATTTAGTAAAATTGCGATTTAGTCCCTCATAATTTTTTTACCTATTCAATTTGGTCCTAATTCATCAAATTTTCTTGGTTTCTAGATAATTCCACCCTTAAAATATTTGCACCATTAGTCCTTCAACTTTTTTATATTTACACTTCAACCCCTTAAATTTTAAGTATTTACTCTTGTGCAACAAGACTTTTCTCATCTTTGCAATTTAGTCCTTTCTTGAATTAATATATCATAATATACTTCTCAATATTGACATCACTCAAAAATTCCCTTTTTGTCACTTTATTTCCTTATTTTACTATATCACGGATAATATTTTACTATAAAAATTTTCGGGGTATTACAGTCTAAGGTTTTACCATGAGAGTGTTCATGTTGTTTTCTGAAATTTTATGGAAGAAAATGAATCATGGTTATGAAATAAACAACTTTTGTGAATGGACTTCTCATGAAAACCCTAATAGGACCATTTTGTAAAGTTTGTAAAATAAATAATAATATTGTGAAATATTAGGAATTTGGGGTTGTCATAAGAGAAATAAATGGTCTGTTAGGCTTGGCTAATAAGAAAACTTGATAAAAATTGATTTTTGGGTTTAGGGGTAAAATGGTCATTTTGTGAAAGTCTAGGGGCAAAATGGTCATTTTCCCAAATTATGAATTGTTGAGTACCTAGATCGATAAAATAATTAAAATTGTGAATTTTTTCAATTTAGATCAAGAATTACACAATCTAGGCCTAGATTGGAGAAAAATAAAGCTAACGGACTAAAACCGACTAGTCACCTACATTTTGATTACCGAGGTAAGTTATGTGTAAATAATGCAACTATATTGTTATCAATTGTGCATGAATTTTTACAGCATAAATTGCTTAATTGTGGAAATGAAAATACATGATGATAATTGAGATAATAGAACTCCCGGGTGAACCTTAGGAACAAATTGGATATTCATGCCATGACATTTGGGTCATTTGTGTGCTAGTGTAAGACATGTCTGGGACATGCATCAACCACATTATGAGAGCCAGTGTAAGACCATGTCTGGGACATGGCATCGGCATTGAGACGAGAGCTAGTGTAAAACATGTCTGGGACATGCATCAACTATAAGATGTGTCAGTGTAAGACCATGTCTGGGACATGGCATCGGAACGTATAGAGGTGTCAGTATTAGACCATGTCTGGGATATGACATCAGCACGGATATGTGAGAGCTAGTGTAAGACCATGTCTGGGACATGGCGTCGGCCTCGATTTCGATAGTCAGTGTAAGACCATGTCTGGGACATGACATCAACTTGATAGATGAGCCAGTGTAAGACTATGTCCGAGACATGGCATCAACATTATACCTTATGTTTGAGGCTTAGTGAATATCTGCTAACATTCCAAATGGTTCAACGGTGAGTGTGTCAGTTTAAGTTAAACGAGAAGAGTATAAACATGTTGTGAGTGGTACTGGTACCTATTTGAAATGTATGAGATGTGAGTTCAATATGTGCTATGTGAATTGTATTGGATAGTGATGAGTAAGTTGTGCTTATGCCTACTTTAGTACTATGAGTAGATGATGAATGGTAAAGTTGTTGTTATATTTATTGCATGCAACTTACTAAGCTTTATGCTTACTCACTCTCCTTTCCATTTTCTTATAGTGCCGCCTAATTAGCTCAAGGACCATCGGACGTCAGAGGCATCGATCACACTATCACCAACAGCACTTGGTATAGTTAGATCTTTTGTTTTGACTATGGCATGTATAGGACCCTGACTTTTGAGTTTTGTGTCATTGTTAATTGGCCAAATGTGTTGGCTTACTTTAGCATTTGATTCGTTTTGTATAAGGCCATGGAAAATGGCTAATATTGAAAGTTATTATGTGAATGTAAGTCAGTCTGTCATAAATGTGAATTTGTTGGCATGGTTAAATATATGTAACGTATATAGGTCTTAACTATGGTTGTTTGGTTGAGAACTCATATTAAGTAAATCTTTGATATGTTAGATTGTGTTTCAGGGTGGCAAAGGCATTGTAGATAGCCTTATATTGTCCACACGGGTAGACACACGGGCGTGTGTCTAGGCCGTGTGAGACACATGGTCAGCCCTATAGGCATGTTGTTCAACTGTGTGTCCCCTGCACGTAAAAATTTGCAAGTCAGAATGCATGGTAGTAAACACATGGGCATAGACACGGCCATGTGTCTCAGCCATGTAGAGGACACGGCCTCTAGCCACGGACGTGTGCCTTGGCCGTGTGCCCCAAATTGAGTTCTGACGTTAGAAACAGAATGTCAAGGTTTTTAGACACGGTTAAGACATGGACGTGCCATGGTTATGTAAGGGACACTGGCCATAGACACGGGCATGTGTCAGGCTGTGTGAAAACCCCTGTAGGTTCGAATTTAGAATTTAATTCACATGAGCATGGGACATGGGCGTGTCCCTAGATGCTTAGGCCGTGTGTGTCACACGGGCCATTAGCACGGCAATGTTATAATGACCACACGGGCGTGTGCCCTGTTCCAAGAGTTATTTTTATTTAGTCGGTTTAAGGATCTGAGTTGGTTCCAAATGGTTTCCAATGAAAGTTTAAGGCCTCGTAGGCGAGTTTAAACAAAGTTCGAAAGAGCCTTAAATTTGATCAAGTCTTAGTGACTCAAAAACGATTGTATGCATGTGATTAAGTATGGTAATGCCTCGTGCCTAGTCCCGGCTTCGGACTCGAGTAAGGGGTGTTACAAAATTTCTCTTTATATTAAAGTAGATGCCTTATTGTCAACTTCTATCCTTCTATTAGTTAAACAAGACTTATTATTCTTTCACCACCTACAAAAACACCTATGAACTTCAGAAAATAGGATCTTTTATTAAAATATTATAAGAATAATTTTTTTTTAAATATGTAATTTTCAAACTTTTTTCCATTTTTTGGAGGATTATTTTAATATTCATATTATGGGATATAAATTCTTCATGCAATTCAGATTCCTAACTGTAATACACATGTAGTTGGGGCCACAAGCAATAATTCTTGACTCAATGTCGATACTCATAAGTTGCAAGGCACTTTTTTTTTATAAATACTTCACTCTATTCTCTTTTATTTTTACTAAAGATTCTCTAGAAAAATAAATTCTCCCACTTAGAAAAAAAATCTTAAATTTTTCTACTTTCACCTTCCATAAAAAGGTAATATTTTTGGAATTAGATCAATAGTCAAACCGGTTAGACCATCGGTTCTTAGTTCGGTAGATCCAGATAGTTTGAAGAAAATAAATTATTAAAAGATTTACAAAAATAAAAATATTAAAAACTTATAAACCCAGTTCAATTGATCCATACCACGAGTCAACCGATTTTATGCCTTTTACCGAATCGATACCCCTAATTGATTCCTAATTTAGTCTGATTCAGACAACATTGTAAAAATGGTTGTTTTAAGGTTTCAAGAAGAACATATAACTTATCGTACTATAAATGTGATAAATTTGTTCACTCGATTTTTTTTTAAAATTTTCTTAGTATAACATTTTGTTACATTTATATTCTATCATTATGAAACTTTTTTAGATTCAAGTAAAATTTTTTTTTTTACATTTTGAACAACAAGATTGAACAATTTTGTGCTCGACATAATCTTAGGTTCCCCAAATTGGATGGATGTATTGAAGACCACTTAAGGAGCGTTGATTTATTAATGACTTTTAGAATAGCCAAGCTTGAAATAATGCTGAAGTTGCTTGGCGTTTTACTAGAAAGATGGAGGCCGAAAATGCATGCATTTCACTTTCTATGCGAGAAAGCAACTATAATGTTGGAAGATGATGCTTTAATAACCAACATTCTAATTAGTGAATAACAGTAATCAAAGAGAGCAACATTGGCCAATTGTAGCTTTGTTATCAATTGTTAAGTGTTTGGCCAGATGAGGACCAAAATGAATATGATGGGAATAGTATAAAATTCACTTGGTTGAAGACACTAGTCAAATTGACCCTTTTAGGTAATGCAACTATTGAGATGATAAATTAATATGCTAGTGTCACAAGGCTAGACTTAAGTTTCACAAATCGCACGACCTTAGGCGATTACTTTGCTTCAAATCTACTTAAGTCAAACTAACTCTCGCAAAAGTGAGAATTCTTGCAGAAATTTTCCAAGGCACCGAAATATAGCGGAAGCAAACTTGAAACGAAAGAGCAATGAAGAAAAACAAAGCCAAAGGAAATAACACACACCAAATGTTTCAGTAAATGCTCTCAAATATATTCACAACTATGAATGGAATGATTACAAATGAGGGGGAAGGCCTCTATTTATAGTTGAGCTCCCCTAAAACTGACGGTACAGATTGAGTTACATCGACGGTCGATATTAGAGCTTATCTACAATTGAGAATCCTAAGGGATTTAAACTCTATACAATCTTATCCTTTGGGATTTACACTGTTTACCCTGGTAACTCTAGTTTTACTGGAGTGTTTCATTAGGCCACCAAGGCCTCAAGTAGATGGGCTTTTCCATGGGTTCCACGAGTTGGGCCAGCTTAATCGGGTTAAATGAGCCCCATTTCATCAATTGACCTCTATGGGACATTTTTTGCACAATCGTCACGGGCTTTGATCCACAGCTCGTGACATTCTCCTCCACTCATTCTCACAATGCCCTCATTGTATCCCCGAAATGGCATTAGTTTAACTCACCTCGAAACTTTCTCAATGCCTCGTTTGATTCCTGACTAGCCTCTTTGTCAGGTAGTCCTGCCCCTCAGAATACTTACATTGGCTTCCGTCGTCTCCTAACTCGAATCATTTCTCTCATTTTTGGTACATCTCATTCACAAGAGCTCGCCACTCTTACTTGCCCACTTATGACCTCTTTCAATCGGGATCCCCTTAGTTCACGCAAATAGACTTCGCATTCCCATATTTAACACCAAGTTAACCTTGAGTATATTGGCCAACTCTGGTTTATAAGCCCCTCGGTTTACCCGCTTCAGAACTTTGAAAGAGCCATTATGTCCTTGCTAAGTCAATAAGTCAGAATGAAAAACACTACAAAAGTGTTTGAGATTTACCTCACTCGTTGCATTTACTCGTCTCAATTGCCCAGTTTGCATTGGCATTTTTCCCCCAAAGTCCAATACACAACTTACTTTTCTTTTAAGTGGTAGCCCAACTGATAACTCAACAGGCTTCATATCAGTTTGTAGCCTCTCCAAAATTTACACGAAGGTCTTCATAGCACTCATTCGATCTACCGAGCCAATGTTCTTTCCCTCATGATATCCTCGAATAGTTGGATTTTCGAAAATATCTTCATTTCGCTCCTCATGTCTTGGCTTACCAACACAACACATTGCTGTTGTCGAGTATCCAGGATGCATATATAGTCGACAAAATGAACCAAAAAATCATTAATCTTGTCAAAAAAATTTAAGCTAAGAACAGAGTCATAATCATCCAAGTGAATTACCTTGAAGTATTCCTTACCTTTCCATTAACCAATCTGCATCTCAACTTTTTGTGCTACTCCTACAGTTGGGACCATTTTGGAATTAACAATCTTGATCTTCTTAGTTGATTCACTAACTGAAAGATCAAGTTTACCCATAGCTTTTTTTGATATGAATAGGTTTGATGCCCTCGTATTAATAAGAGCACTCTTCCTCTAACCTGCGATGTTGATGTCCACATACATCAATTTTTTCTACTTACGATCCCTCTTCTCTTTCACGGAATTGAGTATCATTGACCCAAACTTCAAAGCCTCACTCTCTGTTTTCGCTTCCACTTCTTTACTGATCACGAAAGTCTTAAATTGCTCTAGAAAGTCCTGCATCCTATGCAGACCACAGCATAAGAAGGACTTCATTGGCTTATTTTCATTCTTTTTTCCCCTCTTAGCTTTGATCCGACACAGGATTGAACCAAGCCTCATTGGTACTTTTTCTAGCTCATCATCGTCTTTAATAGTAGAAAATATGAACCACTTCAGATAATCCCTTTCCATATGTAGACCTTCATAAAGGAAGCATTTCAATGGCCTTATAATAACCCTTTTTTAGAGGTGTCAGATTAGTGGTTTCGGGACCACAATTCCAAATAGTAAGCCAATAAATATTATTTATATAATATTTTTTAGTCTATTAGAGTGTCGTATTAAAATTTGAATTAGTTATTTTGATGTTTGGTTGGTTAATTAGGTAAAAAGGACTAAATCGCAAAAGGTCAAAAATCAATTGCTGTTAGTTTAAATGTGTTAATTGGATGACCTTATATAGTAATCAGATCATAAGAAATTATAATGGATGGTTAAGGGCTATTTTTTAATGAAATTTAAAAGTTTGACTTAAGGTTAATTTGGTAATTAAATAAATATTAACTTAAACAAAATAGGGAAAAAATCTTTTTCTTCTTCATCTTACAATTTTTTATTGAAATACTAATGAAATAAAATCTAAGAGTGTTCAATTTATGTCCTTCCTTGCATGTAAGTGATTTTGGCTTTCGTTTTTAGTGAATTTTATGTTTTTGAGATCATTGTAGCTTAATCTAGCTAACCTAGGGACTACTTTGTAAAATTTTTAAAGGTTTTGGAACTTTTCATTTATGATTTTTAAGTGTTCTTGAGGTTGGTGGATATATTCGTAAGTTTGGTTGTTAAATAAGATTATTTTGTAAAGTAATTTTAGTTAGTTTTGAACTTAAGGACTAAATTGATAAAATATGAAAGTTAAGAAGGAATTATTATGAAATTTAGTCATTTAAGGACTGTTAAGGGACTACATTGAATTCGGAATTAGGTTTTAAAGTAAATTGTGAAAAAAATATGTAAGTTTTAGTTTTAGGGACTAAATTGCATAAAATGTAAAAGTTTAGGGTAATATTGTAAAATTTTAATAAAGGGGTCATATGCATGAATCTAAATTTGTTAAGGTATTTAAATGGTTAAATGAATTAAAATTATCATATAGATCAAGAAACGGATCAACTGGTAAACAAACGTGGAAAAGGAAAAATTGTTGAATAGTCCTTGGTGTCGTGGTTGTTGTTGATTCAGTTCAGGTAAGTTCGTATAGTCAATAAACTAATTTAATTGTTTCCTTTGTGATTTAGTGAGTTATGTATGTTCTTGAATGAATTTCCTTGTATAATAATCTTAAACATTAGATTGATAAAAATGCAATGAACTTGTATTTGAGGTATGTGGTCGAAAATGTGAATTATATGATTGATTTCATGTGAATGTGATAATGATTAAATAACTAAATGATAAGGTTATAAATTGAGGCCTATATGAACTTAGTGAACAACTGGGATACAAATGACATGTCATTAAAATTGTTACCATTTCAGGTGTTGGTCTTGGATGTCCTACTGATGGCTAAGATCCTGCATTTGTTGCGGATTCTTCACAGCTCATGTGAGTAGCATCGTGTAGCTTACCATCCTAACCCACAACTTGTGTGAGCAAGCCCATTTCACAACTCGTGTGAGCATTGTTATCCCGCGTATCCAATGTTATTTCATTGTGGTTTATCGAGTGTAAACCAGATATGTGAAATGAATATATGAATTGGTAAATGATTATATGATATGACAACTAATGATATGTAATGGAAAGTTGTTATATGCAAAATAATATGCTTACCAAGTGTGGTTACTTGTATATTTTTTATAAGCATGAAATAATTATATGTTTCTTATGTGAATGTCACTAACCTTGTGATATTTGTGACTTGCATAGGCCATCAACGAACATATGCTCTTGTTTGTGTGATTGTATATTCAATGTTTATGTTGTATTGAACTCGATAAGTTAAGTAAATTTTCGTATGAACTTACAAAGCACTATGTTGCTTACATTCATTATGTTTGGTTTCTCGTAGATCATAGGAAGTTGTTGTCGGTTGGAAGTCAAGTCGGAGCTCACATTATCCATTCATTGACTCGGTAGATTTTTGATAATTTTGTGCTAGGTTATAAGTGGCATGTAAATAAGTATTTTGGGTTACAAGTGTGGAAGTACAAGTTTGTGTTTTGAAATGGTACGTAATGTTAAGTGCAAGTTGTATTTGAGATAAGGTGATATATATATTGGTCATTTGGTTAATTTTGCTTAAGGTTTGTATTGATGAGGATAGTTGAATGTGTATAATTGTATATGGTATTTGAATGATGTTTGAATGGTGTTGAATGTTAGATAACAAATGTTTGAATTAAGATGCCAATTGTTGCATATTGGTTAGGCACTTAGGAATGTAACACCCTAATCCCGAATACGGAATACTTGAATACTAAGGCGCTACATCAGGTCACCGGAGTAACCCAACAAAATTTTTAAATAATTTTAAAACATTGAAATACATTTTATATAAAAGAAAATATCATACATAGTTATACTAAAAATAGTAATAAAAGTAGTTATACAAAAATATGGAGCTCCAATATCATCATATATCAAAATAGTCAAAATAACAAAAATAATAAATAAGTTACAGACTTATAAAAAAAATACAAGTAAGGCCTTAGGAATACTATGCCCACTAATAGATAAGGTACTGTACTCTGAATACATGATGCTAGGAATCTCTCGTTGATGATGTTCCTTGGACACGAACAAAAGTCTACAAATCTGAACATTAAGACAAATTCGAAGGCTGAGCTTTATAGACTTAGTGGTACACAAAAAATCTACCATACTTCAATCAATACTAAATATAAGCATGCAAATCACATGTATACATAGAAACATGGCATGAGTATCAAATAATTAAATCACGAGTCATTAAATCTACATAACCAAGTCGCCTGCATATCAAACTTGTCAAACTTGTTAGATTGCACATACTGCTCAAATAATCGTGTATCCGGATAATCCCACGCCACTAATGGCCGCTAGTTAGGTTAGAGCCCGAAGGTTGAGCGCAAACAAAGCATCAAACATATAATCACAAAAATAAAACCATGAAATTCGAGTCTCGTACTCATTTCAACTTGCTTATCATTCCAGCTAAAATATTAACTAATAAGATGTGACTATCTGCTATCTTGACATTCTGACCTTTTCTCATTCAAAAATTAATAACTCTTAATTTATAATTCTAAACCGATCTCTGTTTGTTTTAAACGAAACTATACTGGCTCACAGTTACAACGATGTATAGATCACTTTTTAATTATTTTTACAGAATTTATGGTCAATTTTTAAATTTACTGGTCATGTAATAATTTATTTCTGGTATATTTCAGAACTAAGTTTTTAGCTTCATTTTAAATCATTCAAACATGATTTCCACCCAAAGACATATAACATGTATGCATTATCACACAAGCATCATATTTATGACTTACCAAGAAGGATAAAAGAGTTAGAGGGTACCATCTTGATGGAAGAACACCAACAAAGTTTCTTGCCTAGCTATCCACCACTTTGCCTTTACCCTTAGCTTTAGAAGATTCACCACCCTCTTTAACTGATAACCATGTAACACACAAGATTCCCCACAAAAAATAAGAGTTGATAGGATGTAAAATACATACTTTAAATAAATAAATAAATAAAATATGAGAAGATAGGTAGATATTTCCTCAAACTCAAACCCTTACAAACACCCCAAAACATTCACCTTCATCTTTGATGAACATAGATATCTTTTTCTTCCATGGGACTTGAAAAAAAATTAGATCAAGACCCTTACCTTCTTTGGGATTTAGAGGATGAAAAATTGGTGAGAACTCACTCAAATCTCTTTCCCTCTACATGACTTGCTAAGGAAAAATAGATGGAGAAAAGAAGAAAAAAAATGAAGAAATGTAAAAAGAAAAAAAAAATAGGGTGATTATAATTTAGGGAAAAATAGGGACAAATCCACTTTATCCCATACCTCAATCTATCAAACCATCTTTTCCCATTAATTGGGAGAAGACTTTTATTCAAAAATGGTAAGATCACCATATTAGCCATCCATCTTCCCCCTACTTCACACAAGCTTCTCATCATCTTTAATTTCTTATAAAAAGGTCTAAAATTCACTCAAATTGTAACGCCCCAAAATTTAAATTTTTTGATTTTGCGAATGTGGGACACAACTGTGTATCTGCTTCAGTGGTTAAGTATTCTGGGTGTGTTTGAGAGGTCTTAAGTTCAAGTCATACCTTTGGAAAATTTTGAGTTTTTTTCTGAATAAAGCCTTAACCTTGCTCAGTAGGCTTATGTTTAATTATTGATAAGTTTATATCAGAATGGGCTTGCTGGTTTGGTGGTTAAGTAGAGTGTTAGTATGCTGAAGGCTTTGAATTCGAATCCCTACGCGAGCAAGGGAGTTTATTTTTGCTCGCTTTTCAGGAAGAGTTTTGGTGGGGTTAAAATTCTAAGAAGTGGGTTAGTGGATGAGTAAATTAAGGGATTTAGTGTTTGTTTCAAAAGTTTTTCCCTCTTTTGAAAATTCTCTATTGTTTCTTCATCTTTCTCCTTTCTTACAGCTGAATTCTGCCCCTTCCTTCCTACCCTTGTCGTTTTTTTTTGTTTTCCCTGCTGCAATCGTTCCTCTGTTGTGCAACCTTCGTTTTCATCTATTTGGTAAGTGGAATAAGGTGGATTTGGTTCTCTTGTATTAACTCCTTATTTATGATGCTGTTAATGTTGATTAGGGGATTAATCGAGGACTCATGGTCGCTGGTTGGAGACTTAGTTGCGTAGTAACGCTGTTGCTCAGTTGAAGGTAAATTTTTTGAGAGTTTTGTGTCTAATGTCTCGATTTGGTTTCATGTAAGTTTCGTTTTAACACTGAAATTGGGCAAAAATCAATTTTTAAGTTCTGGAGTTCTTAGGGTTGCTTTAACATTGTTTCGATACCAAGTGTGTACCCGAAAATGTAGAAAACGGGATTTTAGCGAAAGTTGAAATTGCAAACTGTCGACACCTCATGGGCGTGTGGTCACCTGTGTGGTAGGCCGTGTAAGGGGACACGACCGTGTGAACAACAAGCCAGGCTGTGCTCGCATGACACGACCGTGCGATGGCCGGATAGGCCGTGTGCAACACATGGGGTAGACTATATTGGGTCGTGTGGGCCACACGAGGGTGTAGATCCACCAAGGTAGTCCACATGGACATGTGGGATTCTGGGCTATGCCATGTGAACCCACTGTAGGGTCGGTAAGCATTATCTAGACCCCTAAATGTATGATTTGAATGTATGTGATGCATGAATAATAATGCATGATTACTGGTTTATATATGTATACATTTGACTGATGGTTGCATAAAAGCATGGAATAATGTATGTTTGCATTGCATCGGGTTAGGATGATGATATTTGGAGGAAGTGTACTGAAAGGCTCACAAGCCTAATATATTGGCAGCTCAGCTGCAAATTACTATTTGTGCCGCATTCGGTACTATTTGGAGTGCAAGAATGGGTGGGTTGATTTAATCCCCATATGGAGTGTAGGGTGGGAAGGAGATGGTGTGTAGAGGCTGGTTGGGTAGGATTTTGTGCATACATGTACTGATACTGTAATGGGCTAAGGCCCATCTGCCACTAATACCGAAAAGGGCTAAGGCCCAGTCTGAGTAATTTAGTTTTTATTTTGTCACACGGCCATAGTCTGTTACATGGTATAAAGACAAGACCGAGTCACTCCACCTACATAGTTTTAGCCCTTGCACACGGTTAGACAATATGGCTATGTCCCGTAGCTTCGCACGGCCTTAACCTGTCACACGGCTTGGCCACACGGTTGTATGACCCCTCTTTTGTGTTTTTATTTCATTTTTCTGAAATGTTTCAAATAAGTCTCTACTTTGTTCTATATTGTTTTATAGCTTCTATAAGCTCGATTTAAAATCGATAGTATATGAATAACATGTTTTTGGTTATATGTTCTATGATTTGCAATCGTTTAGGGATATTTTTGCATTGATATAGCAAGATTCTATTTTGTTTTGTATAGTAGCATACAGTAACCCTAATTTGACGAAAGAGACGGGTGAGGGGTGGTACAGGCCCCTCGATTTACTGTTGGGTTTCCTTTTCCTATTTTGTGGTTTCTCATTGTCAGCACTATCATTGCAATTCATAACTTGTCTTTCTTCATTTTCCTTACCATTGCCTTCTCGCTTGGGCTTGAAAGAATTGAACTTGTCTTTCCTCGGAACAAGCTCGATTAAGGACTTTACCACGACCATAACTTTAGACAGTTGTTAGACCCATCGACATTCTAATTCTTGCTTAACCCACAACTTCAAACTATCTATGAAAAAAATTCCTCCTTCTCACTCAGATCCATAATTTCGAGAATCAGTTCATTGAACTCCTTCACATAATCTTAAATTTTACCTTGTTGCGAAAACCAATGCAACTTAGCCCGAGCCTCCTTCTTAGCATTTTGAAGATAAAACTGCTCATTGAACTCACTTTTGAAACTCCTCCCAAGTCCCAATTGTGACCTGACCATGCTTTTCATTTGTGGACCTACACCGCCGTCATAAAATTTCAAAATCAGTAAAATATTGAGCAATAATATTTACCTTAGCATCATCTTCATTGATGCCCACAGGACGAAAGTATTACTCTATCTCCCACAAGAAATTATCCACTTCCCTTGCGGGCCTTGCCCCCTTAAACTTTTTTAGTTTTGGGACATCAATCTCTTGATTCAATGTTGCAGTCAACACCCCTTTACCCACGACAGCTCAACACATAGCAAGCTCTAACTCGAGCTCCTTAGTTTTTATGCTCAAAGCCCTCGTCGTGACCATTTTTTCCTCATTCAAAGCCATCAGCAAGGCCTCAAGAACATTTTCCCTCATTGTTAGCTTTCTGTAGTGGAATTCAACACCTCGCATCTCTTCCACATTGGAACCAAGAGTCTCCAACATGGCTTCCTTGAATTGCTCTTCCATGGACTCCTTGAGATTGACCATTCATTCTTCCAAAGCCAACAACATGTCCCTTGATTGGCTAGCTTTCTTGGCCCTATCACAAGTTACCATGGGATCACTTTGATCGGTTACTTCTTTCAACATCTCGAATGGTGCCTTCATAACCTTAGCTTTGATACCAACTTTTACAAGGCTAGAACTTAAGTCTCGCAAATTGTGCGACCTTAGGCGATTTCTTTGCTCCAAATCTGCCTAAGTCAGCCTAACCCTTGCAAAATGAAAATTCTCACATAAATTCTCTAAGGCACCAAAATATAACAAAAGCAAACTCAAAACAAAAAAAAGTAACAAAGAATAAAAAAGACAAAGAAAAATAACACATACCCAGTGTTTGAGTAAATACTTTCAAATATATTCACAACAATGAATGGAATGATTACAAATGAGGGGGAAAACCTCTATTTATAGTTAAGCTCACCCAAAAACAACGGTACAGATTGAGTTACATCAATGGTCGAGATTAGAGTTTATCTATAATTGAGAGTCCCAAGAGATTTAAACTCTATACAATCTTATCCCTTTAAAATTTACATTGTTTACCCTAGTAACTCTGGTTTTGCTTAAGTGTTTTACTTGTAGCGACGTAAAAATTTTGCTTCCGGTCGCTAATTGTGGCGATTTAGTGAAAACTTGAAAACTGAAATTTAATTTTGAAATAAGGTGGGAGTCGCCACCGATCCTTTTTCCTAGGTGTGATCGGACACCTATTAGATTTCTTTTTTTTTAAACAAAAAGAAGGCCGAATTTAGGTCTACGTCAAAAGCCAGAGAAAAATTAGGGTTCGGGAGTCGGTTACGCGCGAGGAAGGTATTAGCACCCTCGCGACGCCCAAAATTGGTATCTTGTTAAACACGTGTTGTCTTGATATTCAAAAATACGAGTTCAATGTAAGATTTAGTCGTAATCCGATTGAAACACGAGAAATTCTAGTTTTTCAGTTTTTTAGAAGAGCATACCGTTTTAACACGAGTCGATTGATGTTCACCCAACATAGCGATGAAATCGGCGACTTAGTATTAAACCGATACGATGCCTTACTTATTAAAAAAGAATAAGATTTTCGAAATAATGCAAAGCAAAATAAAAATAAATAGAAGACAGATCTAGAAGTATATTGAAGCAAATATAAGTGTGACAATAATATTATAAACAACAAAGATATAATGTAATACTAGAATTAAATATGAAATGGAAACAATGAATGTATATACGGAATAATGACATTGAGAATATGTACGTAAAATAGGATGAAAAAGGTTTACATGATAATACTAATATGGGTACATAATATATATATATATAACATATTTAAAATGAACATATACAATATACATATATAGCAGACATATACTAATAATAGTAAAAATAGTAATAATAAAAAGATATATGTACACCAAATATCATGTAATAATATTAAGATCATAAGTGGCAATATGGATAATAATAAGTATATTAATGAGTATAATAACATATGAAAATAATACTATATACATGAGAATAGTATATAAAATAGCTAAGAATATTGAAAATATATACATAATATATAACACATAGATGATGTATACATATACATTAGAAATGACAACAATATAAAACGAACTTACTAATACACTACATAGATATGTACGTACATGGGTATAAATAATAAAGATATTAGAAATACTTAATATATAATATTTAAAATATATACATAATGTAAAAACACATATATGACGTAGTATTAAAATATAAACACAATATATACATGAAAACACTAAAAATAAGTACATAATATATATATATAAAATATATACATAAGATAATATGTAAAAATGTAGCATAGTTTTAGAAATATATACATGATAAAAATACAACACTAAAAAGGTATATGTATACATGATATAAAAATGCATTTACAATATGATGTTAAAATATTTACATAATATATACATACATACATAATAATGTTTGGAAACGTTTATTAATGATAAACATATACTTATATATTAAAGATATATACATAAATAATAAAACATATACTAACAAATATATACATGATATGTAGATATATATACAAAATAAATATTAAAACGTATGTAAGTGACAGTTATGAAAAATATATACATAATTATTAAAATAAAATAATAATTGATAATAATGAAAATAACAGGTATAATAATAAATACGATGATATATGAAAATAATGCTATATGTAAAAGTATATACATACTCATATAATAAAATGTATGTACTAGTATTAACAGTAAATATAATAGGGATAAAAATAGCAGTAATACGAACATAATATGGTATTAAAAATTCATATTATAAATATAACATAGTATTTGAAAATATATATACATAAGATGATATAAAAAAATGTATTCATGGAATAGTATAAGAAACTTATGTAGCTAATAACATTAAAACACATACATAACATATAAAATATTTAATATATATTAGAAATGATAAATATATAAAAAAAACTATTCATATACCATGTAAATACATACATATATATAAATAATAGTGGTGTTAGAAATATACAATATAGAAATATACATACAATAGTATAAAGGGTATATAACTAATAATATTAAAATATATATAATAGTATATAAAAACATAATACTAAAAAAATATATACATAATACATATAAAAGAAAAATATATACAATATAGAAAAAATGTACATAATATATGCATTGTTAGAAATTAAACAACTAATAATAATACTGCTTAAATATGTACATATGTAATAAAACATTTACTAATAATAATAATAATAATAATATTGGAATGCAAAAAATAAATATAATATTTAAATAAGAAAGAAAAACAAATAAGACAGGACTAAAATTGAACTAATAACAAAGTTTCAGGCGAATTTTAAAATAAAAGATAAACTAGAGGATCTATTTGAATGCGCGTGTAAATGCAGAGGGTCAAAAGTGCAATAACCCCACTTTCCCCAAAACGCGCAGCATCCAGGGGACCAAATCAAAAACCGAAGTAAATTGTTGGGCCAAATTAAAAAATAGCAACAAACTCGATTGTAAAATCCCAGAAAAGCGGAAGGGCCAATTGCGCAAATTGCCCTTCCGCTCAAAAACACGCAGATCCTGGCCTGGAGCGGGTCGGGTCGGCCCGACCCGGGGTCAAAACGACGTCGTTTTTGTTTAAAAGGGGGGGACCAAAACAAAAATTTTAAAAAAAAATCATTTGAGAGGGGAGAAGAGAAAGAAAAAAAAGGAGAGAAGGGGAAAGGGAGAGGGAATTCCGGTAGGGAGAGAGCACCGGTCCGTCACCGGACCACCGTCAGTCGCCGGCGTTGGCCACCGTACACGATGGACGGAAAGGTAAATTTTTTATTTTTATTTTTATTCTTTTTTTATATTTATTTGTTTCATATCTTTCTATGTATTTTTAATGTTTTTTAGTGTTTATGTGTGAAAAAAATGCCTAAAACAGTAATTAAAATGAAAAATTACCTTAGGTTTTTTTCTTTTTGATCCCTCAACCTTTGATATTCGATTTGCTTTGATGTTATCCTTGTATCTAAATACTGATGGAATTGCTATTATTGCTCTGGATTTGAAATGATTTTCTTATTTCTTTGTGTTTTTAAACTGCCGAATCAGGAACCATTTTACATTTGTTTTCATGGCTTTTATAGCCTTTACAAATCTATTTCTCTGTATTTACTGTCTTTTCATCTTAACTCATTGCAGGTGCAGAGGGATGGTGGCCATAGTGGTGGTGACAGAGGGTGGTTGGCCGACAGTCAAGGGCATGGTGGCGCAGAGGGTAGGTGGCGCAAGTGGGAAACCGAAAATGGACTAGGGTTTTGGTTGGGCTAGCTTAGGGTTAGGGTATTGGGCTGTTGGGTTTAAAATGTATTTGGGTTTATGATTGGGCCTCTGGGTTTTGAGGTTTGGGTCTGGTTGGGTTTAAAATGTATTTGGGTTTATGATTGGGTTTGGGTTGTAAAAGGGGTAAATGGGTAATTATTTGGGTGGTGGGTCTGATTGGGTAAGTTAGGTGGGTGGGTTTATATTGTAAATGGGTTGGGTAATTTATGAATGGCCCAAAATTGGCCTATAACATTACTGAGCCACCAAGGTTTCAAGTAGATGAGCTTCTCCATGGATTCCACAAGTCAGGCCATTTCAATCTGGTTAAATGAGCCCCATTTCATCAATTTACCTCTATAGGACAATTTTTGCGCAATCATCACGGGCTTTGATCTGCAGCTCATGACACTAGAGCTTGGATGATTTGGATGGTAGGAAGAATACTATTTTTGAACATATCTGGCAACATGATTCATGTCATATATCTAAACCTATTGGCAATTTTTAAGTTTGTTTTAACTTGTTAACGAGGTTAAAAGTTTACAATGTTAACATGTAGTTTTGATAGAAATCAATTTCTAGTGTGCCACTATTTTATAATAGTAGTTTGTGTTTCGACCCATTATCATTAAGGTTAATTGTAGTTTTCGACCTTGCCAGTGGGAATAATTGTAGGGCCACTGAGGTTCATTGTGGCTTTCTACCCATGTAGTTGTGGTTGATTGTGGCTTTCGACCTTTGTCATTAAGTTAAGCATTGCCTTATTATGTTATGGTAGACTAATTAAAATATTCAATTTTGTGAAAATTTGTTTAGCTTTCTTATTTGAAAACTTTGAGTTTCAAATAAGTTTATTAAGTATGAAATTACTCAAGTTATGTCTTTAATTAATTAATGACTATTTTGGCCTAATTATTTTTTGGTATGCTTAATCCAACTAATGGTATGTTGATTATATACTGAGTAGATTTACTCATTCCTTAATTTTCTTTACTTTTTCAAGTTTATATATATGTATATGTTAAGTAAGATTTTGCTATTAGGCATTGTAATTTGCTTAAGTTTTGGATTTAGTACATGTATTTTAATTTGGTCATTTTCAGTCCCTGTATATTTAGAATTTGAAAATTCCAGTCCTAACCAAATGATAACTACTAAATTCATTAAGTTAAGTTTCACTATTTTTAAAATTTGATATGTCAAACGTATTATCACATGTGCAATGTTATGTCTATTTGTAATTTTCACATATTACTCATAAAAAGTCATTTAATAGATTTAACGACTGTTGTTTGCGTTAAGACTAAAATTTTGAAATGAATTACTATATAGATAAAAAATTGAATCAACTAGAACTTAACCGAGGAAAAGAGAAAATTACAAACTAGTCCTTAGCCCCTCGGTTATTATCGTTTTTCTAGGTAAGCTCATAGGATGTAGTATATATATGTAATTGAGATTTTTTTGATTGAATTGTATATTTGTGTTAATTGAATATACTTTGAATTTATATACGAATTGATATAAAAAAGGTGATGAATGGACTATATTGGAATAAATGATACCGTTGTATAAATTGTGCCCGAATGAACGATAGAATAAGATATAATTGGAATGCCAATAGGGTTATTCGCATATTATATGAGTTATGTAAAATAAATTATATTGAATGCGCTGATGTACGGAGAAAGTTATTGTTATTGAAATCCAACATTTGTTGCAGTTTACTGAGTTTGTCTTGCAGAGACCACTGTTATCGATTATTTCTATAGAGATCCTGGTGTGTTTTGGAGGAAAGTGTAGCCTACGGGGCTTAACACTGCGATGCTCAAGTGTGTATTGGTAGGGGTGAGCAAAATTGGATTCGACTCGAAAAAATAAAATAAAAATTCAGATTTTCCAGTTAATTGAGTTATTCAAGTTAACTTGAATTTTTTTTCGAATTTCAAGTTTGGATCGAGTTGGGTTTTCAAATTCGAATAATTCGAATAAACCAAATACCAAATAATAATATTTTACATTTTTACCTCAAACATTTATACTTTCCCCCCAAAACTTTTACTCCCCTACTATCTGACCCCCAGTCTACCCCAAACCCATTTTCACCCCAGTTTTTTTTTTAATATTTTCCTCCCAAAATTTTACTCCCCCAAACCCCCAAAATTTTTTATTTTCCCCCTAAAATTTTACTTCTCACCCTTTACCCCCAAATCAAAAATCAAAATCATCCAAAAAAATCTCTAAACCTAAATAGTAATAATTTTATTTATATCTGCTATTTATATTATTAAATTAAATTTCACATTTTGTACTATTTATATTATTGAATTGTTTAATCATGATGAATCTTTATAAATTTCAGTTAAAATTGAAGTATTGATGACACCATAAAATATTCGTGTTAAAATTTTATGTTTATATCAATTCCACATTTTATCTTTAAGATAACTTTTATTAAAAAAATCACATTTTTACATTTAATATATTTTTAATTTTAAAATATGTAGTGATAAGAATCAGAAGATAATTGAAGCAACTAAGCAAGTAAAGAAACTGACCCGTGTATAAAAGATTAATAAATAAATTATGAGAGGATGAAAGCTAATAAAAAATTTGATTACGATGGGCAAATTTGATTACGGTGAATGACAATGGTTACAAGGACCTAATTTCATTTTTTAAAATTTAACTCGAACAAATATATTCAATTCGATTCAAATTCCATCTCACTCGACTCAATTTGAGAAAATTTCAAATTGAGTTAGGATGATAAAATAGGATTCGTCAACTCGATTAACTCGAAATTTTTCATTCAATTCGATTCTATTTGGTCGAACGCTCACCTGTATCTATTGGTGGTATAACTCTTTTGAGCAATCAGGTGTGTTTTTGGTGGTTACCCACGTATCCATATTTGTTTCTTAGTTCATCAGGCTAAATGGTTATTGTAAAAGATATGTTGATTGAATGGTAATATGTATTCTTTGATTGAGAGTGGATGTTATAATGGAATAACATGGAATTGTATCGAATAGAATGAATTGAAATGCTATATGGTTAAATGTAATATACTCACCTTGTGTTTGTAAAATGTGGTGACATGAAAATTATATATTAGTTAATTTGTATGTTACTTCGATGAGAGGTGAGTTTTAATGTTTCAAAACCTATGAACTTACTAAGCATACTTAGTGCTTACTTTGTTTTATTTTCTATTTTCTATAATTGGCATTTTGCGAAACGTGTCAATCAGATCACTCTTTGAGCTCACACTATCTAACTTATGTCTCGGTAGTCTTTTAAATCGTTCAAAACCCAGTTACATGGAATGTAAATAGGAGTCGTATTGTATATATGTTATTTTGGAAATTGAATATTGAGGTATGATGTATAAAAGTGTGTGTGCATATTGGCAATATTGTAAGTTAAAGTTGGAGCTTTTGAAGGTAGTTGATTAAGTTTATGTGGTGATATTGATGTAGTTCTTTGGTATGAAAATGTGATGGAGTTGCCAAAAAATCATCACCTGAAGTTCAGCCAACAAACCACCATTAGTGGTTAAACTCAACCGTGCAAACATGGCTCGTAACTCAACCATCAACTTCCAAATCAAAGCATCAGCAACCACAATTGCTTTGCCGAGATGATACTCAATCACGTAGTCATAATCTTTCAGTAGCTCAATCCAACACCTCTATCTCAAGTTTAACTCCTTTTGGGATAGGAGATACTTACGACTCTTGTGATCGGTGTAGATAACACATCTCTCACCATATAGATAGTGACGCCAAATTTTGAGCACAAAGACCACAACAGTTATCTCCAAATCATGGGTCAAGTAATTACGCTTATGTGGCCTTAATAGTTTCGAAGAATACGCTACCTTCTTCCTATCCAGCATCAAAACACACCTAAGTCTCATATGTGATGCATCACTGTAAACCATATACTTTTTCCCAGACTTGGTTGAATCAACACTAGCGCCTTAATCAAAATTGTCTTAAGCTTCTAAAAGCACTTCTGTGTCTCCCCAATCCACTCAAATGAAACATTCTTCTGAAGTAGCTTCATTAAGAGTGCAACTATGGTGGATAACCCCTCAAAAAATCTACGGAACTAACCAACTAATCCTAGAAAACTTCAGACCTCAGTAACATTCCTCGACTGCTTCCATTCTAGAATAGCCTCGACCTTCTTTGGGTCAACACGAATCCCCTCAGAAGATACCATATGACCGAAAAACATCACCTCTCGAAGCCAGAACTCGCACTTGCTCAACTTCACATATAGCTACTTCTCATGTAGAACCTGAAGAATAATTCGTAGATTTGTATCTTGATCATCCTCGATTCAAGAATACATGAGAATGTCATCTATAAAGACAACTATGAATTGATCCAAATATGAGTGAAAAATTTGATTTATCAGGGCCATAATCGCTACAGGTGTATTCGTTAACACAAACGACATAACAAGAAACTTGTAATGCCCATACTGAGTCCTAAACATAGTCTTTAGGATATCAGCCTCTTTCACCTTGAGCTAATAATGCTCGACCTCAAATCGGTCCTCAAAAACATCGTCGCTCCTCTGAACTAATCAAATAGGTCATCAATCCAAGACAACGGATACTTGTTCTTGATGGTTAACTTGTTCAATTATCGATAATCAATACACAGTCTTAAGGTACCATATTTCTTCTTTACAGACAACACTGGTGCACTCCAAGGCGATATGCTTGATCAAATAAACCCTCGATCCAACAACTCTTGTAACTGGGTTTTCAGCTCTTTGAGTTCTTTCGATGCCATGTGATAAGGTGCAACGGACACCAGTGTGATGCCAAGGTAAACCTTAATATCGAACTCAACTTCCCGATCTGATGACAAAATGGGTAGCTCCTCGAGAAACACATTAGGAAAATCTCTCACAGTGCAGATATCCTAAACCCTCAGATCCTTACTTCACAAATTGAGTACATAGGCTACATAAGATTCGCAACCTTTACTCAATAGCTTTTCAACCTTGGCCTTCCAGACGATCCTGATTGATTGGAGCCCATTTTCTCGTACTCAAATACTACCAGTCTCGGTGGCTCGGTTAACGTCTCCTCTACTACCTTAACCTTCTCCACCAAATCATTAAAGGACTTAGTGCTCTGTGCTACTAGATATACCCGAATACCTCAATTTAGCCCAAATCGAAACCTCTTACACCTCTCCTTCTTAAAGCATACCATCTCTGGAGCATATTGGCTGAGCCGTGCAAACTTAGACTCGTACTCAACCATAAACATACTTTCCTAGACTAAATCCAAAAACTCCCTCTTTCTAACATCCAAGTATTGCTCTCCCAAGTACTTTTCTCTAAAAGACTCCAAAAAAACTCCCAAGTCAGGTGATCAACAACGGTCCCTCTATTTACAGTATTCCACCAGTGATGAGCTTTATCGTTTAGTAAGGATATGGTGCAACCCAACTTCTCATCATCCGAGCATCTCATCTGCTTAAGGATCCTTTCAACACTCTCCAACCAATATTCAGCAATGATTGGATTAACTCATTTAGCTTCTTGAAATTCTTTACCACCCAAAGCTTGGACTTGTTCGAGTGGCAACCCTTTGGCAGGTGGTTCAGGTTTTCGCCAACTATCCTTTGAAACGCCCCAATCATCGCTTGAACTAAGGGCTCGAAACTAGTTCTAACTATAGTTTGCCTTAGGGGTGGTTCCACCTGTGCATTAGCAATTGAACACCCACATCTAGGAGGCATTCTATCTACTATTTAGATAAATTTATATAAAACGGGAAAGTGAGAAGTGGTAAGTGATCTAAGGCAGTTTTTCAAGAAAACACTTTCAAAGAAAGCAAATTGTTCTCATTTTTACCCCATTTACAACTACTTTTCATACAATGTTATTTTTGTCAAAAAGATTTAAACATTTCTATTTTTATTAATTTTTAAAATCAACGTATTTATATTTTCAAAAATGCTAATTTGTTGAAAATTGTGTGTAACGCCCCAAATTTTATGTTTCGGCTTTTGTGATTATTGACACAATTGTGTATCTGCTTCAGTGGTTAAGTGTTCTAAGTGTGTGTGTGAGGTCCTGAGTTCAAACCTTAGCTTGGGAAAAATTTTGGTTTTTATATGTATGAAGCCTTGTCTTGGGTTATAGGGCTTATAAGTATGGGTTGGAAAAGCTTACAAGAATGGGCCTGCTAGTCTGGTAAATAAGGGGAGTGGATGTGATGGAGGTCTTGGGTTCGAGTCTAAATGAAGGCATTATTTTTGCTACTAATGCCGTGGGAGTGTTTGAGTTGGCTTGGGATACTGAGTGTTTGCAGCAGCTGAGGTTTAGTGGGAGCAAAACAAGGGCTTTAGGAGTAACCCAAATCATTCCTCTCTCTCCCTACCAAATTTTCCCTGCAAATTTCCCCTCTCCATATTTTCTTTATTTTCTTTTTCTTTCCAACCGAAAATCCCCTGTTGCTGCTGATTTTTGCTCTATTTTAATATTAGTTTTTGGTCCTTTTTTATCGTCGTTACTTATCTCTGCGTTTGGCGTGAATTCGGTAAGTGTTGGGGTGTTTTTTCTCTCGTGTTTATGTTTGTTGAGTGGTTAAGAGACTTTTGTCTATTTAGGAGACAATTTAGGCACTGTGGATTTCTAAAACGACACTTTAGATAGTAAGGAACTGTCGTTGATCATTAGAGGTATGGACATCGTTAACTTTCAGGATTTGCTCATTCTTAGAAACTTGGTTTAAGTGACTAACAAAGGGACTTGTTATTCGATATTAGGTTCTGGAGTGTTCGTGGTTGCGTTAGCTTTGAAGCGATACCAGGTGTGTAATCTGATTACACAGAAAACGAGATTCGGTGAAAGTCGAAAAGCAAACTATCGATGCCACACGGGCGTGTGGACTGCCCGTGTGGTAGGCGTGTGGCGATACACAGCCGTATGGTCAATGAATCAGGTCGTGCGCAGGCAACACGGGCATACAACACGACTGTGTGATGACTGACGAGGCCGTGTGCGAGACACGGGCTTAACCAATTGGGCATTGTGGGCCACATGGGCGTGTGGGAATTTGGGCCAGGTTGTGTGATCCATCTGGCCAAGGCTGATTTGGGTCGTGTGGGCCACACGGGGGTGTAGGCCCACACGGGCATGTCACATGGGCATGTGAGCCCATTTTTCTGAAATATTCTATAAGGTTGCACGGGTCACCCAAGTTGACTGTGACTAGTAATAGGGTCGGTAAGCATTACTTAGACCTCTAATTCCTGTAGATCTGATCTGGTTATGTGATGTATGATTAACGTATGGGCTAGTTAGCATGTATATCTGTTCTGTTCTGTATATGGGTATATGTCTGTTAATCTGTTTATTAGCATGCCATGTTTGTATGCTGCATTGCATTGGGGGTGGGTTTGATGAAGTGAAGGAAGTATCTGAAAAGCTTCATAAGCCTGTTGTCTGGCAGCTAAGCTGCATATTTATGACGTGTGCTGCATTGAGGTACCTTATGGTGTGTAGGGTTCGATGGGTCGATATTATCCCCATTTCTAGTGTGCAGGGATGGGTGGGTCAATTTTATCCCTACATGGTGTGTTGGGTTGGACGGAGTTGGTGTGCAGGGTTGGTGGGCATATTTTTCTGTATATCTGATCTGTTGCATGCTATATCTGATTTCGTGGGCTAAGCCCAACTTTATATATGCATCTGATTCTGTTTCTGAGTGAGCTAAAGCTCACACTGATTCTGTAAAAGGCTCAGGCCCGAAGTATAACTATTTTCTGATATTTGTCTATATGCATGTTGAACTGTGGGGATATACACACTGAGTTGCAAAACTCACCCTTTTTTGTTTTATCTGTTTAGGTAATCTCGAACAGTAGCTGGATTGGTGCAGCGGAGGACTCGATGGTGACCCCAGTTTACCATTTTGGGGTTTTATAGTTTAAACATTTTATTTCGTTCTTTCATAATTATTTGGAGTTTTAGATGTAATCTTGGACTCTGACTTTCGTTTTTGATTTGGGATTTGAACTGTGAATTCGGATTTTAGAACTACAACGCTAGAAAAAGTTTTTCTCGAAATAACTAAGGTTTTTCGTAAATTAAATTGGTTTTGAAAGCTTCCGCGATTTGAAATAGGACTCTAGACTAAATTAAGGATAATAACTGGAATGGTTTTCACATAGCGAAAAAGGGTTTTCCAAAAAAACTCTCATGTGACATCGCCAGATTCGACCATAATGTCTAGGCCAGGTTTGGGGTGTTACATTGTAGCTCTACCCGAGTTTTTGTAAACCTGGCTCTAATACCACAAAATGTGACACCCCAAACTTCATCGGGATGATCCAACCCGAAGTTCGAACATCACACTAGCCACTAAGGTGACTCCCCATTTAAAACCTTACAAACCACCCTAACAATCGTACATACCACGTATTTGCAGAATTTTTCATATATGAAAACAGACCTAAGTGCATGCTTTTCTAAATTAATCATTTAGTTCACACAATCAAAAGCTATAGGGCGTACCTTAATACTCGGAGGTCTCCCTTAGCTGCAAAATTTTTTTAGTTCATTTAACTATCAACAAATTAATCAAGTAATAAAACCATCCAGGTAAGCAATCAAGCAAGCAATTATAACGTTCAAAAATTTATAATAAAAAAAGAGTTCGTAATGTTTGTTTACAACCCGTTAAAAAAATTATTTAAAAAGTCTAAGTCTAATTCTAGTACTAAACCCTTGGAACGACCTGCATTGCCTTCACTTCGGAGTTTAAAAGCTCAACACACATACTCTAAAAAAATGCCTTGCGATGGATCACTGATTTGCCATCCTCCTCGGTAACCCACGAACTATTTATCTGCAAGGTAAAATAAGGAGCATGGGCTTGGAGAAGCTCAGTGAGTACACATGCATACAATACAAATATACACACCAAACATGTTAGGATTTAAACATACTTTACCAATTCACATATAACACAAATTACATACTCAACACAGTGATATATTGGCAATTCGTGAAATATGAAACATAGTCAAATTATATACTCATTGGATAAACAGATCTCCAAAACACACCACATGACTTATAAAGTCGTACACTATCTCCATGTAAGTGTAGCACTTATGCTCACACTCTCCAAACACACCACACTATCTACGGTGAATGGAGCTATGCTCGACATTCCCTTATCTCGCCAACGTTATCTCCAGCTCGTACTACTATTGAACTCGCACTTAGCATTTCACAATAATATAATTTTGTACTAATCAAAACTCACAATATCATAAAACTCATAATTCACTTAGGGGTTCGTGCATACATAAATGTGCACTATCAATAGAATTCGCATGTTATAAAAATCCATATTATAATTTTTATTTTTTTTATTTTTCCGTTCGCAAGAATTATAAAACTATATACGAATATGTATATTAGATATATAAATATTTATTTAGTGACCTTTGTCATATCAAATTTTTAGAATACTTTAAAAGTCTCATATGCATTTATATATATTAGATAACACAAAATCTATAACCGCATATAAATTATATATAATAAAATCCACACATGTATATTATGTATAGTAGAACCACGCATATATATGTACCATGTATATACAGACCCACGCAAATATATTATACATATAACACCATGACCCAAATATATTATTCATATAACACCCATGCACGTACATATATTATATATAACACCAAAACCCATATATATTATATATAAATAACCAAAACCACTATATGTATATATTATATATATACACACACCTTTTAAATTTACACAACATGGATACTCAACAATTCAAACAAAATTGCAAGATTTACACAGGAAAAAGTCGAGGTTCACATACTATAAAGGGGGTTCGCAAGCCTCGTTTCGACTCTTTAGATCTCGTAATTTATGTTAAATTACGACATACAAATACACTCACTTGTAGTTTATCATGGCTCGTTAAACTAGACAACTTTATACCTGCCTTTATCTCAGTTTGTCGAGGCTCTACCAATGTTTTCAGCTTCACACAAAAATATACATATTACTGATCATTCAAAAACAATCTATCTTATATCTTTGTGTTCATACAATGGCTTTCCATTCACACATACTTATTCGACTTATTTCGTACAATCTATTTTGTTTAATTTCTTCTTTTTAACTTAATCAAATCCTTAATTTCTACCTCCTAACCCCTTAACTAAGGTTTAATTATAGATCTAGATCGTTAACTTTGCTTAATTTCTTTAATTAATATTTTTTTCAAAAAAATCATTATTCATCCTCATTCTAAAAAAAACCATTTAATTCATGCAATTACTTAAAGATTTTGATAAACTAAATTTATAAACCTTTTAATCTAATCAAAATATACTAAAAATCATTTTAAAAACATATATTAGCTCTTTATTATCAGATTCACCATTTTTATGCAAAAGATAGCTTTAAAACCATGGATCTTTAATTTTCTTACTTAGATCTATAAAAATTCAAATTAAAAACAGCTAATAAAAATTTAATACATAAGAAAACAATAGATTTACCTATAGTTTGAAAACCTCTATGAATTTATACCATTGAGCAAAAACGAGCTAAGTTTAGGTGAGAAACTGGAGAAGAAAGAGTGATTTTATTGTAAAACTGAAAGAATAAAGAGTGTTAGGCTGCAAAAAAATATTAAAGATGCAGAATTTTTTGAGAGAAAGTTTTCCAATCTAAATGAAACCAATTTTTAAAATGAAGAAGAATGGAGAGAAATTGGGAAGGCAAAAGTGGCTTTTATAGCCCACTAATTTTTTAAAAAATTAGGCTATTTACCCTCTAAGTCCTCTCTTATTTCTCCCTTATTCTAATAACTCCCTTTTTAACTACTAGCCTTAATTTACACATTTAACCTCTACTTTAATCACTGTTCCAAATTAGTCTCTATTAATTTTTACTAATGTCCCAATTATTAATACCATTATTATTTTTACTATTATTAAATAATTATTTATTTTATCCTATTTTAACTCCTATGACACAAAACCCAAATTTTCTCTCAAGTCCACAATCTAATGCCCATTTCTACTAACCCGATTTTTGGGAAGTGATAGTAGAATTGTTATTCTAGAAAGATATAATTAATATTTAAGAATTAATTCTCTCTATATTTCAGCAGAATAACAATCTATCAAAAAAATTGTAAATAACTTTACCGGTGGCATCTATTTGTAGGAGGAGAAAGTAGAACCCTTGTTGAGTTGTAGTAATTTATTTCAAATAGAAAAACAACTTCCTACATAAAGTAGGAGAGAGGTGGACGGCACACCCTAGTATTCCTACTAAGGTTGTCGCCATTTCATGTTACATGAGGGTTTTTGGTCCTATCTCACATCAGGCCCAATTAAGAGTACTTCCTGTGCCCTTTTTGACATTGTCTCTGTAATGTGATCCAACCTAATTCATTTTTTCTGTTTCTAAAAATAAAACTTACTATTTATATATAAAACATTTTTTTTACCCTATTTTACCTTCAACAAAATTTTGATGATTTTACCCCTAGTAAAGTTTTGACGACTTTGCCTTGGTAAAATTTCGAGAAAATATGTTCAATATTTCACAACTTAACATGTTCACTATGTCCGAATGGTTTACTTTTATTTTGGGTTTCAAAATAGTCCAAAAACATAAACTTATTATTCCGATCATTTTTAAATTATCCATGTATGATTGTAAATTTCCATTTCCATTTTCATTTTCCATTTCCATTTTTGGAAACCTACATTCATTTCCAAATGATTCCATTTCTCCATTTCAAAGAAAACCATAACCATTCCTGAATGTTTCTTATTTCTTTTTTTGTATTCATTCTGTTCATTTCTATTCAAAACACATAGTTCATTTCTAGTTTCAATAAGCTAGTGGAGGGACCAATTGGACATATATAGTTGAGGCTCTAATGATTTATAATTAAGTTTTGGCTTTTCACCTATTAATTATAAACTCATTTAGTTACGAAACCATTCTACTATAATATTGTGATTGATCTCTCCTCAGTGACATACCATTACGAAAGCGACTACTCAGTGTTCGTCCAATGACCTTGTCATTAGTGTGTTACCCTCATAGGATATCCTTTATCTCTCTGGAATAATATTCATTCTCCCAATATGATCCTATTTTATATCATGGTAACCATTATATCTTTCTTTATGAAAAGTCAATCACTATCAAATAGTGATCAAGTCATCCATAACAAAGACGAACGACTCGTGGTCATGTTTACTTTTCATCAACCATGTAATGCCAATGAGAGGATACCATTTACCTATGTTTTGGGCTATGAATTCCACTATTGTGAATGACACTACATACTACAGAAGTCGTACACCTTATGCACCAATTTTAGATTCCTTATCTATTTAAACTTAGACTTTTACTTACATCAAAGTGTAAAAGTCACGCATACATAGTCCACCATCCACTCAAGATTTAGGTATGTCACACTATGAACGTCACAAGTGAATAAATCCATAAACAGATTCACGATCTATTCTGCTTGGGTCCTGTCCAATGTACTGTCATTCTAGTCAATTACATCTATGTATTTATCTTCTTGGAGTCATCTGCTCCAAAGCCTAAGGCATCTTCTCAATTGGACTTGATAAACGACATATTAGTCTTTCAATCAGTTTGCTCATTTCCTATTAGAGTAAGGACATGTTTAGGTTCGTCTACTGATACAAGCTATCTTTTCGTACTACTATCTGACCACTTAATATCATTTAATATCAGTTAAACAATAGATAACCAATGAGCAAGATTTGCTTCTATTTTGCTTTATGTGCAAAAATCAGTTGAGAAAACTAATATAAGTATATTAATTTCATTTATGAATAATATTATTAACCAATCTGTTTGAAAAAAATTACAAGTGTATTTAGACGAAAATACTACACTGAGGACATCAGATCCAACATTTATATTTAGCAATGTAACAGCCCGTTTTTAGTGGTATTGAAAATTGTGGTTTCGAAACCATGATTTCGACGAGAGAATGAATATTTTAATATTTATTTAAAGTCTATGGGATTATATTAGGGTCATATTAAAGTTTTGTTAAGAAATTTTTATGTATTCAAGCGTCGTTTTTAGTGATTTTTATGTTTTTGATCTTGTATTAGCTTAATCTAGCTAGCCCGAGGGTTAATTTGCAAAATTGTTAAAGGTTGAGGTACTTTCCATAGTTGATTTTGTGTAACATCCTCAAAACCCCCTTGGTCGTAAATAATATGAGATAAAGTCTTAGTGAAATAAAGTATAAGATTAAAGAAAATGAAAGTTGCAATATATCAAAAGAGAGTTAAATCAAGAAGCATGACATGATGTATTAAGGAAGGAACTAGATCGTAAATATGTGAAAAGTTTTTGGCTCAAGTTTAAGTATTCAAAATTTAGGGGATTGAAGTGTAAAAATGAGAAAGTTGAAGTGTAACACCCCTAATCTAAATCCGTTGCCGGAATGGGGTTATGAGGTATTACCGGACCAGACACAACTTCCAAACGATTACATAAACTCTTAGGTCAATACGAATGCATACATAATAATTTATAAAACACATAGTAAAATTATACTAAAAATTAACATTAAACAAACATCTCATTTCATACTCGAACCCTGTCATCTTCAAAAACAGTCATATAAATATAATGTGCAACCATGCTTTGAAACATATAGTAACAATTGTTAATTCGTAACTATTAAACATACAACAAATACTGCATTAATAAATTTCACAAATATCTTAAACATAATTTCAAAATTTATAACATTATGCGCATGGTACATATTAGTAGGAACCATTTGATTAATAACTTAAACTCAAAAATCAGCTTACCTAATTTGCATAAAAACAATCATGAATCCTTATAACTTAAATTACTATTCATTTGGTCATTTTCCAATGCCTTAGTCAAATATAAACTTGCTAAATATATATGCTTATTCAATGTCCACTTTCATTTTACTCAACCATATCGCATGCATGTAACATTGCATAAAATAAATTCCATACATCAACCATAATTTGCATTTCATGTCAAGCACTTCACAAGTATATATATACACATAATTTAACCAAACTCTCAAATCAAAAACAAATATATCAATAAATCATATAAATATAAACATGGTTGAAATGCATAAAATTTAATATTAATCATAGCCATTTATGAATAAACATTATTTTCCTAATTAATCCATTGCCGAATCTCAAACAACTTATATTCACTACCTAAATTTAATATCATAGCCGAATACATTCATCAAACACATATAACTTTAACATTTTTACTAAAATAAACTCATCCATAATCAAACATACTAAACATCAAATATTAATAAATCATATCAACTTCACTTCCTCTATATGCCATAACCGAATTTACTTTAATACCAATTCACATAATAAAACCTTAACAAAGCATATCAAACAAGATTCACATATATGTACAAAGCATATCAAACAAGATTCACATATATGTATACTTATATATATAAGCGATAGCCGAAACACCAAAACCAAACATAACCATCATTTGATAAAAGCATAAAATCCAAGCTTAACAAAATAATAAGCCATTTTCGATGGCTCATATTTTCATACCCCAAAATCAAATATATAAACTAGCCTATACATGCCATAAGTTAAAGTTCAAACTTATAAAAGTACCGAAACAGTCGATAGTGTGATAAACTTCTCTGACGATCCCCGAGCCCGTAACTAGCTTCCACAATCTATAAAACATAGAGCAAACACACATAGTAAGCTTTCACAACTTAGCAAGTCATAAGCAAATAAAACATTCATTAACATTAATAGCTCAACTTGACTAAATCAATTCATGCTACCATCATCACATTTAATTCGAACTTGCAAATTCATGTACAACAAATACATCTATGTATCAACTTTAACTTGGCCAAAATACATATATGAAATTAACAAAGTTATCATTTACTTCCAAGGTCACAATATCATCATATAGCCGAATATATATATACATTCATTTATGCATATTCATGATTCACACTTTAATAACACATACATATATCATTTGGCCGAATATAAATTTGCATTCAATATACATATAACCAACATTTTAACATGTATTGTAACATCCTGATTTTCGAGTTTTTCGTGATTCTCGAGATTTTGGTAAAGTTTTTAAAATTTGGTATTTGGTTGTAAAATTCATAGTTAGAGTATGTAATTGGGCTTTTGGAAGGCCCATGTGATGGCCAAAACCCGGTAAAATTTTTGAATTTTTGACTTAAGGAGTTAGGGACTTTGGATAGGTGGCCTTATTAAAAGGTGTGGGTAAAATGTAGCACAAAAGAGCCCCTGGCAATGTGGCTAAGTGATGCCACTAAGGAGCTAAAAAGGTGGCGTGTAAGTGGTTGGGGGAAAGCCAGGGTTCGATTCACTATGATGGCAAATGTGATGTTATTTTTATGCCTTGAGCATGCAGAAGTTGAAGCCGAATGGAACTCTGTTGGAGAGAGTTTGAATCAGTTGAATGCTTGACTTAAGGAGTGATAAGGGGAGAGATTTTAGGATTTGAAGGAGGGATTAGAGTTGGCCGAATAGAGAGGATTAGGGAGGAGAAATCGGCTTGGGCATTTTGAGGGTAGTATTTCAGCATTAGGCTATAGTTGTGCCGATTTTCCTCTGTTGGAACACTATAGAGCCATTTTTTCTTCCTTTTTCTTCTCTAACCGGAACTATCACCCTTTCCATTCATTTTTCTTTCTTTTCTTCTCCAAAACCAGTCTACTATTCCTTTCTTCCCATCTACTACTCTCTTTCTCATCATCACTTTTGCCGAAAAGCCACAAAGGTCAAAACTTGTGAAGCTTGGTTGTGTCGATTTCTTGTTGACCAGCAACCTTCTTTTTCTCTTCACTTTTTGGTGGCCAATTCCTTCATCTGCTAAGTTTTAAGCGGTACAAAAAAGAAAGACTGTGGTAAGTATTCATACTCCAATCGATTCAGTAGTATAACTGTTGACAAAAGCGAAACCCCCTATAGTTTAGGGAGGTTGTCGAATTGAGATATAGGCCTTATTTGGCTTCTTCATTTGATTTTTATGGTTTGTATAGTGGAATAGATAAATTTGGAGGAGAAGCAAGGCTTGGAGTGTCAGTGTTGGATAAGCTTGAATCATATCGTCAGACCTTGTGAAGGTAAGTGAACTATGGCCATTAGGGGTTCTTTGGCCGATTTTGGTAAGGTAAGATTTGGGTTGATTAGCATGAACTGTAGACTAAGAATGGTGGTGAATAATTGTAGGTTGCCGTGGGAGACTTCTTTGGTGAACGTCACAAAACAGGTGTGTAACGAACCCTCTTTCGTAGCTTAACTCGATATATGCCGAAAAACTGAAATGCTAAAAATTTCGGCATTTCGAGGACTCGTGAACATGCGAAAGCTCATAGGTTATCTAGATATGCTAAGTTTGATGATCAGGATCGTTGGAATAGGTAAGGGCACGATTTGCTGCATTACGGTAAGTTGGGCCTCGAGGGGCTAAAATCGGGCCCAATGGACTTTCGGGCCCATTTGGGTAAGTTTGGTAGAAAATAGAATCCAGATAAATCACGCATTAAGATAGTTAATACCATTATGGAATATAGGCTAAATGGGCCTAGATGACTAGATCGGCCATGCAGGGCCCATTAGGGGTTTTTGGCCCAATGACTCGGTTTTGCTAGAATGGGCTAGAATCGTTGATTTAACACTTGAAATTGTTGATAATTGATAATGAGCATGGAAAACCCTAATAATTGATAGAGAAATGAAATTACCCTTATAATGTGAAAATGACCTTTTGCCCCTAGGTGAAAATGACCATTATACCCCTAGGGTTATGTTATAATTAAGATGCATGTGATACTGCTTTTGTACATGATATGCCATGATATGCACATGATATGCCATGATATATTCACATATGAATGGGTTGGGTTTTATATGAACGGAGGAAGTGCTAAAAGGGTTTTGCCCCGGTTTACTAAAAAGGGCTTTGCCCGAGTTATTAAAAGAGGCTAGGCCTCCAGTTATATGATAAAGCAGCTATGCTGCCAGTGGAGAGTTTGGTTGGGTGGGTTGAGTTATTCCCCACATGGAGAGCTTGGTTGGTACGGGTGGAGAGTAGCGGTTGGTGGGTTGAGTAGTCTCCCCAAACGGGCTTGCATACATCCATTAATATTGCATGTGATATTGAAATGGGCCTATGGGCCATATTGATTACAGTAAATGCTTCGGCCCAATATATATTGAAACTGAACTTGGGCTTAGGCCCAGTATGCTGATATTGGTTGGGCTCTGAAAGGGACTTGTTGCACACAGAGTTTCCAAACTCACCCCCTTCCTTATCCTTGCAGGTGAGCCTTTATGTAGGGACTTGGAGCCGGAGGGGATTCAGCGTGGCCACGGTGATCGCTCTTGGACTTTACAATAAGTAACTGGTTTCCTTTAGTTTATCTTAAATACTATTTATTTTTGGGTTGTAATAAGGCCATTTTAACTATTTTTCTGGGATTATTTTATTTTTAATAACTCTAAATATTTCTGATAATAATTCAAATGGGCTAGATTTAGGGCGCATTTACAAAATGATACTCGTTTTCAAAATAACACAACGACACGATTAACTGGTTTATCAAAGATATCTACTCAAATAAATTTCAACTCGTTTATCAATGTGTGGCAATGGTTGTGGGCATGTCTAGGATTGGATCCAATTGAGAGCCTAGTACTTAAGCAGCCTTCATGGCTCACCTCCTCTGTTTCGGATACCTACCTGGTGCACAGCTTCCATTCACTTTGTTAACTTTGCAAAAGACGATCCTTTAAAACACTAATACGAGTCATGGGTTTTTAAAACTTCAATGTGACACGTCGGATTCGATCATAACGTCTGGGTCGGGTTTGGGGTGTTATATTTAGTGGTATCAGAGCCCGGTTGCAACAACTCAGCTGTGGGTTTTTAAACGGGTCTAAAATTAAGAGTTTCGAAACAAAGTTGTTTTAAATTAAATTTTAAGAATTACTATTTTCTGTGATCAAATACATATTTTTGTTTTAAATGGTTTGGAGAAAGAAGTGGCACACTAAATCCCCGGCACCAAGTCTGTAAGTATACTTTCCTTTACATTATGTGATATTGATATGATAGAACTGAGCCCCTTCTATGATACTTTAGATGGGGTAGAGCTGTAAAACGGTAGGAATGAGACTGTAGCTAGGCTACGACGTTGCGAAAACAATCCTTGAACTGTTATATATCCATAAGACATCTCGTAATAAACAATTGAAATATTAAACTAATGTCATAAAATTCGTAATTAGATAATTCGATATGAGTACAAGAGGAACTCGTGGACGAGGCCGCGGACGTGGTTACGGAAGGGTGCAAGTTGAATCTTCATCCTCAGGGCATAGGCCAGCTGAGGAGGCATTCGTGCCACAAGCAACTGAGACTGGGTCATATGATCGGGCTCTGGGGGACGATGCTTTGTCCCAAGCAATGTTAAGGGTTTTAGAAAAGGTTGCTGGAGCTAGCACCGAGACAGTAAATAGGGGATCCATCTCTGAGCGACTCCGGGCTAACGGAGCAGAGGTTTTTAGGGGCGTATCTAGAGTAGCCCCAAATGTGGCTGAATATTGGCTAGAGGCAACAGAGTGGATTATGGATGACCTGGATTGCTCTGTGGAGCAAAAGCTGAAGGGGGCTATGTCATTACTACGAGATGAGGCATACCGGTGGTGGATCACCGTAAGGGAGAGTACCCCGATCGAACGAGTAACTTGGGAATTGTTCAAGACTGCTTTCAAGGGGAGGTATGTTGGAGCTAGTTATGTGGATGCCCGTCGAAAGGAATTTTTGAATCTGGTTTAGGGTAATAAGACTGTTGCGGAGTATGAGGCAGAATTCTTGAGGCTGAGTCGATATGCTAGTGGGATAGTTGCGACTGAATATGAGCGCAGTGTTCGATTCGAGGATGGCCTCCACGATGAACTTAGGGTACTGATAGCTCCACAGAGGGAGCGTGATTTCGCTGCGTTAGTAGAGAAGGCTAAGATAGCCGAGGAAGTAAAACGAACTGAACGGCAGAATCGTGAGAGGGATCGACCCAGATTTAGGAGGGATTCTGGACCCTCGGGTGTTGCAAATAGGAATGCTAAAAGAGCTAGAATAGAGGAACTGGTTCGAGCAGTTCCGATGAATATCTTTAGACCGCAGGCTTGCAGAGACTGTGGTAGAGTACATATGGGGGAGTGCTGGAAACGAACTGGGGCATGCTTTCGATGTGGGTCAAAGGAACATAAGTTCAGAGAGTGTCCTCGGAGAGTAGCTCAGGATCAAGCTGCGGAACAAAGAGGTGTCCAACAGCCTTGAGGAGGACCACCACCACAGAGAGGCCGTGGGCAAGGTGGGGGTGGCAATGGTAATGGACGTGGACGTGGGGCACTTGGCAGGGGTGCTGGACATGCTGAAGCTCGACAGCCGGCGTTGGTTTATACTGCACGGCGTCGTGAGGAGGGTGACGCTCCTGATGTTATAACTGGTACGTTCTTAATCCAAAGCACGCCTTACACTGCTTTGATTGATGTGGGTTCCACTCACTCGTATGTTGCTTGTGATGTATCTGGGGTATTGGGTTTGCTTCCTGAGGAGACTGTGAGTGGGGTATCGATGATAAGCCCTTTAAGACACTCGGTTAAGGTAGATAAACTCTTTAGGGAGGTGCCTTTAGAGACACAAGATAAGATATTTGTAGGAGATTTGATGGAGCTGCCATTTGGGGATTTTGATCTTATTTTGGGAATGGACTGGCTAACTAAGCATAGGGTGACATTGGATTGTGCTGCTAAGAGAATGGTGCTAAGAACTGCCAAGGATGAGGAGATAATGGTCATAGGGGAGCGAAGGAACTATTTCTCCAATGTTGTCTTGGCTTTAAGGGCTAAGAAGTTGATTCGGAAAGGTTGTGAGGCGTTCTTAGCATTTGTGAGTCAAGCTGAACCTGAAGGGATAACTGTGGAGTCGGTTAGGACCATCAAAGAATTTTAAGATGTATTTTCAGAGGAACTTCCTAGACTACCTCCGAACAGAGAAGTCGAGTTCGGAATCGACTTGTTACCTGGAGCAGCTGTAGTGTCCATTGCGCGTTATCGGATGGCACCAAAGGAGTTAGTGGAACTGAAAGCTCAGATTCAGGAACTGTTGGATAGAGGGTTCATAAGACCAAGTGTTTCTCCGTGGGGCACACCAGTGTCATTCGTAAAGAAGAAAGATGGGACCATGCGGATGTGTATTGACTATCGGCAGCTGAACAAGCTGACAATCAAGAACAAGTATCCTTTGCCAAGAATTGATGATCTGTTCGACCAACTGAGAGAAGCCTCGGTATTTTCTAAGATCGACCTTCGATCAGGATATCATCAGTTGAGAGTCAAAGAAGTGGATATTCATAAGACGACATTCAGAACTCGATATGGTCATTACGATTTTCTGGTTATGCCCTTTGGTTTGACTAATGCACCGACAGTATTCATGGATTTGATGAATCGGGTATTTTAGCCGTACTTGGATCAGTTCGTAGTCGTTTTTATCGATGATATCTTAGTGTACTCGGAAACGGAAGAAAAGCATGATAAGCATCTTCGTATTGTGCTGCAAGTGCTAAGGGAAAAGCAACTTTACGCAAAGTTTAGTAAGTGTGAGTTTTGGCTGAATGAAGTAACTTTCTTGGGGCATGTTGTGTCTGCTGAGGGGATCAAGGTGGACCCTCGGAAAATTGAGGCGATTCTGGAGTGGAAGCCACCGAGGTCAGTAATAGAAATCCGAAGTTTTCTGGGGTTGGAAGGCTATTATAGAAGATTTGTGGAAGGATTTTCTGTGTTGGTAGCACCGTTAATGAAACTTATAAGGAAGGGAGCACCATTTGTTTGGAAAAATAAGCAGCAATAGGCTTTTGAAAAGTTAAAGAAGGTTCTGACAGAAGCACCAGTGTTGATTCAGCCAGAGTCTGGTAAGGATTTCACGGTATATAGTGACGCGTCACACGTAGGTTTGGGCTGCGTGTTGATGCAAGAGGGTAAAGTGGTCGCTTATGCTTCACGACAATTTAAGCCTCATGAGGTAAACTATCCTACTCATGACTTGGAGTTGGCAACGGTGATTTTTGGGCTTAAGATATAGAGGCACTACTTGTATGGGGAGAGATGCATTATCTATACAGATCACAAGAGTCTTAAGTACTTGCTAACTCAAAAGGAGCTGAATATTAGACAGCGAAGGTGGATAGAGTTGTTAAAGGACTATGACTGTTCGATTGAGTACCATCCAGGTAAGACAAATGTCGTGGCTGATGCGTTGAGTCATCAAACTGTAGCGGAATTGAAGGCAATGTTTGCTCGTTTAAGCTTGTATGACGATGGAAGCTTATTGGCAGAGTTACAAGTGAGACTGACTTGGGTGGAGCAGATTAAGAAGCAGCAGTTGGTGGATGATTCATTGGTTTCTCAGTTTCAGCAAGCTGAGAAGGGGGAGAATCTAGACTTTGGATTAAATAATGATGGGGTTCTTTGTTTCCGAGGAAGAATATGTGTGTCGAAGGACTCTGACTTGAGATTGATGATTTTAAAGGAGGCACATAGTGGACCTTGTGCTATGCATCTAGGAGGGAGTAAGTTGTATCGAGACTTGCGAGAGCTGTATTGGTGGCCTGGGCTTAAGGGAGAAGTGACCGAATTTGCGGGGAAATGTTTGACGTGTCAACAAGTAAAGGCCGAGCATCAACTGCCTTCAGGATTGTTACAGCCAGTAAAGATACCATTTTGGAAGTGGGAAAAGGTAACTATGGATTTTGTAAGTGGTTTGCCATTGACACCTTCCAAGAAGAATTCAGTTTGGGTAATTGTGGATAGGCTGAAGAAATCTGCCCATTTCATACCTGTCCGAACCGATTACTCACTTTAGAAGTTGGCCAAGTTGTATGTGGAAGAGATAGTGCGGTTGCATGGAGTGCCAATATCAATAATTTCTGATCGAGACCCAAGGTTTACATCTCAGTTTTGGCAGAAGTTCCATGAGGCGTTGGGAACGCGATTGGACTTTAGTACGCCTTTTCACCCTCAGTCGGATAGGCAGTCGGAGAGGGTCATTCAGATTCTAGAAGACATGCTGAGAGGTTGTGTTATTGAATTTATGGGCAGTTGGGAAGATTACTTGCCATTGGCGGAGTTCACGTATAACAACAGTTACCAAGTAAGTATTCAGATGGCTCCTTACGAGGCACTGTATGGGCGAAGGTGTTGTTCGCCTACTTGTTGGGCAGAGTTGGGGGAAAGGCAAGTATTTGGTCCAGAGTTGGTAGCAGATACGGAAGACAAGGTCAAAAGGTGATCAGGAATCGGTTAAGGGAGGCAGTGGATCAACAAAAGTCTTATGTTGATCTGAAGTGTAAGGATATTGAATATGCTGTAGGGGACATGGTATTTTTGAAGGTCTCACCTTGGAAGAAGATATTGAGGTTTGGTAAGAAGGGCAAGTTGAGTCCACGGTTCATTTGGCCTTATCGGATCCTTAAGCGGATAGGGCCGGTGACTTATCAGCTCGAGTTACCTCCGAAACTGGATCGTATTCACGACGTCTTTCATGTATCCATGCTAAGGCGATATCGTTCTGACCCTACTCATATCGTGCCAGTTGCAGAAATTGAAGTACAGTCAAATTTGACCTTCGAAGAAGAACCTGTGCAGATACTTGATCATGACGTCAAGGTGCTAAGAAGGAAGTCAGTCCCATTGGTGAAGGTACTTTAGAGAAATCATGGCAAAGAAAAAGCTACTTGGGAGTTAGAGGAGGCGATGCGTCAACAGTACCCTCAACTATTTGGATCAGGTAAAATTTCGAGGCTGAAATTTCTTTAAGGAGGGTAGAGTTGTAACATCCTGATTTTCGGGTTTTTCGTGATTCTCGAGATTTTGGTAAAGTTTTTAAAATTTGGTATTTGGTTGTGAAATTCATAGTTGGAGTATGTAATTGGGCTTATGGAAGGCCCATGTGATGGCCAAAACCCGATAGAATTTTTGAATTTTGGACTTAAGGAGTTAGGGGCTTTGGATAGGTGGCGTTATTAAAAGGTGTGGGTAAAATGTAGCACAAAAGAGCCCCTGGCAATGTAGCTAAGTGACGCCACTATGGAGATAAAAAGGTGGCGTGTAAGTGGTTGGGGGAAAGCCAGGGTTCGATTCACTATGATGGCAAATGTGATGTTATTTTTATGCCTTGAGTATGCAGAAGTTGAAGCCGAATGGAACTCTGTTGGAGAGAGTTTGAATCAGTTGAATGCTTGAATTAAGGAGTGATAAGGGGAGAGATTTTAGGGATTTGAAGGAGGGATTAGAGTTGGCCGAATAGAGGGGATTAGGGAGGAGAAATCGGCTTGGGGATTTTGAGGGTAGTATTTCGGCATTAGGCTATAGTTGTGCCGATTTTCCTCTGTTGGAACACCATAGAGCCATTCTTTTCTTCCTTTTTCTTCTCTAACCGGAGCTATCACCCTTTCAATTCATCTTTCTTTCTTTTCTTCTCCAAAACCAGTCTACTATTTCTTTCTTCCCATCTACTACTGTCTTTCTCATCATCACTTTTGCCGAAAAGCCACAAAAGCCGAAACCTGTGAAGCTTGGTTGTGCCGATTTCTTGTTGACCAACAACCTTCTTTTTCTCTTCACTTTTTGGTGGCCAATTCCTTCATCTGATAAGTTTTAAGCGGTACAAAAAAGAAAGACTGTGGTAAGTATTCATACTCCAATCGATTCAGTAGTATAACTGTTGACAAAAGCAAAACCCCCTATAGTTTAGGGAGGTTGTCGAATTGAGATATAGGCCTTATTCATTTGATTTTTATGGTTTGTATAGTGGAATAGATAACTTTGGAGGAGCAACAAGGCTTGGAGTGTCAGTGTTGGATAAGCTTGAATCATATCGTCAGACCCTGTGAAGGTAAGTGAACTATGGCCATTAGGGGTTCTTTGGCCGATTTTGGTAAGGTAAGATTTGGGTTGATTAGCATGAACTGTAGACTAAGAATGGTGGTGAATAATTGTAGGTTGCCGTGGGAGACTTCGTTGGTGAACGTCACAAAACAGGTGTGTAACGAACCCTCTTTCGTAGCTTAACTCGATATATGCTGAAAAGCTGAAATGCAGAAAATTCTAGCATTTCGAGGACTCGTGAACATGCGAAAGCTCATAGGTTAGCTAGATACGCTAAGTTGGATGATTGAGATCGTTGGAACAGGTAAGGGCACGATTTGCTGCATCACGGTAAGTTGGGCCTCGAGGGGCTGAAATCGGGCCCAATGGGCTTTTGGGCCCATTTGGGTAAGTTTGGTAGAAAATGGAATCCAGATAAATCGCACATTATGATAGTTAATACCGTTATGGAATATAGGCTAAATGGGCCTAGATGACTAGATCAGCCATGCAGGGCCCATTAGGGGTTTTTGGCCCAATGACTCGGTTTTGCTAGAATGGGCTAGAATCGCTGATTTAACACTTGGAATTGTTGATAATTGATAATGAGCATGGAAAACCCTAATAATTGATAGAGAAATGAAATTACCCTTATAATGTGAAAATGACCTTTTTGCCCCTAGGTGAAAATGACCATTATACCCCTAGGGTTATGTTATAATTAAGATATGTGATACTGCTTTTGTACATGATATACCATGATATGCACATGATATGCCATGATATATTCACATATGCATGGGTTGGGTTTTATATGAACGGAGGAAGTGCTAAAAGGGCTTTGCCCCGGTTCTCCGAAAAGGGCTTTGCCCGAGTTATTAAAAGAGGCTAGGCCTCCAGTTATATGATAAAACAGCTATGCTACCAGTGGAGAGTTTGGTTGGGTGGGTTGAGTTATTCCCCACATGGAGAGCTTGGTTGGTACGGATGGAGAATAGCAGTTGGTGGGTTGAGTAGTCTCCCCAAACGGGCTTGCATACATCCATTAATATTGCATGTGATATTGAAATGGGCTTTGGGCCATACCAATTACAGTAAAGGTTTTGGCCCAGTATATATTGAACTGAACTTGGGCTTAGGCCCAGTATGCTGATATTGGTTGGGCTCTGAAAGGGGCTTGCTGCACACTGAGTTTCCAAACTCACCCCCTTCCTTATCCTTGCAGGTGAGCTGTGATGTAGGGACTTGAAGCCGGAGGGGATTCAGCGTGGCCACAGTGATCGCTCTTGGACTTTACAATAAGTAACCAGTTTCCTTTAGTTTATCTTAAATACTATTTATTTTTGGGTTGTAATAAGGCCATTTTAACTATTTTTCTGGGATTCTTTTATTTTTAATAACTCTAAATATTTCTGATAATAATTCAAATGGGCTAGACTTAGGGCGCGTTTACAAAATGATACTTGTTTTCAAAATAACACAACGGCACGATTAACCGGTTTATCAAAGATATCTACTTAAATGAATTTCAACTCGTTTATTAAAGTGTGGCAATGGTTGTGGGCATGTCTAGGATTGGATCCAATCGAGAGCCTGGTACTTAAGCAGCCTTCATGACTCACCTCCTCTGTTTCGGATACCTACCTGGTGCACAGCTTCCATTAACTTTGTTAACTTTGCAAAAGACGATCCTTTAAAACACTAATACGAGTCATGGGTTTTTAAAACTTCAATGTGACACGTCGGATTGGGTCATAACATCTGGGCCGGGTTTAGGGTGTTACATGTATAATTCATATCATCACTTCAAATACCAAAACTTACATTGTTTTCATATAAGCATTTAACAAGCATATACCTGAACCTTTTAGCTCGATTACACATTCGATCATAACTTATCATTGCCCATTGAACCGTTTGAAATTGAATAGGATACTCAGATAATCACACATATCATACAATGCCAACGTCCCAGACGTGGTCTTACATGTAATCACATATCGATGCCACTGTTCCAGACAGGGTCTTACACGTAATCACGTATCAATGCCAACATCCTAGACGTGGTCTTACATGTAATCACATATCGATGTCAATGTCCCAGACGTGGTCTTACACGTAATCACATATCAACGCCAACGTCCCAGACATGGTCTTACACGTAATCACATATCGAAATCACATATCAATGCCAACTCAAAAATGTACCATTATAAAACCGAATTATAAGATCATATAACACACAAATCATACCACATTCACATTTTTCATTGCTCAATGCCGATTCATAACTTACTAATAATAATTAAAATTATTTATAGATCATATATATTGAAATTTAACAACATCTGTTTGCTTATAAACTTACCTCGGACAACGATAATCGGAACGGGACGATTATTCAACAACTTTGGTTTTCCCCGATCCAAATCCGATTTCTTTGGTTATTGATCTAAACATATTCAAATTAAACTCATTCAAATATAATTTCATTCAATTTAGTGCAAAAACACATAAATGAGCAAATTACTATTTTGCCCTTGACATTTTACACTTTTTATAATTTAGTCCAAATTGCACAAAACACAAAACGTGCTAAATTTGATTACACCATGCTTAGGCCAAATCTTTATTATGCTCATACAAGTCCATACCTTTCATTTATTTCACATTTTACTCCCTCAAATTATTATTTTTACAATTTAGACCTAATTACTCAAATTCATCGAAAATTCTAATACAAAACATATCTTTCATAATTCATCAACTAACATCACAAAACTCAATTATTCATTAATGGAATAACTCAAAATATTCATCAAAATCAAAAATTAAAGCATGGGCTTTGTACATTTCACTGCAACGATCTCAAAAACGTAAAAATTATAAAAAAAACCAAACTAGTTACAAACCTTGATTATGCTACCAAATGGCCGAAACTTTCAAAGCTTATTCTTTCTCTTTTATTTTACCATTCGGCCATGGTGGAAAAAGATGAATGCATGTGTTTATTTTATGTTTTATTATAACATATATATTATTTAACATTTTACATTTTTAACCTTTATTAATTAATATGTAACCATTATAAAATAAGGTCACAACCGTCCATCACCTTTAACTATGGTGTAATTACAACTTAAACACTACAAATTATAAAGACAACCACAATTCGGCCATTACAAATTAAACTATCAAATTTTCACTTTACGCGATTAAGCCCTTTTATTAAATCGGGCACTCAAACGATAAAATTTTCAAACAAAATTTTCGAACACATAAATTCACACCTTAAAAACATAGAAAATAATATTAAAATATTTTTTTGACTCGGATTTGTGGTCTCAAAACCATTGTTCTGAATAGGGTCTAAATTGGGTTGTTATATGAAGGACCAAAAGTGGAAATAATCCAATTTACTAAGATATGGAATTGGCATGCAGGGACCAAATTGAACAGGTGAAGAATTGTAAGGGACTAAATCACAATTTTACCAAATTAAGTGATGATTCAAGGATAAAATTTTGAAAGATCTTAAACGGTAAAATGACCAATTAGCAAGAGGGTGAATTCTAGAATGTAATGATGATGTTGATGATATTTTGGAGATTTTTTTAATTAATTAGTTAAATATTATTTTATTAATATTTTACTTAGATATTATTATTATTTTATTTAGAAAATGATAGTATAAAAAGAAAGGAAGGATGAAGTTAATTTATCATCCTTCCAGCGTGTAACAGCCCAATTTCAGTGAAATCGAAATAGTAGCTTCGAGACCACAAATTCGAGTCTGAAAAATAAAATTATTTAAATTTCATAAAAGAATAGTTATTATGATAGGAATATTGCATGAAAATTTTTATAGAAAAATTTTATCAAATATGTGTCTAATTGCAAAAAGGACTAAACTGAATAAAATGTCAAAGTTGAATTCTAGTAGTTATAAGGATTAAATAGCTATAGAATTAAAAGTGAGAAGTCCTTATATGGAAATTAGACCATTGATGAAAAATATGTAGATATTTTTAATGAGTCATCCATGGAAAAATTGAAAAAGGTTAAGGATTAAATTGAAAATTGAATTAAATAAAGTATGATAAATGATTAAATAGAATTAAACTCATTTTATATCTTATTCTTCTTCATAAAATACATGGAAACCCTAGGAGAGGCAAAGGACATTTCTCAAGCTTGATTTGGTAAGTTCTATGTCTCGTTTTTAGTAATTTTTATATTTTTGAGATCGGGAAAACTTAATTTCTTTATTTGGGTGATTAACTTGAAAGAAAACCAAAGTTTAAAAAATTACCCATGGATGAATATGCTGTAAAATGGAAGTTTTTGATAGAAAATGAAAGATTAATGTTAGATAAACCACTTTTACAAAGTGATTTTTAGTGAAAGCATGTGTAGGGATTAAATTGCGAAGTAATGAAATTCTTGGAAAAATTTTGAAATTTATGAAATACATGTGCTGTAAAAGTTATATTGGAATTTTGAATAAGCTTGGAATAAGGAGTAAATTGCATGAATTTCAATTTCCGAGCCTAGGGACGAAATTGGAATTAATTAAAAGTTTAGGGTCAAAATGGTATTTTTGCCTAAAATGTGAAATGGGCTTGATTGAATGTAAAAAGAATCATAGAATTGATGATTAAATTTATTTATATAGATCCAAAAGTGTCGAAAAAAGAAAAAGATCGAGGGAAAGAAAAAGTTTCGGATTAGTAGATACGATCAATTGTTAAGGTAAGTTCGTATAACTAAATTAAGCATGTAAAAGTGTTGAATTGATTGTTGAATTATGTGTATCATAATTTATAATTGGTATGTACATGAAATAAACCAATATTGATTTGTGATTTACATGTAAATGATGAAATATTACATGAATCCGTTTGAATATTGATTTCCGATTGGACAGGTGATTACCGTGTATATGAGATCCTGCATATGTTGCAGTAAAAGTTGTTCCGAAAGGATAATCTTTTAATCTCATTATGAAAAGGAATGTAACCCGAAAGGGTAATACTTGAAAAGGATTGGTGTAACCAAATGGTACAATTTGAAAAGGTTATGTACACCTTGTGTGTACAGTTGAAAATGTTAGGTATACTTTGTGTATACCATATGAAAAGGAAATGTATACTTTGTGTGTACCACTTGGAAAGGAATGTACACCAGTGTACAACTGGAAAAGGAATGGTCCATCGGAAATTCAATAATTCAGCGGTAACGACATACATAGTAATATAAAGAGAAATGGTATGATGAGCTCATCTATGCATTTTAATATTTTTGAAACTAATCAATTGGTTGAATGATTGTGTATAGGTCTTATATGCTAATTGAATAAGTTAATGGACATATTACTTAATGTATGAATTACTTGATGAACATAAATGGTAAGTGTATTTTGGTTATATGAACTTACTAAGCATTAATGCTTACTAGGTTTATTTTCCCTGTTTTATAGTGCTCAAGGCTCGTGAAGGTTGGAATTGGGCCGGAGCTATCATCACACTGTCAATCTTTTCATTTTGGTAAAATGATAAACCTATTTTGATATAATGGCATGTATAAGCTTTTATGGCCAAATGATAAATTAATATTTAGGGTTGTAACTAAGTTATAAAAGTGGTTAGTAATGCATGTTTGAGATGGATATGCTGTGAATTATTATAGAAACATGTTGATTTGAATCATGGTGATTGGTTGAATTGGTTGGTATATACTTGTAAGTTTTCATACAGGTAAATGATTTGCTTTGGGTTGAGAACTGAGGCTAGGAATAGCCTTGTTTTGTCCACACGGGTATGACACACGAGTGTGTGTCTAGGCCGTGTGTGACACACGGTAAGCCCACGGGCGTGTGAAATGACCTTGTGTCCCCTGCATCCTTAAATGTGAAGTCAGTATAGTACACGGATAAAAGACACGGCCGTGTGTCTTGGCCGTGTGAAGGGCACGGGTTTCAAGCATGGTCGTGTGTCAAAATCATGTGAAAATGGCTTAAAAATGGTGAAAAATCAGTTTACCACACGGCCTAGCCACATAGGCGTGTGCCCATGCTGTGTGCCCTTTTGGTACTTAAGAAATTGCAAGTCAGAATTCCACACGGGCTGCCACACGGCCATGGGATCCCCACGGGCTAGCCACACCGCCATGCCCCAGGCCACACGAGTGTGTGCCCCTATCTTCAAGGAAAAATTTCCAAAGTTGCCAGTTTAGTCCCGAACCACTTCCAAAGCATGTATTGGGCCCCATAGGCCCATATTAGGGATTGTTTGATGAAATATGAAAAGTTTTGATTTGGAATGAAAATTTATGACTCGATTTTGTACAAATGCTAATGTATAAGTTCGGTAATGCCTTATAACCCTATTTCGGTGATGGATACGGGTTAGGGGTGTTACACAACGTGGTGAAAGGATGAGAAAGGAAATTTTCTTTTCTTTACAATTTAGTCTTTTGCCATGAAAACCTACATTTTTACCCAAAATTTTTGAAAATTTCCTTATATATTAAAGAGAGAAGATGAAGTAAAAATTCTAGAGAATATGTTCATCAATTTAGAAGTAAGAGAATAGTTGATGAAAGTTGAGAAAATGAGAAAAAAAAAGGAAGGAAAGTGATGAAGATGAGAAATGCATGGAAATGAAGAAGAAATGAAGAAATTCTTGACAAAGGAGGTAAGTTTCATACTAAACCTACTTGTATTTCAATAGATTGAGTTAAAGATGTTTTGAGTGAGATGTATGAAACATGTATTTAATCTAAATACTAGAAACATAAAGTATTTTATGAAGAATAGAGACTTAAAACACTAAATTGTTATGAGAGAATGTGAATTGTATGGTGAAAAGTGCTAAGATTAAGAAATCAATATGTAATCTACACATAAACGTAAGTGGCTAAATTGTATAATAATCAAAAGTATGGCAATTAGGTGTGATTGAATGAAAGATAGTGCAAAGAACCTTAGAAAATAAAATATTTTCATTAAAACAGTTTGGACAAAAGCAGTGACTTAACTTTGAAAATTCACCTAAAATTATAAAAATTTAGTTAGAGATTTAATTAAACATGGAATTAAAGCTTATTGAGTCTAGTTTCATATGGAAGAAATGATGAAAGAAACATGATTTTATATCTTGAGATATATTAATTTTCGTGAAACAAGGTCGGAGTGAATTCGGGTTCCCCTGTTCTGTCTTGGGAAAATCATAAAAAATTGTAAAAAAATAATTATAGGTTTAAATTTATATGTTTAAATTATTAATGAGTATATTTTCAATAGAAACAAACGAAAACATCATCCAAATCCCGTACTAAGAGATAATTAATTTTTAGTAAAGAAAGGTTGAAATTGTCAAGAAACAAAACAGGGACAAATTTGAAGAATTTACTGTACTAATTGGCTAAATTATAAATTCTGAAATTATTATGGTAAAAATATATTTGAGCCTAGTTTCAAAAACATCAAGAGGATCTTAGTTTCGAATTTTTTAGCTCAAGATATAAATAATTTAGTGACTGTGACTCAAGTGGACAACTTTGATATGAACATATAAGTAAATAGTAAAATTATAGATAATGTTACATATAAGCATGTTATTTACTAAATGTGGAATGGAGAGGAGGAGGAGGAAAAATATATATTAATATATATATAAATTAGTAGATGAATTTGAAATGTTTCAAAATTTTTGTAAGTGATGGAATGATTAATACATGTAAATATTTTTAAACGAATTGATAAAATAATAAGTGAGTAATTGTTAATTGATGTGATATTGAATTCTTGTTAAAATTTTATGAAGAATTAAATTTATTGGCACAATTTAGAAATAAATATGAAATATACATAAAGTGGATAAACTACTTTGAAAGTGCAAGTCCTCCAATGGTTTTATTTGTAAAACTTTAATATTTGTGTTAATTTTATAAACTTTGTTATCTTTGATTGAATATCATGTTTTTATGAGGACTTGAGATTAGAAATAGATGTAAGTGGATGATATGTAAAATGAAGTAGCGGTTATGACATTTGAATACGGTTCAGGTAATGATATAAAATAAATAAATAAATAAAAATAAAGCGTGAGACTTGTATGAAAATGGAGATGACGTCACAATGACAAGTTCGCCATGTCACGACGTTGAAACCCCAATGTCGCGACAACAGTTCAAAAATTTTTATGAACTTTACAATTTGGCCTTTGATCAATTGTAAATGTCTTAATGAGCTCCTTTAACTCATAATTAGTTTTATTGTAAATTCAATTATTACTAAAATTAGTTAATGATTTACATTAGTTAAATAATATGATAAATTGATCTGAAATTTTCAATAGTTGCTTCAGCAATGAATGTGATATCCTGATGCCTTGACTCGACGATCGAGTCGGGTATGGGGGTGTTACAGTTTGAATGTGTTTTGATGTTAGTTGATTGATTATTAATCTTTGTAACACTCGATTAAAACCCAAATTGTAAAGTTCATAAAAAATTTTGAACTGTCGTCACGACATTGGGGTTTCCATGTCATGACATGACAAACTTGTCATCGTGACGTCGTCTCCATTTTCCTACAAGTTGCACACTTTATTTTTATTTATTTATTTTATATCATTACCTGAATTGTATTCAGATGTCATAACCACCACTTCATTTTACATATCATCCACTTACACCTATTTCTAATCTCAAGTCCTCATAAAAACATGATATTCAATCAAAGATAACAAAGTTTATAAAATTAACACAGATATTAAAGTTTTACAAATAAGACCATTGGAGGACTTGCACTTTCAAAAGTAGTTCATCCACTTTATGTATATTTTATATTTATTTCTACATTGTGCCAATAAATTTAATTCTTCATATTTAACAAAGAATTCAATATCACATCAATTAACAATTATTCACATATTATTTTATCAATTTGCTTAAGCATACTCACATGTATTAATCATTCCATCACTTACAACCATTTCGAAACATTTCATATTCATCTACTACATATATATATTCATATATTTTTCATCCTCCTCTTCTCCATTCCATATCATTTATGTATATATTTTTTAGAATCTTTAGCTTTTAGTATATAACATGATTATATGTAACATTATCTATAATTCCACTATTTACTTATGTGTTCATATCAAATCTATCCACTTGAGTTATAGTTTCTAAATTATTTATATCTTGAGCTACAGAATTTGAAATTAAGATCCGTTTGATGTTTTTGAAACTAGACTCAAATATATTTTTACCATAAAAATTTCAGAATTTATAATTGTAACATCCCGAATTAGGGCCTAGTTAGAATAGTGGTTTTGGGATCACAAATACGACGTTAAAATAATTATTTTATGATCATTTTGAGGTCTAGGATATGAGAATAAACATGTGTTAAAGTTTCATGAAGAAATTCTATGTGCAAGGTGTCCAATTGGAAATTAGGGACCAATTTGAATAGATTGCAAAACTTGGGTTCTAGAAGAAATTTGTATGAAATTGCTTTGGAATATTAATTAGAGGTCCTTAAAGAGTAATTTACCAAATTTTTAAGTTTTTGGACAAAAATAGGCATGCATGGAAAATTTTAAAAGTTTAGTAAAGAAGGGCATTTTGGTCATTTGGTTAATTAAAGAATAAAAAGGGAAAAATAAGACAAAATCATGTCATTCATCTTCTTCATGCTGCCAAAATTTGCATGCTCTCCATACCTAGGGTTTTCAACATTTCAAGCTCTACAGTAAGTGCTCCCTAGCCCCGTTTTTAATGCTCTTCGTATTTTTGAGATCCTCGTAACATGCTCTTTCTATTTTTACCCATATCTCATGCTAGGGTTCATGTTTAGAAAATTACTCATGCGTGAGATGTTTGTGTTTTGATGATTTATCGAAGGAATATGAGAGTTTAAATGATGGTAAACAACTTTTACTAAGTGGGAAATGGTTTAAATGACTAAATTGTAAAAGTTGTGAAAGTGGGTAGAAAAATATGGAATGAAGGAAAAACATGGGCTGCTATAAGTGTGAATAATATTCGGCTAGACTTGGGTAGCCAAGGAATTACATGCATTTCATTATACGAGACTTAGGACTAAATTGTAAATATTGTTAAAGGTTAGGGGCAAAATGGTCATTTTGTCAAGAGGTGAGTTTTAGGTCTAAAACGAATAATGTGATGTATTAATAATCTAATTTTATTTATATAGACCCCGAGAAACCAATTCCGGAGGTTGACCGTGGAAAACAAAAGGTTTCAGAATAACCGAGACACGAATCCGAAATGACTACCAGGTAAGTTCGTATAACCTGAAGTAAACTCTTAATATACTTATAATGCATGTTCTTGAATGTATGAAAATTTAAATATTCATTGCATGATAATCCATGAATTGTGCTAGTGTAAATAAAAAGACGATAAATGTCCCAGTTGAAATAAAAAGGGAAATCCGATGGATAAATTATGGCTTACATGACATGAGATCCTGTATGTGTTGCAGAAAAGGATTTAGCCCGGACGGGTAATCTGATGATCTCAAAATAGAAAGGATCTAGCCTGGACGGGTGTTCCTTGAGTGATCAAGCCTCCCAAAGAATATAGGTGCATTAAGGATTTAGCCCGGACGGGTAATCCGATTGAGGACAGAATTTAGCCTGAACTGGAAATTTAGATCCGAGCTCATAGGAGTATATGTCATTGTAGGGGATTTAGCCTGGACTGGTAATCTCGAAATTGCTCTATGAGTATTACTACGGGGGATTTAGCCTAGACTGGTAATCCCGTCGTAAGAAGTAAGGTTTGCGGGAGTGCTTACTTGAGATAACCACTTATATGACTTGAAGGTAATTGGGCTATCCATCGAGATTTTTGAGAAATTCAACGGGATTAACATGAGAAATAGAGATGGCAATATTGAATTGATGAGCTCATCTAAGACTAATGATATGATGTATTGTTATGAGACTAACTTGATGATTCAGTGCATGTGATAGGGAAACTATTTCATGCTTGTTGGGATCATTTCCTAATATGGTTGTAAGCTAATTAACCAGTAAGTTTACTTTCCAGTTATCCGAACTTATTAAGTATATAAATGCTTACCCCCTTCTCTTTTTCCCTATTTTACAGAGCTTGTGGACTCGTGAAGATTGGAAGACGGTTGGAGAATCAACATATTATCGACTTGTTCTGCTTTGGTGTATATATACTTTTATTTTGTTTAATGGCATGTATAGGGTTTTTGGTTATTTTGTCATATGTGTCATTTGGCTAGCCAATATAAGGGCTTAAATGGTATACTTATTCTTTTGTATATGGCCATCAGATATGACTCATACTGGTGTAGGTTGTAAATATACTAATGATGCATATTTATGTTTAAATGTTTCATGAGATATGATAATGAGGTTTATCATGGATGGATACATGAAATGAGACCTAATAACTTGAGAGTGGATATAGCATATAATGGTATATGGTTATAATATGGCCTAAGTGTAAAGTGTAAAATGTGCTATGTTAATCCCTAATTCAAAAAGGATAATTTAGCATGTACTAAACCGATGAGATGAGGTTAACACGTAATGAGTTGTGCCAAGGTTGTTTAAGTGTAATACCATTGAAGTCTATAAGTGTGTATAGCTGTTAGAGGGTGACCAAAGGCTTGGAAAATAGCCCTAAAAAGGTCCACACGGATAGACACACGGGCATGTGTCTAGACCGTGTATGACACACAGTCAGCCCCCATGGGTGTGTTGCCTGGCCGTGTGTCCCTTGCACCTAAAATTTTAGGTCAGCTTGCATGGAAGTAAACACACAGGTAGAGACACGGTCGTGTGTCTCAACCATGTGGAGGACACAGCCTAGCACACAGGCGTGTGCCTCAAAATGAATGATGACATCATAAACAGAATGTTTGAGTTTTTGGACATGGGCGATGACACGGGCGTGTCTAGGCCGTGTGAGGGACATGGGCATGTGCTTGGCCTTGTGAAAACCCCTGTAGGTTCAAAATGGAAAATAAATCCAATAATTCAACACGAGTGAGGTGCATGGGTGTGTCCCCAAGCACATGGGCATGTGCTTTGCCTTCACATGGGCGTGAGAGGCATAACCCTAGGTATTTTATTAAAATTTTCTATAGTCCCCAGTTTAGTCTCGGACCGCTAATAATGTATGTTTTGGGCCCCAGAGGTCCATAATAGAGACAATATGATTTTGTTTAATTGGTTTTAAATTGGAAACAAAATTTTATAACTTGTTTTTTCCGGAATGATCTTTTTTGCAAGCGGTAACACCTCGTACCTAATCTCGGTCTCTGGTAAGGGTAAGGGGTGTTAAATAATTCAGCCAATAAGTATAGTAAATTCTTCAAATTTGTCCATATTCTACTGCTTGACAACTTCATCCTTTCTTTACTTAAAATTAATTATCTATTAGTAAGGGGTTTGGATGATGTTTCTGTTTGTTTCTCTTAAAAATAGACTCATTAGAATTTAAATATATAAATTTCAACCCTTAATAATTTTTTTACAATTTTTTATGATTTTCCAAAGTTAGAACAGGGGAACCCGAATCCACTCCAACCTTATTTCACGAAAATTAATATATCTCAAACTATGAAATTCCATTTCTTTCACCGTTTCTTCCATATGAAACTAGACTCAATAAGATTTAATTAAATATTTAATTCAATCTCTAAATAAATTTTTATAATTTTTGGTGAATTCTCAAATTTAAGTCACTACTGCTGTCCAAACTGTTTTAATGAAAATATTTTCTTTTCCAAAGTTCTTTGCACTATCTTTCATTCAATCACACATAATTTCCATACTTTCAATTACTATACAATTTATCCACTTATGTTTATGTGTAGATTACATATTCATTTCTCAATATTAGAAATTTTCACCATACAAATCACATTCTCTTTTACCAATTTAGTGTTTTAAGCCTCTATTCTTTATCAAATACTTTCTATTTCTAGTATTTAGATTAAATACATGTTTCATACATCTCATTCAAAACATCTTTAATTCAACCTATTGAAATACAAGTAGGTTTAGTATGAAACTTACCTCCTTTGTTAAGAATTTCTTCATTTCCATACATGTCTCATCTTCACCACTTTCCTTCTTTTTTCTTCTCATTTTCTCAACTTTCATTTTCTATTTTCTTGCTTCTAAATTGATGAACATATTCTCTAGAATCTCTACTTCATCTTTTCTCTTTAATATCTAAGGAAATTTTTAAAAATTTTAGGTAAAAAGGTAGGTTTTCATGACAAAGGACTAAATTTTAAAGAAAAAAAAAACCTCCTTTCTCACCCTTTCACTCACGTTGGAAGGATGATAAATTTCTTTCATCCTTCTTTTCTTTTTATACTACCATTTTCTAAATAAAATAATAATAAATATCGAAGTAAAGTATTAATAAAATAATATTTAACTAATTAATTAATTAAAAATCACCAAAATATCATCAACATCATCATTACGTTCTAAAATGTTCCCTCTTGCTAATTGATCATTTTGCCCTTTACGATCTTTCAAAATTTCATCCTTGAATCATCACTTAATTCGGTAAAATTACGATTTAATCCCTTACAATTCTTCACCTATTCAATTTGGTCATTGCATGCCAATTCCATATCTTTGTAAATTTGATTATTTTCATTTTTGGTCCTTAAACATTCTCATTTTTACACTTTAATCCCTTAAATTTTGAATATTTACACTTGACCCAAAAAAATTTCACATATTTACGGTTTAGCCTTTACTTTAAATCAACATACTAAAACCTACTTCTTAATTATTATTATTATTATTATTATACTCCTCAATATTCTCTTTTATCATCTTTATATCAGTTTCTCATTTTACCGAAAAATTAATTATACATCAATCAATTTATTACTACTTTTATTATATATCAATTTTAAGGATGTTACATATATACTTGTGCCATAGAATATTTTGCATATTTACAATTTAGTCTCTTCCTTAATACATCATGTCATGCTTCTTGATTTAAATCTCTTTTGATATATTGCAACTTTCATTTTCTTTGATATTATACATTATTTCGCTAAGATTTTATCTCATATTATTTACGACCAAGGGGGTTTTGAGGATGTTACAGTCTTAGTTGTTAAACAAACTTGTTTTGTTAAGTGGTTTTTGATGAATTTGAGATTAGGGATTAATTGTTGAAAGTGTAAATATCCATGGGTTTTAATGTGAAATATAACACCCCTAACCTATATCCGTCAACAAAACAGGGTTATAGAGCATTACTGGCATTTACGGATCAATTAGACAGAAATTTCAAATGTTCCATTACATATCAATATTCATAATAAAACCAATCAAAATTATATTTACTGTCCCTTATACGAGCCCTCAAGGCCTAAAATACGCATTAGAAACAAGTCGGGACTAAATCAAAAACTCAAAGAATTTTTCTAAAAAAGTAGAAAAGTTTCAAAACTACAGGGGTCATACGGCCGTATCAGGAGACATGCCCGTGTCTTAGGCCGTGTGGGCATTCGAAATAGAGGCACACGGCAGTGTCTCAACCCGTGTTCATGCCCGTGTACCTTTCTGACTTGGGTCAGACGGCCAGGTCACACCCTAATATTTTGACATTTTCACAATTTAATCCTAAAATCAATATTTAACAAAATCACTTTACAAAATCATCATACAACACAATCAAAGCCCCAAATCCATGTTATTCATAAAAAATATCTAATATTTATCAACGGTAGCTTCCAAAATTTTTAACAGAATCAAAAACAAAGGTACGAGTTAGTTGGACCTAATTGCAATAATGTCAAAAACATAAAAATTATAGGAAATGGGTAAGAATTGAACTCACATGAAACAAAAAAATGAAGAACCAACTTAAAGCCCCCTCTCTTATGGTGGTTTTGGCCAAAATTGAAGAAGAAAATGCATAGCTAGCTTTTAGAATTTCAATTTGTTTATTTTAATTTCATCAAAATTACCATTTTTCGATTCAATTGCTTTAATTTATTATTTTACCTTAACATGCCGTCCCACCACTTTAATTTAGGTATATTTATTACGTAAGTTCTTCCTTATTTATTAATCAAGCCATTTAATTACTTAATTATCAGCACTTTTTTCAATGTAGTCCTTTTTAATTAATTAACTATAGAAACGTTAAAATTTTTGAATGAAACTTTAATACAACCTTAATGACACTTCGTAAATATTTATAAAAATATTTATGGCTCAGTTTATAGAAACAAGGTCTCGATACCTCACTTTCTAAAACCACTTGACCTAGAGTCTTACCACTCGAACTTAATAAATCATTATAAAACATAAATTACCAATTAAAAAACCTTTTTAAAATCAAATTTGACTTGTAAATATTTAATAATAATATTTACGAACTTACTTGCCAGATTTGGTGGCCTCGAAACCACTATTTTCGACACCACTAAAAAAATCGAGCTGCTATAACTCTCCCCCTTTAGGAAATTTTCGTTCTCGAAATTGTTACCTAAAAATAGATTCGGATATTATAACCTCATTGATTCTCTGGTTTCCCAGGTAGCTTCTTCAGAACCATGACGATGCCACAATATTTTTATTAACGGAACTTGTTTATTCCACAATTCTTTGACTTCCCGAGCTAAAATTCTCACTGGTTCTTCTAAATATATCAAATCTGACTGTAGCTCAATCTCACTATGAGAAATCACATGTGAAGGATCAGATCTATACCGTCTCAGCATCGATACGTGGAACACATTGTGAATTTTCTTCTATAAGCTACAGGGCCGATTCTTTCAACAATTTCATACGGTCCGATAAATCTCGGACTCAGCTTTTCGTTCCTGCCAAACCGTAACACTTTCTTCCACGGAGAGACTTTTAAGAATACTCGTTCACCAACAGCAAATTTTATATCTTTTCTTTTCAGATCTGCATATGATTTCTGACGATTAGATGCAGCTTTCAAACTATCCCGAATAATCCAAACTTTATCCTCAGTTTCTCTAATCAAATCAACTCCTACCACTTTGGATTCACTCAGCTCAGGCCAATACAACGGTGTTTCACATTTTCTCCCGTAAAGAGCTTCAAACGGTGTCATTTTTATATTGGATTCATAACTATTATTATATGAGAATTCAGCTAACGGTAGATACTTCTCCAAGCGACCTTCAAATTTGAGTATACAACATCTCAACATATCTTCCAGAATCTGAATCACTCATTCTGATTTCCCATCAGTTTGAGGATGAAATGTTGTGCTGAAACTAATCTTAGTGCCTAGAGCCTCATGAAGTTAGCTCCAAAATCTCGATGTAAATCTCAGATCTCGATCTGAAATAATGGATGTCGGAACTCTGTGTAATCTCGCAATCTCAGATACATATAGTTTCGCTAATCTCTTAAGTGTAAAGTCTACTCTGATCGAAATAAAATGTGCCGATTTAGTCAATCTGTCAACAATCACCCAGATTAAATCTTTCGTTCTCAGAGTTACAGGTAAGCCAGATACGAAATCTATTGTGATTCATTCCCACTTCCATTCAAGAATCATAATAGGTTGTAGTAAACTCGTTAGTACCTGATGTTCTATTTTCACCTACTAACAAATCAAACATTTAGCTACAAATTCACAAATTTTTCGTTTCACACCCGGCCACCAATACATCTATTTCAAATCACAATACATCTTCGTGCTACTCGAATGAATAGGGTACGTACTACTGTGAGATTTAGAAAGAATATCATTTTTCAAATCTAAATCACTCGGAACACAAATTCTATCACTATAATGCAATGTACCACTATCATCAACACTATACTATGAACTCAAATTATTCTAAACCATTTGTCATTTGAACACCAACTTCGGGTCATCATCTTGCAATTCCCGAATTTGTTGTAGAAACAGAGGTTTCGTTCTCGACTCCACTAATACAGAACCATCTTCATTAAGAGCTAAATTAGCATTCAACACTCGAAGTACAAACAATGATGACTTTCGAATAAGTGCATCCGCAACTACATTAGCCTTTTCTGAATGGTAATCAATAACCAGATTGTAGTCTTTCAGTAATTCTAACCACCGCCTCTGTCTCAAATTCAATTCTTTATGAGTCATCAAATACTTTAAATTTTTGTGATCTGTAAACACGTGACATTTCTCGTCGTACAAATAATGTCTCTAAATCTTCAAAGAGAATACAATCGCGGCCAACTCGAGATCATGTATAGGATAATTCTTCTCATGCGACTTTAATTGTCGAGAAGTATAGGCTACTACCTTTCCTAACTGCATTAGTACACAATCCAAATTATTGAGAGACACAACACTATAAACAACAAACGCTACTCCAGATTCAGGCTGAGTTAAGACTAGAGCTTCCTTCAACATTTTCTTCAGCTGATCAACACTCTGTTGGCACTTATCGGACCAAACAATCTCAACATTTTTCTATAATAATTTAGTCATCAGTGAAGCAATAATCGAAAAGTTTTTACAAAACTTTGATAGTAACCTGCTAAACCCAGAAAACTTCGCACTTTTGAAAAAAATTTCGGGGTTTTCCAATTTATCACAACATAAACTTTACTCGGATGAACTCAAATCCCATCAGTTAATACTATATGACCCAAAAATCCAACCTTACGAAGCCAAAATTCACATTTACTAAATTTTTGTACAACTGCTTTTCTCTCAAAGTTTGTAGTACGATCCTTAAAAGTTGTGCATGCTCAGATTCTGTCTTGGAATAGATTAATATATCATCAATAAACACAACAACGAATCTATCCAAATGAGGTTGAAAAATTCGATTCATTAAATCCATAAAAGTAGCAGGGGCATTAGTTAAACCAAATAGCATTACCAAAAAATCGTAATGACCATTATGAGTTCTGAAAGTAGTCTTTGACACATCACAATATTTAACCTTCAGTTGATAATACCCAGATCTGAGATCTATCTTCAAGAACACTGTGGCACCTTTCAATTGATTAAACAAATCATCAACACCTGGTAAAGGGTATCTATTTTTTATTGTGACTCTATTCAACTGTCTGTAGTCTATGCACAATCTCAAAGAACTGTCTTTCTTTTTCACAAACAAAACAGGTGCACCTCAGGGAGACATGCTTGGTCAAATAAACCCTCGATCTAATAATTCTTGCAATTATGCTTTCAATTCTTTTATTCAACTGGTGCCATATGGTAAAGTGATATTGATATTGGTGTAGTTCCAAGAATCAAATCAACCACAAACTCAACTTCACAATTAGGAGTTAAACCCGACAACTCTTCAAGAAATACATCAACGAAATCATTAACAACTGGTAACTGATCTAGCTTTGATTCTGAATCTCAGGTATCAAGGATATATGCTAGAAATGTTTCACTACCTTTTCGTATTAGTCTCTGAGCAGAAAAAGTCGAAATAATTCTAACAACATATTTCAGATTCTCAAAGTCAACTGAAATCATCTCTCCTGTCTAACTTTTCAAATCGATCCATTTCTATCTATAGTTTACCACGGCATCTTGCAAAGATAACTAATCCATACCCAGAATAACATCAAATTCCCGAAAGGGTAACAACATCAAATCAGCAGGGAATTCATAGCCCTTAAACTTTAGTGGATAATCACGAAAAACTAAATTAACTATCACACTCTAACCTAGTGGATTAGTAACTTGGATATCATAATTAGTAGATTCAATAGGTAACATCTTTTCTGTTACTAATGTAGTGCAAATATAAGAATGTGTTGACCTAGGGTCAATCAATACATACACAGTAACATCAAAGAGATAGAATATACCAACAATCACATCTAGAGTAGTAGCTTCCTCTCTAGCTCGAATTGTATAGGTGCGAGTAGGTGCTTTAGCCTCTGACCAAACGACAATGTCTTTCATTCCCGAACAAGTAGTCCCGGTAACACTCTTCTAACCCGAACGTCTACTTTTTTTAGAGGTAGACATTTTCTTTTCTTTCTGATCTTCATCCTCTTTTGGAAATTAGGACAATTACGAATAAAATAATCAGTTGATCCACATCTATAATAGGATCACGTTTTACTTTTACACTCGTCAAGGTGATATTTTCTGCAATATCTATATTTAAGCTTCAGAGTATTTTGTACACTACCCACACTATTAGCTGGTCTAGTAAATACTCTGAAATCATGTTGAATTGTCTTGTTTTTATTCAAATGTTCAGACACTGAGATAGCTCAGCTAAAATCATCTTTAGTCTTTTTCGCCGGTGATGCCAAAAATGACGTAGAAGAACCTCTCCTATGAAATTCTCGAATTTGTATATCCCATTGTATCTTAAGGTTGTACACTTTTTCCATTTTCTGTGCATCATCGGACAAGACAACAAATTATCGTATTTCATTACCTCCAATCATCATTCCAATTTCATTATTCAAACCATATTCAAACTGGATACAAATTTCTTCTCCAGTAGGCACAATTTCTTAAGCATATTTACTAAGATATACAAAGTCTCTCTCAAATTCAACTACCGATCTATGTAATATCTCGAATTAGGGCCTAATCAGAATAGTGGCTTCGTGACCACAAATCTAAGATAGAAATAATTATTTTATAATTATTTTGAGGTTTATGATATGATTGCATGATTGTGTGAAAATTTCGTGACGAAATTCTATGCATAAAGTGCTTAAGTTGAAATTAGGGACTAAATCGAATAATTTGCAAAACTTGCATTCTAGAAGTTTTTAGTATGAAATTGCTTTGGAATATTAATGAGGAGGTCTTAAATAGAAATTTGACCAATTTCTAAGTTTATGGACAAAAATTGGACATGGATGGAATTTTTGAAAGTTTAGTAAGGAACGGCATTTTGGTCATTTGGATATTAAATGAAATAAAATGGGAAAAATAACACAAAAATGATCATCTTCTCCATAAGTTGCTGCCAAATTTTTCTCTCCACCATAGCTAGGGTTTCAACACTTTTAAGCCTTGATTGTAAGTGAATTCTATGCGCGTTTTTAATGATTTTTATGTTTTTGAAATCCCGGTAGCTCAATTTAGCTTATGCTAGCAATAATTCAACCTAGGGTTCATATTTGGAAAAATAACCATAGGTGAAATTTGTGTATTTTGGTGTTTTATGATATAATATGAGGTTTTAAATTATGCTAGACAACTTGTGCTACTCGATTTTAAGTGAAAACGAGTAAAAGGGCTTAATCAGTAAAAATACCTAATATTCATAAGTACATGTTAGAGTGTGAATTTGATGTTGCTATAGAAGGGAAAAATGATCAGCATGTCATAAAATATAAGAATAAGGGATGTTTAATTTACGAGCCTTGGGGTAAAAGTGCAAATATGTAAAAGTTTAGGGGCAAAATAGTAATTTTCCCAAAGTTCGTATTAGGGGCTGTTTTGATGAATGAATGTATTAAATAAATTAATTTGGCATTATAGATCAAGAGAAACGAGATTCAAGTTGCAATCGAGGGAAAAACAAAGTTTACGAGGAATAGGCTCGATTGCTAATATTTTGTATCGAGGTAAGTTCATGTGTAAATAAGGTAACATAACTTTTATTTTAAGTGATTTAATGTTATTTTTATGACATGATACTTATTATCATGAAATATGATGTTTTGTGAATTATTATTTGGTGATATGCAAATTATGTGAATAGCTTGATAAGTATGAGATGTTAGCAAGTATCGGTTTCTACATTTCAAAGAAGGCAATTAAAATGTGTAAATGAAAAGAATCCCGTTTGAACCTTGGGAATAGATTAGGGTACAAGTAACATGTCACTAGGATGGTTGAGTTCCGAACTCGTTGAGTTGAGTCCGAGTTCGTGAGATGTAACTAGGCATCCGAGTTCGTTGAGTTGAGTCCGAGTTCACTTATGGATGCGAACGCCCGAGCTCGTTGAGTTGAGTCTGAGTTCGTTTATGGGCGGGTTTCATGGTAGCTTGGCTACATTGATTTCAAAAGCTATTGAGCTTGTTCAGTTATGAGTATAGCACTTACGTGCACACTATCCGCATATCCGAAATTATATTCTGATGTGTTCAACGGGAGAATCCTAAGAGAATATGGAGAATACTTAAAACGAAAGTGATTCGATGTTGAATGTGTTGAAAAAGTGAAAATGGACAGGTATGAGTTTAATCCTTGGTTGAGAACTTGGTAAGACAAAATTGTGGTAAGATAGTAAGTATTCTTATGATATGAGTGTCTTAATGATGTTTATGTTGGATTGCATGATCATGTTACTTGTTATTTGCATGTGAACTTACTAAGCATTTATGCTTACTCCCTCCTTTTCATTCATTGTAGTTTTGACAAGCCGGCTTGAGAATCGGGATAGGTCGAAGGCTCGTTCACACTATCCGAATACCTAAATTGGTAAAATGGCTTGTATATTTTGAGTGTGGCATGTATAGCAATATACTCACTTTGTGTAAATGATCATATGATATGGTTATGGTTTGGTAAGAAAAGGGTTTGTAAATGATTACCTATTGGAATGGCTAATCAAGTTTATATATGATAACATGTATGCTTTATGTCTTAACTAAACCATGAAAATCCTTGGAAAGGTAAAATTGGCCACAAAACAGAATCAGACAGCAGCAGTGACATGAATTTGAAAAATCACTAAAAATATTATAAATAGAATTAAAGGATGAATAAGTTATGAAATCGAATCTTGATGAGCCTATTTTCATATGGATGGAACAAAACAGGTAAATGAGTTATATTTTATGAGGTATTTAAGTATTGGTGGAATAGGGTTAGAGTGGTCTCTGAATCCCCTATTTTGAATTTAAAAATTCACCATAAATTGTACAAAAATAATTAGAAGTCATGTTTTATATGTATAGATTCCTTATTTAGTCTAGTTTTATGAGAAATAAACAGGATAATCATTGAAAATCTGTATAGGGAGATATCTGATTCGTAATACACAGGGGTCAGAGTAGTCAAACCCTGAAATAGGGGAGACTTTAATCAATAAACTATACTAATTAGCTCAACCAAAAATTCTAGAAAAACAATTACTAGATAGATATATGAGTCTAGTTTCAGGAAAAATTTACGGATCTTAATTTCTAGTTTCATAACTCGAGATATGAATTTTTAAGCAACTGTGACGCAGTTAGCCAGCTTGTCTGGAAATTCTAAAATAAATTGTTTAAGCTGTTTAATTAATAAATTAAGTTTAGTAACACCTCGTACTCAACTCCAGTGACGGTCTCGGGTACGGGGGCGTTACAATCTATTTCCCTGATGTAACTCAAGAAATTATATACAAAATCTCTCTCAAATTCAACTACCGATCTATTTTCCTGATTTAACTCAAGAAATTCTCTTTTTCTTGTCCAAATACCTTTTCCCAACATATTTCTTTTTAAACTCGATCTAGAAAAATTCCCAGGAAATTTTCTCCTTTGGTACCACAACTATTATCGTCGAACACCAACTATACGCTTCCTCTTTTAATAACGAAACAACACATCTAATAAATTCATCAGGAGAGCAATCTATTTCTTCGAAAACCCGTAATAAATTTTCAAGCTCGTATTCAGCTTTAACCGGATCATCTCTGATTTGCCTCAAAATTTTTCAGCACCACACTTTATAAGTTTCTCAATCGGAGTGCGTCTATTAGGTTTAATTATTGAAGTAGGTGGAGTAGCAACTGAAAGTACAACAGGTGGAATAATAGGGGGTGAAGGTTGTTGAGCCGAATTTTTTTTCTTGCATAAACTCGCTAAACCACTAGTTCATATACCAAAGAACATATTTTTAAGTTCATGTTCCTAAGCCAGAGGAATCAGGACATTACTACTAGTCCCATGTTCAGAAGTCGATACTTTACTGCTAACCTCATCATTATCAACACGATCAGATCCATCAGACATCTTTACAATCTATAAGAAAACGAAGGTTAGATCGGACCATACACATCACACAATCACAGATTTATATCGCATATAATTCTAGACATTTCACACGCTACGTTAAGTTTGAGAATCAACTAAACCGTGGCTCTAATCCACTAAATGTAACACCTCTAACCCGTATTTGACGCTAGAACAGGGTTACAGAGCATTACCGAGAATTATGGATTAATCAGACAAAAAATTCAAATGTTTTATTACATATCAATATTCATAATAAAACCAATCAAAATCATATTTACTGTCCCTTATACGAGCCCTCAAGACCCGAAATACGCATTAGAAACAAGTCAGGACTAAATCAGAAACTCAGAGAATTTTTCTGAAAAAGTAGAAAATTTTCAAAGCTGCAGGGGTCACACGACTGTGTGACTTGCACGGTCAAGAGACATGTCTGTATCTCATGCCGTGAGGACATTCGAAATAAGGACACACGGCCATGTCTCAGCCCATGTCAGTGCCCGTGTAACTCTCTGACTTGGGTCACACGGCCAAGTCATACGCCCGTGTGCTAGGTCGTGTGAGCATACTGACTTGCATTGTTAAGAATATACAGCGGGCGCACAACCGTGCCACTTGGTTGTGCGTCACATATGTTAAGACACACTCCCGTGTCTCTGCCTGTGTGAACAAAAATAGGTCATTTTCCAAGCTACATTTCTTACCCAAATGGATACCAACCTAGACTCAACAAATTGCACATCAACAAGCCATAACAAGGCATTCAAAAGAAGCTAAAATCAAGTCTTAAACATTTATTATCACCACATACAACCAATATGTCCTTAGGCACCTCAAATGACAACTTAAAAACATGTCAACAAAGTATCCAAACTTACCTAATTAGTTTACCTAACAAAGTTACCAAAGTTCACTACAATTCAAATACATACATACATACATATATCACTCATACTAACATCACAATTATACATTATTCTCATACCAATATGTAAGTTGGTTATATAAACAATATATTATTCATAACATTTACATAAGCCAAACTTTGGCCAAGACCATACAAAAGCCTATACATGCCATATAAACCATATTTAATGTTTCAAAAACTACCGAGATAAGCTAAATAGTGTGACTTGAGTGTTGATCTGATCGTCTAACCTTCCGAAAATCTACAGTGACATTAAACAATACAAATAAGATTAATGAAGCTTAGTAAGTTCGACGATTTAAACAAAAATCTTATCGAACTAACTATAATAAATTAAGATTTAAACAAAAATCTTGTCGGACTAAATATAATAAATTAAGTAATAAAAATCATTCATGACAACTCCCTGTCATTTACAACTTCAATCAATAAATACTTTCGTATTCAAATTAATACAAAATAAAGAAATAAATAACATTTCTTTCAAATTCATTAAACAAATCACCTTACTGAGATTTTTCCATTCGAAGAACAACTTACGGGTAAGAGTACATTGTCAGCAGAAGCTCATAAGAGCTGGTCCTCTCAAACACGCCAACAGAAGCTCAAAAGCTAAATAGAAGCTTGTAAGTTCTGATCCACCCAATCATGCCAAACAGAAAGTAAAACACGAGAATTCAAAACAAATGCTAAACCCCGGTTTACTTAGGTAAAATGTTAATATATCCTTCCAACACCATCTCCACTTCATACCCCCGTTACACACCAAATCACGAATGTACTCAAATCCTGCGTTCAACTCAAACCAAATATCCAATTCAATATTATAGTTCAAACAATAAATTATTTCCAACAATAGAATATATATAATACCAATGGTCAATTTATACGAATGTTAAATTTTTAACCGTACGAACTTACCTGGACTGAATTGAAGTAATTGCAGAAGTTCAAGGACTATTCTGCTATTTTTTCTTTTTCATGAGTATCTACGAGATCTTGATCTAGAATATAAAATTACTCATTTATTAGCATATATTTCATTTCCAATTCATTTTACAATTAATACCCTTTTATTTTTCATATTTACGTAATTACCCTAAATTTTTACAATTTTTGCAATTTAATCCCTTAATTAGTTAATCTATCAAATTAACTAATTTTCTCAATCAATAATCTATCCAAATATTCTATGCCCTCATAAAACCCCTAATAAATCTAAAATTTACTATCAAAACCTAATATTTTGACATTTTCACAATTTAATCCTAAAATTAATATTTAACAAAATCACTTTACAAAATCATCATACAACACAATCAAAGCCCCAAATCCATGTTATTCATAAAAAAAATATCTAATATTTATCAATGGTAACTTCCAAAGTTTTTAACAGAATAAAAAAAATGAAGGTACGAGTTAATTGGACCTAGTTGCAACAATCTCAAAAACATAAAAATTTTAAGAAATGGGTAAGAATTGAACTCACATGAAACAAAAAAATATGAATTATTGATTGAATTGAAGTACTTAATTGAATGAAATTATCTATTTAGATCAAGATAAACAACAACCGGACTTAAATCGGGGAAAAGCTAAGGCTTTGGACTAGACTTCAATTCGGCTATTGCAACCATAGTTATAGAGGTAAGTTCATATGAATTATAATCGTATTAATGATAGCTAAACTGATTATCTACTATATTGTACTAATAAACGGACTTGATCATACATTTATCAACGTTTTAAGGAATTGACGATTAAATAGTCCAGTTTGAACCTTAAGAATTCTTAGGATACAAACGACATATAATTTGGGATTTCATGTTTTGGATGCTAGTCTTAAATGTCCTACCGATGGCTGAGGTCCTGCATTTTTTGGGGATTCTCCCCAGCTCGTGTGAGCAGCATCGTGTAGCTAACATTCTGACTTGTAAATCATGTGAGCAGCCACATTTCACAACTCGTGTGAGCACTATTTAAAAGGAAAGGTTATAGTTATACGAAAATGCCCACTATGTGTGAGCATTCCAAGTATCTAAAACAATTCTAGATGGTTCAACGGGTAAGTAAAGGAAATGGCATGGTAAGTACACAATGGGATATTGGTTCATGATCTTATAAAAAGGTTAATGTGATAAATGATGTGTACATGAAAATCTACTTATGATATGGTTGAACATATATGTATCATGTATGAACTTACTAACTTATGAGTTCGATGGTGCTTGTATAAGATTTTACTAAGCCTATGGTCTTGGTAATGATGTTTTACTTATTTTACAATTTGTGCTTAAGAATGGCAAGTTATGTTTGAGTTTATACGAGCTTACTAAGCACTAGTTGCTTACGTAATTACTTTCTTTTATTTCATAGATTATCGGAAGCTCAACCGATTGAAAGCTTGTTATAGATCTATCACACTATCCAACAACCATTTCGGTAGTTTTTGAGTTATTTTGGCCAAGGTTATAAATGACATTGATAAATCATAATTTATACATATTTTTATCCTATGCTTAGCACATTTATGGATGATTTATCCTTAGATTTGGTGAATTCGATGCTCCTAATCCTTTAATTTCATGTTTTATACTTAGGTGAGCATAGGAGAGTAAAAAGAGCGAGAAATGGGCCAAAAATAGAGAAAATGGGGCAACATGGGAAATCAACACGGCCTGGACTTCCTCACACGGGTAGGCCACACGGCCGTGTCCATTTGGCAGAATTGAAGCACGACTCACACGGGTAAACCACACGCCTGTGCCTATTTAACAGCCTTGACCACGGTCTGAAGCAATCGCACACAGGCGTGTCACGCGGACGTGTCCCTGTCAAGCCCAAGTATAGTCCTCTTCGAAAAGGCCACTTTTGAAGGCTCTTAGGCATTCTAAAGCCTATTTAAACACTTGAAGAGGCACATAGAAAGGGAGCACAGAGTAGGAGGCAAGGAATTACTCAAGGGAAGCCGGTTGATCCATCTCAGAAGTCGGATTCATCGTCAAGACTGAAGATCTCCCTTCAATTTCCTTCAGGAGTTTTTGGGCTTTCTTTATGTTTTGTTATCTTTATTCTTTTGAGATGTTTTCTTTCATAAAGTGGAATGAAACCTAAGACGAATCTTGTTATTATTATCTGAATTGTATGATAAATATTTGACTTGTTCTTAATTATGTGTTCTTAATTCTTATTTTAATATTCCAGGATATTGATTCAAGTTAATGCGCTTATTCAGTGGAGCAAAAGTCCCTGTCTAAGAGTAAATTTGTCGTAATTAAGCGGAGTTGATTGCACGCCTAGAGATAGGGTGACAAGATTTTTCCAGATTAGAGTGAAACCTAATAATAGAGTCCATAGATCGAGTTAATGAAACACTAGGGTGTTAATTAGAAAAAGATTTCAATTAATCAACCTAGGGTTAGAAGTTATTAGTCTCGAGAGAGATAATAATATAACTTAGGGATTTTCACGGATCAAGTCAAATGAATAAATCGTCTGATTCAAAGTTAAATAACAAGTGAAGTCTAGGTGAATTTTTCCTTGGGTATTGTCTTAATCAATTAAGTTTTCCCAAAAGCTTTCCCCAATTTTCTCTCTGTGCACCCTTAGTTTATTTAATTAGTTTAGATAAACAAATCCCTTAATTTTTAGGCTAGATAATAAAAAGAAAGTAATTACTAGTACTCTTAGTTCCTTTGGGTTCGACAATCCGGTCTTGCTAAAGCTATACTACTATTCGATAGGTACACTTGCCTTCATCGTGACAGTATTTAGTTTCAAGAACGATTAATTATAAACTTTTAAAACCTGTCACTAATATCACGTATCAGACATGTATAGGAATTTGTGTAATGGTAGTTTATGAATGTGTTAATGATCATTTTGGTACAAATATGCTTATGGAATTTAAGTCTTGTTTGATGAACTTTTAATGCTTAACAAGTTTAAGTCTTTTGGCCATTTTTAGATACTTGGAATATATGGTTCTTTTTGGTATGTTTGAAGTGAAATGTGAATGGTGAAATTGATGTTATTTGGTAGTTAAAGGAACTAGGTTTTGTGCTTGAAATGTGGTTATGTTGGTTTGCTTTGGTTAATGATGTTTTGGTATAAGTGTGGTGCCTTTGAATGGCATATTGGTTAGATGAAATAGGAAATTTGAAATGGTATATTTATAAGTTTTTGAAAGGTGTTTATGACTTTTGAATGTATGCACAAATGGGATGGTTGATTAAGTGTGTTTTGGCCTTGAAATAGCTTGTTTTTAAGGTCAAATTATAGAGCAGACGACCTGGGACACGGGCTGTCACACGGCCCAACTACACTGTCATGTGTCACTTGTTATTTTTATGTAAATTTCACATGGCCTAAGACATGGCCGTCTGTAACAAGTCAGTGTGTTACACGGCTGTAAAGTCAAAGAGTTATACGGTCTGGCACACGGCCGTGTGATCCAACTCAATGAGTTGCATGGTTTAAGACACGGGCTAGGACACGGCCGTATGTCCCTTTGTCCGATTGTTACACGGTCTGGGCTATGTCACACGGCTGTGTGACCCCTATTTTCAAATTTTACTATTTTTTCCCAAATATTTTGATTTATTTCAATTTAGTCCCAGATCGTTCCCTAACTGATTTTAAGGCCTCGAAGGCACGCTTTAAGGCCTAAATATACATGTATGCTAGGGTTTTGATTAGTTTTAAGTGGTTTTTGTTAAATAACATTATTCATATGATTTGATATTAAAGTGTTCGAATTTGCATGGTAATGCTCCGTAACCCTAATTCGACTATGGAGACGGGTTAGGGGTGTTACAAGCAAAGTGTCAAATTCATGTGAAATGGTTTGGTTGATTTTATGGTCGGTTATACGGATGTTTTGCTATGTGTTTAAGTTGATTTTGTGCAAGTTTTGTCGTGCAAATATGCACTATTTGAGCTAATGGTATACCTTGGCACAAAATAGGTACTAAATGGTTTAATTTTACCAAAAATAGAGCTCTTATCTTGACATGAAATTTCCCTCATCACAAAATCGAACGACAGTTTGTGACGTCCCAACATCAAGTGGTTCGACGTCGTGACGTGACTCACTATCTGACATCATCACAAAAAGTCTAAAATTTTAAAGCTTTATAATTTAGTCCTAATTCATGCTGGGGTCACCTATAGAGCTTTCATAAGCTCGATTTAGTCTTGATTTCTATTTAAATAACATCATATGATTACGATTGAGATATGAATGACTATTGCATGATTATTTATATGTGTTTTCAGTTTCGATTACTATAGTAACATCTTGTAGCTCGAGTTAGGCGACCGGGCCGAGTAAGGGGTGTTACAATACAGGACTAATTACATAATTTAACCAAACATATTTAACTATTACCATTAGGTTAGGACTATAATTTGAAATTTTGAAAAGTATAGAGACTAAAATTGATCAAATTAAAGTATAAGTACTAAATCCAAAATTTACATAAAGTACAAGGTCTAATGGCAAAATTTGACCTATATGTTATGAATTTTAGTTTCACAAGAGCTTATGGTTTCGAGCTTAGCACCTAGTAAACAATACACAAATTTGGAGTCGAAAATAAAACCTAGAAATTGGAGCAAATCAAAGAACTTGTATTTATGAGATTGTGAGTTACAATCTTTGGATATTTCTCAAATACAAAGAAATTCTCTCTTCTCTCTAATAGAGTTTCGATCCAAGGTTTGTCTAGACATAACTTAGATGGATGTGAGTCATTTCAATAGTCGTCGAGACTTAATTTTGAAATTGGATTTGACGACATGCTTGCTTAAGAATTTGATTTGATAGGATTTAAGGGTCTTTGAGACTTGATCTTGAATGAATGATGTTCATTTTAAGGGTTATTGGGACTTGATCTTGAAAATGAGTTTTATCTCATTTATGTTGGTGCAATCGGATAGAATAATGCTTTGGTGAAAGGGTCGTCTAGACTTGATCTTGAATAGACGATTTCACTTCAAAAGTCTTCTACATGTGATCTTGAAAAACCAAGTTTACCTTATTTCTATCAGTTGAGCAAGATTGAAGATCAGTTTTCTTCAAAACTGATGTGGTGTTCTTAAAAATTTCTTTGATTTTGAAGAGAATTTTTCGTCTTCAAAATCGTCTCCTTAGCCTTTGATTTATGAACTTCTAGACTTCTAAACTTGTGTAGAATGACTTAGAGATAACCCGTTTAACAATGTCAATGACTTGAGTAAAAGAGAGTTTTAATGGAATATAAACTCTTTTATTTAGAGTGATCCGCAAAGTTAAATTATTTTATTTATTATTTATCTCCTATTAATTTAATTAATCAGAAATAAAATAATCATATAATATTATCACTTAATTAATTTAATTTAAATAGTGATAATATAATTTTTTATTATTCATCTCTTAATTAATTTAAATTAATTAGAGAAAAATAATGATAGTGTAATATATGATGTCATCATTTTTATCCATAATAATTTCAACTTAACATGTAACATTTTATAATTGATTTTTTGTCTACACATATCCTTATGATCTTTCAAATGAGATGATTGCAAATTTAGTCATGTATTAGTTAGACAAAATATTGTTATAATTTCGATCAAGTTGTAAACAGAATTTCTGGAGACTTAAAGTTTTGTAAATTTGAAATTTTGGAGACATTTGGTATTTTTGATTTTGATTGTGTTATGAAATTCTTCCCCAATGCAATGTTGTTAGGTCTCAAATCCTTGGGTTTCGGAAATGACAATAGTAATGTAATATAAATGTGATGTTAATACAAATTTATTAGTAATTTTTCTTCCATGTTTGATATAATTATTATTAAATTTGGGGTAGATTATATAAATGGTCATCTAATTATGCTCGTATTTTTGTTTTAGTCACTCAAGTTTAAATTTTTTTCAATTTAAGAACTAACGTTTGAATTCGTTCCTATTTTGGACATTTGTTGTTAAATTAATAATGGAAAGTCTTCTTCTAACTGGTATAATAACACATTTAGTATTCAATACTTACATATTCTATCAATTTGATCTTAATTCTAAATAATTAAATAAATTTAACCCTTCACATTTACAAATTCTATCAATTTGATCCTCAAACTTCCTAACCAAAGCTTTCAACCTTTAGAACAAAGCTATTCCACATTTATTAATTATTTTATTTATGGTTGAAATTGTTCAATTTGGTACATAACCCTTTTTGTTTATATTTTTAAGAAGTTAATGTTAGAAATTAACTAAACACCATTAAAGAAAATAGAAATTACAAATTTTAAAAATATAAAATTATATAAACAATTTAATATTTGACAAAAATAATTTTTCACTCTAACTGTAACACCCTATACCCGTAACCCACGCCGGGGCAGAGTACAAGGCATTACTTAACTCGGTTTCACATATACAACCAATCTCAAGTCACCGAGACTCGGTCCAAATTAAAACTTTTTAAATTTCTACTTTAAACTACTTGTTATGGGCCTACGAGCCCCAAATTGATCATTGAAAACTATTCAAAACCATTCCAGGTCCTCAACCTAACCTTAAGAAGTTTACTTTTGAAACAGGGCACACCCCCATGTGGAAGGGTAACACGCCCGTGTGGTTATTTCAACATGGCCGTACTGACGGCCTGTATGGCTCTTACGGCCTGAGCACTCAGGGACACACCCGTGTCCCGCGTCCGTGTGGAATTAATTTCTAATTCACACCTACAGGGTTTCCACACGGCCAGACACACGCCCATGTCTACGGCCCATGTCCCTCACACGGCTACGACATGCCCGTGTCCTAGCCCGTGTGCAAAAACCTGGACATTCTGTTTTTAACGTCAGCATCCCCAAAATGTTACACGATCATGGCACACCCCCGTGTATCAGGTTGTGTCCTCTACACGGTTGAGACACACGGCCATGTCTCTGCCCGTGTGTTTAATACCATGCATACTGACTTGAAATTTATACGTGCAGGGGACACACGGCCGAACCACATGCCCATGGGGCTGACCGTGTGTCTACCCGTGTGGACATTATAAGACTATTTACCAAGCCTCATTGCCACCCTTGCATACCTATTTTCATATCACTACCAAAACAAACATAATTTCCAAAATCAAATCAGCCACAATAGACATTCATTCAACTATGAAGAAGCATCTTTTATAAACTCAAAATGAATGTTAGCCATCATTCAAGGCTTAATACCAAGTGTGGAATCTATCCCAAGCCAACACTTTTGGCCAATTCTCAAAGACACAAAATAATAAGGTCTAGCCCTATACAAGTCATTTTCAAAAATATAAATCCTATTATACCGAATGCTTCGGCTAATAGTGTGATCGATATCTCTGACTTTCGGTGATCCTTGAGTTAATTAGGTGGCATTGTAAGGAAATGGAAAGAAAAAGGGAGTAAGCATAAAAGCGTAGTAAGTTGCATGTAAATAAATATACGACAACAAATTCATCAATGATCATCATGCGCATAGCAAAAAAAAGGGCACAAGCATAACTTACTCATTACCCTCCATACAAATCACATATTCTATATTGAGCCCATTCCTCATACGTACCAATTAGGTACCTGTATCACTCACAACACGGTTATACTTCCCTTATTAACTCATAATCATAACTTTCACCGTTGAACCTTTCGGAACACTATCATATATTACACAAGCCTCAAACATGGGGTAGGGTGCCGATGCCATGTCCCAGACATGGTTTTACACTGACACATCTCACAGCCGATGCATGTCCCAGACATGTCTTACACTGGCTTACATCTCGAAGCTAATGCATGTCCCAGACATGTCTTACACTAGCTCTTACACTAGCTCTCGTCTCAATGTCGATGCCATGTCCCAGACATGGTCTTACACTAGCTCACATAATATGGCCGATGCATGTCCCAGACATGTCTTACACTAGCTCACACAAGTGACCCTACTGTTACAGCATGAATATCCGGTTTATTTCGTATGTTCAATGGGAACCCTACTATCTCTATTATTATTATACTTTCTCAATTCCACAATCAAGAAATTCATGCTATACTAATTCAAATACAATTCAACACATGCATTATTAATGTGGTTGTATTATTTACATACAACTTACCTCAGATTACAAAATACACACGACTAGTCAGTTTAGTCGATTTGATTGGCTTTCCCACGATCTAGGTTTGAATTTGGCAATTCTTGATCTATATTAGCAAAATACACTCATTTAGCCACTAAATAAAATTAGGCAATCCAAAATTTACGCCTTAGGTAAAATGACCATTTTGCCCCTAGACCTTGACAAAATGACCATTTTGCCCCTATGCTCGAAAATCGATTTTTATCGAATTTATTCGTATTTCAAGTCTAACTGAACTCTTTTTACTATTATAGAAACCCAAAATTATCACTATTTCAGACACTTATCACCTATTTTGAACTTATGTAAAATAGTCCCTTTAGGTGTTTTCATGCTAACACCTTTCACAAAAGTTGTTTATGACACAACTAGGACTCATATTCTTCCATAAAAACTCAGAAACTATCACAAATGAATTCATGGAAAAACCCTAAACTCTTGTTTATTATGCACAATAATCCTCTCATTTGAAAGCTTATGCTTCAAGGAGACCAAAAATGTAAAAATCATTAAAAGAAACTATCAAAATCACTTACTTGAGAGGGCTTAAAGTTGCTAAAATTTTTGAAGCTTTCAAACCCCAACAATGGCTGATTTTCGGTCAAAGAGGAGAAAAATGGATGAAGAAGGTGAATACTAGGCATTAGGGTATTATTAAAATACATATTATGACATCAACCAACCTAACCCTTTGACCAATTACCCATTCTTGTCTCATGGCCGGCCAAGCTCTTCTAACAGGGTCTAATTTCCCTTTAAAATCCCCAAATTTTGATTCTCTAACAAAATAACACCTTTAGCCATCAATTTAGGACTTTTACACTTTATGCGATTTAGTCCTTTTTCGTAATTGGGCTCACAAACGTCAAAATTAACTTACCAAATTTTTTTCATGCACTAATATGTTCATGCCAGAACATCAAAATAATAATAAAATAATCTTTTTAACTTCAGATTTGGTCCTGAGACCACTGTTCCAACTAGGCCTTAAATCAGTCTGTCACACTAACTAGGATAATTTTAGTTTTTAATTAATTTGGTAAATTATTTGACACTAAATTAGATTATTAGTGATACATATTCCTTATTGTGGATTTATAAATTAAAAATAAATAGAAAACATAATAATAATAATAATAATAATAATAATCTCTTAATCTTTAAAAAATAATTATCAATGTAACAAAAGGAAATTCAATTAATTCTTTCACATTTTTTTCTTATGAAAAATCAAAATTTCGTATTTTTTTAATTATATAATTATTGATTAAACAATTAAATTTTTTAAAACTATATTTTTTAACTCTATATTTAATTTTCAATTTCAAAGACTAACTTCAGGGACTATTTTTGTGTCCATTGAAGGAAATATCATACTACTAACAATAAGAGTAAATTTAAAGTGTCTTTCTTAAAGATTTTTCATCTTCTTTAACCAAAATTTTATCAATCAAAGTGTTATAAAACATTATATTTAGAATAAAACTAATGAAAAAAAGATAAGAAAATAAAGTTTCAAGATAAACTCATTGGTATTAGAAATCAGCTCAAAAAAAGGCTTGTTAGTTGAGAGAAGTCCGTTATTCTTTTTGGGCTTTTACAAATTTATAGATATGGAATGCATGTGTTTTAAAAGCTAAAAGCTTTTGTAAGGAAGTTTGATAATCAAATTGATAGAATTTGTAAATATGGAGGGTTAAATTTATTAAATTATTCAAAATTAGGATTAAAATGGTAGAATAAAGAATTGAAGACTAAATATGTTATTATATCAGTTAGAAAAAGACTTTCTATTATTAATTTAATTGTGGGTGACCAAAGCAGGAACTAATTCAAGTATTAATGCCTAAATTGAAATTTTTTAAACTTGAGAGACCAAAAGAGAAATGTGAGCATAATTAAATGACTATTTGTATAATTTACCCTTAAAATTGTAAAACTCAAACCAAATGAATTAAAGTAAATCAAGACAAAAAAAAATGTTCAAATCCTTTAACTGTATTTTATTAAAGAATGAAACCAAATTATCAAAAGTTTTTATTTTATGCACCCAAAATGAAAAGTTTGTAATTTAAGTACCTATATTACATAGTTCGATCATTTTGATCACTCTTGTTAAAATTATAAACCATAAGCTGATGTGACAATTAAAAAAATCGATATAATAATAAATTTAACCCTTAATTTTTACATATTATATTGATTTAGTCATAATTTTTTAAAAATTAATTTTTAAAATTTACAAATATTCTCAATTTAATCTTAATTTTAAAAAATTTAAAGAAATATTTAAAAATGCATAAATATTTTTTTTAAAATAATATATGTCTAAAAAAAATTTAAGAAAAAATATTCTCAATTTTAATAATTAGCTGATTATCTATCTACTTTAGCTTTATTAAAAGTGGGGATTGCATATTATTCTTGAGAAACCAACCATATAAATCCAAACCTTGAAAAGAAAAAAACTGAGTGAGGAAGCAATCTCAGCACAACTGGCGGAAGCTCAATGAGTTACATCTTCCATCAAAACACCTTCTTTACTCATTTTTCTATACTCATGAAATCATAAGTTTACACAGCTTTTGTTGACAGATATCGCTTCATGTTGTGTCTTTATGTCATTTCTTCCACCTGCCTCCATCCTTTTCATTCTGCTTCTCGCTCCACAATTTTCACCGCCATAAATAATTTTTTGTGTACATTATTTTATTTATTTTTTTGTATTTATTATCGAAAATTAAAATACATCAATGTAAAATCTTTTATTTCAAAATTTTTGAATTCTAAAAATAGAGAGATTAAATGATTGGAAATAAAATATAAGGATTAAATTTAAAATTTATGAAGAATATAAGTATCTATTACGAGATTTAATTGAAGAAAATAAATAAGAATATGAGTAACATTGCTGAAGGGAAAGGCACAAAATGGCAAAACACTGAGATTTTGCAAACCATATTTCTTTCATTTATACATCAGAAGCCTCATTTAGGCTGATAGGGTATAGATATATTACACAAGGATTGCAACTCAATCTCACATACTTATTAACTGCTATAACCATTACGAAATACACAAGTTGTTCAGGAAAAACAAGACAGCACACCATTGTAAGACTTGTGAAAACAATTGCAGAATATAATAGCAGAAAAAGAAAAATGAAAGTTGCTCACAGTTTTTCTTTTCCTTGTGCTGATTCAAAATGAAATGTTCAACATTTCCATGCTTAAGCTCTCCATCATGGCGTTTTCCATGAATCCGCATTTAGCCGGTGCAGACTTGTAGAAACTGCTTAGCCTTTGCTTGAATGAGCATGAAGAAAGAGGAATGATAGGAATGTTCTCACAGTTGCAGAGCTCAACCATGTAACCATCTGGATCATGAAAGAATACCTGATCAACCCTGTTCCCTTGGTCTTCGACCACCGCCGTAACATACTTCATTCCCATGTCTTGCAGCCTCCTCATGACAAGGCCAACATCAGTACACTGTTATTTCAAGCAGAAACTTGTTAGTGCTGCTTGGTTTCTGAAAGATTCAACTTGGTTTCATTTTGCTATACCTGGAAGGATATGTGATTATCCTTTGGATTAATCGGTCGAGGTTCAACGATAGTGTCGAAATCATCGATTGATGGATTCTCAATTAAGTGTATCCCAATGCCATAATTATACAACCTGCATCAGTTGTTCAGTTAGTATCCTGTTTCATTCAACACTGGATTTTACTAAACAAGGGTAGAGCAGTAAGGTTACCAAGCTCCATTGAACTTGAAAGAAGAAGGGCGTTTGATGGAAACAAAGCCCAAAACATCTTCATAGAACCGCACTGAATCCCAGACTGATCTACACAACAATGAGACATGATTCAATGACAGAAGTGGCAATGCCTCAAAGTTGTTTGCTTCCACAGAGTCCAACATGGTTTCACTCTTACACTTTGCTTCTGCCTATCTCTACTATCTCACTTTGCATGATGACTAGGACACTGCCTTGTGGTCTTTTATAAAGCAAAAAGCAAACAGTGAAACATCTCATTTCATGAATTCAAACTCAAGTAATTATGAGGAACTTTCCTGGCAAATACTCTTACTTCCCAATCAGATACATAGACCCTTTTTTTTTTTTTTGAAGAAATAGGAAAAAAATGTACAAGTTCAAATATCAAAACAGCCATTTAGCTTCTGTACCTGAAACGTTGTAATTAAATTAATGCTCCCAAGCTGGTATTCATATTCCATTAATTAAAAAAAAAAACTATCTGTTTCATTGGTTTTATGGTTTTTATTTATACAGACAAGAGGCAGTTAGACATTAAGTAGAGGGTCTTTAACCCTTTTATCATTGAATTTCCCATTCTGGTACATAGTTTTGAACCTCAAGTTATGATTTATTGATGGAGAGTTCACATTTTTCAGGAATAATCGGATTCGATTAACAGTTGTAAAAGATAACGTATATAGTTTCCAAGTTGAGATTATTATGTCGTATACTATTTGGTATGTAGATTTTCTATATGTGGATTAAAATTAGCTAGTTACTGCTTTATCACGCGTTTTTTGCACTGATCATTCATCGGTATAACCATATATGTGAAAGTGACAAAGATTTTTTTTCCCTCCCATCAGGATCTGCACAAAATCAATTTGCAAGAAAAAAAAAAGGCTGTCTGGTTTAGCTTGTTGCCTAAGCTCGTGTTGAAGATGCCGCTAAAATAAGCGAATAACAAAATCTATTCTAATATTATTCATTTGTGCCAAAAAATGGTGATTTTGAAGGGCTATAACCAAACAAGCATAAAGGAAGAGGCAGTGCTGTTTTTGCCTTTTCGAGGTATCCTAAAGACAGGGAGTACAAAGTTCCAAAAGGGTGAGAAACTTCTTTGCTGTTTCCCGTTCCATGAAATTTGACTTGACAGTAAAATCGCGTTGCAATTGACACCCTAGCCTAGCCTCATGCATGGTGATCACGTCACAGGTCAACAGTTGGGAACAAGTCTGGATGTTTTTGGTCAACATTATGACATGTAATGTTTAATCAGTAAGAGTCACTGTAACACCCCGTACCCGAGACCGTTGCCGGAGTCGAACACGAAGTGCTAACGGACTTGACTCCTTACTTAAACAGCTCATACAATTCATTTTTAAAATTTCCAGACGAGCTGGCTAACTGCATCAAAGTCACTCTAAAAATCATATCTCGAGTTCCAAAACTCGAAATTCAATTCCGTAAATTTTTCCTGAAATTAGACTCATACATATATTTACTAATTTTTTTGTAGAATTTTTGGTCAGGCCAATTAGTACAGTTTATTAGTTAAAGTCTCCCCTGTTTCAGGGTTCGACTACTCTGACCTTCATGCATTACAACTTAGATATCTCCCTGTACAAGGCTTCAATACTTATGCCGTTTGTTTCTAATGAAACTAGACTCAAAAAGGAATCTGTACATATAAAGCATGACTTCTAATTATCTCTGGTTAATTTATGGTGAATTTCCAAAGTCAAAACAGGGATCCAGAAATTGCTCTGGCCCTTTTTCACGAAAACTTAAACATCTCATAAAATACGGCTCATATGGTCGTTTCGTTTTTTTCATATGAAAATAGACTCATCAAGATTCGATTACATAATTTATTCATTATTTAATTCCATTTCTACTATTTTTAGTGATTTTTCAAATTCACATCACTGCTGCTGTCAGCATCTATTTTAAGGTAAATTTTACCTATTTCATAGTTTTCCATGAATCAACTAGTAATTTGACATACATTATTTCCAAGTATAATCACGATTAGCCATGACATACGTAGCACCAATAGGACCATGATTGGCCATTCCAATGGCTAATCATTACCAAGCATTTCCACACCACTTAATAACCATATCATAAGACCATATATACAAAATGATCATAATGTTATACTCAAAATATACAAGCCATTTTCGCATGGCTATACGAATATACATTACCAAAGGATACTTAATTAACAACAAGGGTCAGCCCTATACATGCCATTATCAAGTTCAACTGAAGAGTACCAAAAAGTGGCTTAGATAGTGTGGATGACTTCGACTTTGACACCTCCGAGTCCGATAGCTGACGAATAAAATCTATAATACAGAGAATTTAAGCAACAGAGTAAGCGTTTCGATGCTTAGTAAGTTTATAAGTAAGGAACTCATTTGAAACAAAAACACAAAAGAAATAGCATTCATAAGGATAAATAAATGCCTATGCACAAGATCACGTATTCGTTTTAATTTACACTTTTATCAATAGGTTTATACATTCGAAGTCAAACTTAACTAAATTTCATTTGATTCAATTTCATGTAGCTCGAGTGAGCTATAGACTTCATATAATCCTAAGAAATGGCCGGAAGAGTATTATTCGATTTCGTAATCACAACTGACACTGTACCAAATTTTTTTTTTCCAATGTATATACGATCCATACATGGTCATATTAGGGATTATGAGAACATTAATCGGAATTATTACGACAGAGTCGCACCTTTCCAAACATAAATACCTTCGGAATTTGGCTCGGATGTAACAACCAGCACAAATGCCTTCGGGACTTAACCCGGTTATAATAACCCGCACAAATACCTTCGGGACTTAACCCGGTTATATTTTTTTCCAGCTCATAGCCTGCGGACCTTTAGTCCGGATAGATTCTATCAATATAGATATCATCATTCACATTTCAACTCCAAAGTTATACTCAAATTCACATGTTCATAACACCATTACAGCTTAACTCCAAATGATCCTCACTATGAATCGCATACCCACATTAATTAATGAACAATTTTATTCAAGTGCCAACCAAAAATTTCGATTCATTTACCATATTCGTATAGGCATCTTTAATTATGTATACTAGAAGAGCCTACTTAAAAACTTACCTCGGTATATTGAAACGGTAGTAGATTGGCTACTCTATTGCCTTCTCTTTTCCCCTATCCGACTTCGATCCTCCTTGCTCTTTAGCTTAATAAATACAAATAGATTTGTTTAATATCTTAACCCATATTGTTTACTCATAATTCACATTCGGCAATCACATAACAATTTCAATATGTATTAATATTTATAATTATGCCATGGTTCAAACTTCATACTTATTTGTAACTGAAAATGGTAAGAACTCATCAAGCCACGATAGTCACTTATAACTCAACTCAAAATGATTTTATAACCGATCATTCATCTTATACTAGTTTCGCATACATAAGCAAAACTCACATAGTTTACTTCGTTTTCTTATACACTAGTGTAGCCAATGCGATTATTACCAAACAGATCATATGTGTATAACACTACTCATTTACATATACATTACCAATCAACATTCTCACTCCTTAGCTAATGCCGATTGTCTATATAAGTCCTAATCATCTTCTTTGCATGTAACAACTTTCCAATTCAACTTAATAGAATAAAAAAAATATACATTAAGATCTAAGACCGAATTTTGAAATTTCCATAATCGGCACTTGCTATAAAACAATTAAGTCACAATCAATTAATATTACCTAGCTTATACCTAGATTAATAATCATCTAAATTATTTAAAACGTTCAACACCACTCATCTTTATAAACACATATTCGGCAAGGAAGAAAAATTGATAATTTAACAACCTTAGCTTAGCATATAATTTGCTTATAACACATTTTTAAGCATTTTTTTCATCAACTCAAAACACACTCATCACTCACAATAACTAAGTTCATATTCGGCAATGGCCTCTAATATAATGACCGATTCTTCTCACTTAGCATCTAGTGTACACACATGATCATTTGTTTGATTCAAACACCTATCCACCAAAATTCATCCAAGTTAACAAGAACAACAACCACATTCTTTATTATTTACCATGACCGAAAACCATATTCATTCACCAAATATCAAAAATTTAACATGGGTCTAATAAGGAACTTAGTAATTTATTAGAATTTAACTAAAATTTCAAGAATTAACGAAAACTTCTTACCTTAATTAAGACTAGGATGATCGAATGATGTTCCTCCCCTAAACTTCTTTCACATTCGGTTCTTCAAGAAACAAAGATGAACACTTTGTTTTTATCACCCATGTTCTCTTTATTCTTTTATTATTATTCAATAAATAAAAGCCATTTAATTAACATATTGATAATAGAAAATATATATATTATTTATTAACTAGCAACATGGCCGGCCACCAACAATAAAATGGGCAATTTGACATGCAAAACCATTCCTTTTAGTACCTTTATTATAAACCACTTTTAAAAATTACCCATCATCTTTCACATTTTTCACACATAAGTCCTATTTACAATTTCATATTCAATTGTCAAAATTAAAGCATAAAACCTTCATATATGCATGTGCACACACAATAAACATGGAATATGACATTTAATTATTTTTCTGTGTCTCAATTTTGTGGTCCCGAAACCACTTCCCGACTAAGGTCAAAATAAGGCTGTCACAGTCACTACCTCAGGGTTAACATTTTCTTCATTTCCAACAAACGTATCGAATATTTTATCAGAAATACTAACATGAAATTGTTATCTATATATACAACTATGGCAGCGGAACTTATTGATACCCCAGCTGTGAATACAGCTACAAACGGGTGAGTTAGATTATGACGACGACGGCCATCACAACGACAACATCCATAAATCAAGGTTTAGGAAAGTGCAAAAAAGGGGGAAAAGGGGCGCAAAAGTGGTAAGAAAAGAAATAGAATATCCATAAGAATCGTAAATACAAGCAGATAGAGCTTTGTGCTGTGTCCAAGTCAACTGTTTTGGGTTATAGACAAGATAGCTCATGTAGTTTTGGATTAAACATCTTCCATGACCACATCACAAAGAAGTCCAAACTCAAGAAATATAATTTAGTAGCGTTTATTTAGGCCTTAAGTTGTCCAGCCCATGAATGTTATCTTCATTACTATTAGATTCTTTTGATAAATGTACAAGGGAAGCCCTTACTTAGGATAGATTGTATTTTGACTCCTCTACTGAATAAATAGACAAATTAATCTTTATACATTTCAATCCCTTTGTTAAATTTTAACAGTTAAATGATGGTGTGAAATGTTAATTTAAATAGTTAATTACTAATTTGGTCTTTAAACTATAGCTAAAATATCATTTTAATTTTATCAAAAAATTTCTCAACAATAATTTTAAAAAATTAAAATATATTAAAAATAAATATGAATTATTAAAAATATTAAAATTCGCGTTAAAATATTTTTAAAAATTAAAAATATGAATAAAAATTTATTTAATGTTTACTTTATTCTACTTTAACGAATACCCATTTTCGCATCTCCTATACTTTCGTATCTCTCAATTGTGTGTAATCACCATTTTATAATTTCGATTATTCATTTTTGTATCTCCTTAGCTATTATAAACTTTCCTATTTCAATATATTATATTGTTTAATACTCTAACAAGCTTTAATTTTAAGTTATTGGATTTAATAATTTCTAGGTTTTGAATTTTTAATCTAAATTTATGGGTTCTAATCAAGGAATTCATTGATTTTGAAATTTTAGAAAATAATATTTTAAATTTATGAAAAGAAATAAAAGATAAAAAGTGAAATTTTAATTTAAAATAAAATCCCAAAGCCATCAACACGGCTCCAGAGATGGAGAAACAACAAAAGAAGCTCATTGTCTTTATTTTCTTCTTCATCGCAAAAAAGAGAAGCAAAATCTTAGTGTATGTTAGTTCTTTCGTTTGATTGTATTTCAATAGTAATAAAATCATGATTTTATTGAATGGGTGCTTTTAGAACTACACTAGAGAGCATTTTCAACAGATAAGGTTAGTGTTTCATTGCATTAGATAGTTCTTATTAGACCTATCCAAGGGCCAGGTAGCTTGGCCGACTCGATAGGCTTGGCCTGATTAGGGTTTTGCTTGGACAAGGATTTTCACACCTTAGATTGACCCGACCCAAATTCAATTTAAATAATAAAAATATTTTTTAATTTAAATCTAATTATAAATATAATTTTTTAATAGTGAAATGAGTTTTTTGGGCAAGCCGACTAAAAATAGGTCTAGGCTTGAATTTGTTTTGGACCTGACCTCGACCCGGCTCGGCCCATGGACACCTCTACTTCTTACCAAATCGAGAATTTTATTGAAAATGGAAAAATTTTCCCTCTTATAGAAAGAGAGCTCCATTTTTCAAAAAAAAAACAAAAAAAAAACCATGATTCGACAGAGAAGAGTTTCTTTGAATGTAAGTTTTGGCTTTAATAAATCTGAGTTTGATTTTGTTTCAACATAATTTTTAATATATTTAATATATTTTTTAATAATTTATATTTATTTTTAAGATTTTTTAATTTTCTAAAATTATTGTTAAGAAAATTTTTAAAAAAAATCTAAATGATATTTTAACTATAGCTCGGAGACCAAATTAGTAATTAACTATTTAAATTAACATTCAATGTTGTCATTTAACAGATAAAATTTAACGGAGGGACTAATTTGCACGTTTTGAAATGTATAAGGACTAATTTACCCATTTTTTAGTAGTGGGGTCGAAATGCAATCCACTCCTAAGTATAAGGGCTTTCCTAATACTTTACACATTTTTTTTTGTTAGAATAAAGAAGTAAAATGATTCCAATCCCTAATAAGATACATATTGATAACAGTATGAATGTTTGATTGAAAGTAAGAGTGAACATTCAATTAAATAGAGTGAAATTTTTTTAGTTAATCGAGTTGACGGGTTCTATTTTATTATCTTATCTTAATTTAAATTTTTTTTCGAATTAAGCCGAGTAAAATGAAATTCGATTTGAATCGAGTGAAATTATTCGAGTTAAATTAAAAAATTAAACATGTCAAATTAAAATCCTCTTACAGCATAACTAATCCCATTTTGTAACACATATATTTGAAACCATATATATTTGAAAGCTTTTTCAAAGCAAAAACAAGAAGAAGAAGAAGATACTTTAGCATGATAAACTTGAATAATTAATCAACTTATTTAGATCTCAAATTTTAAACTTTTAACTTTTTTTTAAATTATTATAATTTTTAAAAAGTATAAATTTTGGATATTTTATAAATATTTTGAATTTTGAAAATTATTTTGATTTTTTTTGTAATTTTTGTTAAGAGAGAGACCAAGTTGCTCATTTTGAAAATTGACAAGGACCAAAAGGGTATTTAAACCAATCTGTTATTCAAATTATTCGAGTTATTTGAATTGTAAAATTCGACTTGATTTGAACTCAAAACTTGAATAATTTGAATAACTCGAATTTTTTTTTCGAATCGAATCAAATTTTACTCACCCCTAATTGAAAATCAAGTTGTCTAGAAAAATATTTACCCTGGAAAGTAACGTCAGTATGAACCCAAATATAACCTATATTGTTGGATCCATCATAGAGAATTTTATCCTTCAAAACGAAATCAATGTATTTTAAAAAAAAAGAGTTAAATCCTCTTAAATAAGTTATGGAGCAGTTTTAAAATTTGTGACTAGCATCATAGAATGGAGAGAATTAGTTACTGGGCTCGCTTCTGTAAAAATACCTTGAGAAATTAAAAAAAAAATTCCTCCCAAATAGATGCCTGATCTAGATTACAATATCAAATTAAAATACAAAAAATCAAAATAAATTCTACAATGATTTCATGTTATAAAGTAGGGTTTTCATATTTAAACTTAAAAAATGGTATTAAAATTCGACAACAAGCTTATTAAAGTAACCAAACTATATATGCTCTTATCTTAACAAGGCTGGAGTGGATTAAAACCCTAATGCTGTTTTTGCTTCTTATAATTGCAAATTTGAAGAGTTGGAGTATCTATATGCCTATATATCAAAAAAGCCCTTCCTTTGGTCACAAGTGGGTCTATCCTCATGGTTTTTTTCCTTTTTACATTTTTTGAAAACATCAAAATTTTAATTTCTAACATAATTTTTTTATATTTTTATAATATCATTAATTAGTCCAAACAATTAATTAATTAACTTTTTTATTAACATATTACATAGTTATATATAATTTGAATGTCTTGAGAGTCTTAAAAATTGATACATGACTTCTCATTAATCAAATTTCAGTTTTTACCTCTAGAGTATGCTGAAACTTAAGAATTAATCTATATACTTCATTTTTTTTACATAAATTGATTCCTCTACTTTTATAATGTCATTGGTAAGCCTAAATAGTTAATATTGATAAATATTTCAATCAAAATGTTGAGGTCAAATTTCCTTGAGAACACTATTTCAGTAAGAAAAAATAGTTTATCATGACGAGTTCGAATGAATGTTTGATAAGAAAAAATGTAACAGCCTAATTTTCAGTGGTGTCAGAAACAGTAGTTCGAGACCATTAAATCCGATGAATGAGTTCAAAAATTTTATTATTTAGTATTTATGAGTTAAATGTGATTTTAGGAAGACTTTTGAAATAGTGATTTGTGTTTTAGAAGAAAGTATTAAGTTAAGTAGTTTCAAAAATGAGGTATCGAGACCTCGATTTCATAAACCAAGCCGTAAATATTTTTATAAATATTTACGGAGTTTCATTGAGTTTATATTAAATTTTCGTTAGAAAATTTTAACGTTTTGATAGTTAATTAAAAAAAGGACTAAATTGAAAAATATGTAAAATTTATTAGTTAAAAAGAAATAGTGATTAAATAGCTTAAATAGTAAATTAAGGAGGAGCAAAAACGCAATTAAACACTTATTAGAAGGCTGAAACGGCATTTGCAGAGAAAAATCTTGAAATTGGATGAATTAGGGGCAAAATAGTCATTTGGGAATTAAGGTAAAAGTTAAAACAATGACTAAATTGAAAATTTAGACATTTCATCAATCTTCAGCCAAAAACACCATAGAAGAGTCTCCAAAAGCTGGTCTTTCATATTTTTACATCAAGTGAGTTCAATTCTTACTCTTTTCTTGAAATTTTTGTGTTATTGGGACTTTTACAACTAGGTCCAATTATCTATTTCATTAGTTTTGGATTTTATGAGTAATTTTAAAAGTTACCATTGATGAGTGTTGGATGTTTGTGATGAATTAATATGGATTTAGGGCTTTAATTTTGTCATATGATGATTTTATAAAATGAATTTGATAGATATTGATTTAGGACTAAATTATGAAGAATTTAAGAATTAAGGTTTGCTATTAAATTTTTATGTATCAAAGGCTTTAAGATAGCCTAGAATACTTAGATAAATTTTCAATTGAGAAAAATTAGTTCATTTGGTAGACTAATTAGTAAGGGACTAAATTACAAAAAACTATAAAAGTTAGGGTAATTATGTAATTCTAAAATTTGAAGGGTATTGGTTGTAAAGTGAATTGAAACTGAAATATATGCTAATGCATGAATAATTTTACATTTTAGATCAAGAGCTTGTAGATAATCGTGAAAAAAGAAAAATTAGCAGAATAGTCCCTAAACTACTACAAATTCTACAATTTAACCCTGGTAAGTTTGTATGGTTAAAGTTTATTAATTATATTGAATTGATGAATGATATTATGTATTTAGTATATTGTTGAAAAATGAAATATTATTAAATTGTGAATTGAAATAATTATTCGACTAAAGTGGAACGCGGGGTTGAGTACAATCATTATGTGGCAAAGGAAGAATTGATGGCAATTTACCCAAGTAAACCGAGGTTCAACACTTGTTGCGAACTTCCATGTTTACTTTCCGTTTAGCTTTCATGAGCTTCAGTTAACCTATATGAGTTTCAGTTTAACCCTAATGGGTTTACGTTCAGCTCTCTAAGCTTCAATCTAACCCTTTTGGGTTTCTTTTTAACTCCTATGAGCTTCTGTTCAACCCTCATGGGTTTCCTTTTAGCACTTATGTGCTTCTATACAGCCTTCGGGCTTTCAAATGCGATGTACTCATTTCCGTAAGATATTCTTCGATTTGACAAGGGTTGGTAAATGATATATGGAATTAATGTTTGAAAACTTAAAGTTATTATTGTTATTGATCTGAAATAAGTGAATTCATCAATTGAAGATGTGATTGGCAGGAAATGTATATGAAATGATTTATTTAAATGAATTGTTATAGTATGTTCGGTAAGATTTATGTTTAAAGCCAACGAACTTACTAAGCTTTATTAAGCTTTCTTGTTTGTTTAATGTCTTTGTAGATTAACGTGAAATCGGAGGATTAGATCAACACATTAGGCAACACTATCTAGTTTGCTCCGGTAGATTTTGTTATACATATTATGGTTTATATGGCATGTATAGGAGTTGAAATGGTTGTGTAAATGTCAAGAATTATATTTTGTTTATATTTCAAGTAAACTTATATATGCATGGTTTTGTTAAGTTTGGTATAAGTGTTAGTGTGGTTAATGAATAAATAATTCCTAAGCATAGTAGTGAATAAATTGATAAATCATGTTAATAAAAGTAGTTGCATGTGTGAATTGTCTTATATATGTGATAATATGACCATATTAAAGTTAAGAATTGGTCGCTTTAGAGTTCTTATTAAGGACTATATGTATGAAATTTGAGGTGTGTAGGTTGAAATCAAGAATGGGTGAGAAAAGAGGCCATAAAATGACCTATTTTCGTCTACACGGGTGTGTGTCTTAACCGTATGTGACACACGGCCTGGCACATGGGCGTGTGGTCTGGCCATAAGTTTCCTGCACCTTAAAATTTCAAAACAGAATGCCCTAGTTTTTGCACACGGCCTAGCAAACGGGCATGTGGCTTGGCCATGTGACCCTTTCACCTTTCACACAGCTTAGCACAAGGGCTTATGGTTGGCCGTGTAACCTAAGTCAGAGAGTTACACGGGTATGGACACGGGCCGGGACACGGCCGTATGCCTCATATCGAATGCTCACACGGCCGAAGACATGGGCGTGTCTCTTGGTCGTGTGAGCCGGCCATACAGGCGTGTGTCCTTGCTCCTAAGAATTTTTTTTAGATTTTGGCAAAATTCCCTGAGTATCCGGTTTAATCCCGATTCACTTCTAAGGTGTATATTGGGCCTCGAGGGCTCATCTAAGGGAAAAATGAGTGTTATATGATTGATTCTTGATATGTATAATAAAGGTTGCGAAATGTCCGTATTTAATCCGTAAAGTCTAGTAATGCTCCATAACCCTGTTCCGGCGACGGATAAGGGTTAGGGGTGTTATAAAAAATCTAATCAAAATTTTCAACGTAATTTTTATTGTTACATTATTACAAATTTTTTTTTTAAATTTCCAATGTCATATCAAATAATTTAATAGAAATTTTTTAATAATGGTGACAACTGGACTTGAATTTTTAAATCTAAAAAGTAGAGGGGCTAAATTCCTAAAAATGAAAGTAGGAGGACTAAATTTGAAATATAAGAAATATATAGAGACTTATAGCATATTTTAACCTTCAAATTATTACTCATAATTTCACACAAACAAATAATCACTCTATATAAAAGGAATGTCCAAAAGGCCTTTCTTTATTGACACGTGATGCATCATGTTGCTTTTCTTTTTTCTTTATATTATGGAAAAATAGTTAAATTTTAATTTTGGTCTCTTTATTATGCTTAAACTTAAAATATAATCATTCTACTTTAATTAGTATTTTTAACATTATTTGAGAAATTTAGTGCAGGAAAATTCTTCTTCTTATAAAGGAAATACAACCTAACTTATATATTAGGATGACTGACATTTCAGTCCATTATTCTAGGAAAGATAATGAGACAATCCCAAAAAGTTAGGAATCGTAATAAACTAGGAAAGCAACTAATTAGAAATCAATAATGACTGATCCTATTTGTCTTAGGAAACTAAATAATAAATCCTAATCTACCAAATTACAACGTATCAGTAAAATCCTAATATATACAAGCTAATTTGGCTTTTTTCTACATTCCCCCTCAAGCTGAAGTGTAATGAACCGAAAGTTACGGTATCGGAAATTGAGTCTTGAGTACTGTTTCCATGAAATTTATTCATGAATATTTATTAGAAATATTTATGAATTATAGTTGAATGGTTATTTAGTGTTTAATTAAGTGAAGTAGCTTGCATTTAGTTTAAAGGGCTAAATTGCATAAGGAATAAAAGTTTAATTATAGATTAAAGAAGTAAAAGGGACTAATCTAGTAATTAGACCCTAAGTGCCATGTGTGTGTTAATAATGAATAACGTGTGTAATAGTTGGTATATATGTGTAATAGCTATAAGATATTTTATGTTATAGCTATTACACATGTTAGTTTTATATTTATTATAGGTTAATAATAGTATAATAAGTAAAATTGATAAAATAGAAAAAGAAGATAGAAAGACTAACAGAGAGCAAACGTGAAAGAAAGAAGAAAGAAAGAAATAAATAAATAAAAAAGTGAAATTTGAGGATTAAGGCCCTAAAGTTTGATTGGTAAGTTGTTTTAGCTCATTTTCTTATGATTTTTATCTTTATGGATGCCTAATTCAAAGTTCTACATGTATGAGGTTAAAATGAAGAAAAATAGAGAATTTTTAGATATTGATTTAGTTGAATAAATTGAGGTTTTATGGGTTAAATTGATAGAAATTGAAGTTAGAAGTGATTAGTTAAAGGAATTTCTAAGTTATGTTTAAATAGGGACTAAGTTGAATAGAGCTCAAAATTTATGTTTTATAATGAATTTTATGAGTTAGAAATTGTTAATGAGTTGATTAAAAGAGAATATGAAGCTTAAGTTAAAGAAAAAAAGATTAGCAATGGAAAAAGGATGAAATTGGAATTTTTGTAAAAGTTTGGTAGAAAGTGAAAATGTGTTTTATGAATTAATATATTGATGATTTTTAATTGTATGATTGTTAGTAGCAAACGTAGCACCGGATACGTCATCAAAGAAGGGAAAAGAGAAAGTGAACGAAGATATCGATTAAATTCGATAAATAGTGGTTTGTATTTTTATAAACCGAGCTTAATCGTTATTGCTATATTTGATATTTATATTGTATGAAAATGTGAATGAGGTAAGTATTTTTACCATATTGAAATGAATGTGATTTTGAATACCCTATTAACAGTGTCGGGCTAGTCGGATATAATTGACATGTCATAGGAATTGGAAGTATTGGGATATTCCGACATTGAGTCGATGAGACACTATGTGTCGACTACTGTTAAAGTTTCGGATTTGTTCCGATGAAGTACTTTGTGTACTATAATGTTAAAGTTCCGGATTTATTCCGATGAAGCACTATGTGTTTATCCCGGAGTGTGGGTTGGATCCGTGTATCCGTCAGTGTCCGAGTTATGTTAATAAGGGTAAATAAAGTAAAGGTTATTAAAGTACTGATTGGTATTGAATAATAGCAATAATGTGTTTGAATTACCATGTTTTAAAGTTGATTAAACTATTGTTTATAGAAATACCACTGAGAGTATTCTCAGCGTACGGTTTATTTCCGTGCGCAGGCTAGGTATGAAAGTATAAGGACTCAGCATACAAGCCGATCCCCAAACTCAAATTGGTGAAGTTTCTATCTTTTTGGAAAATGGCATTGTACCTAGGATGTCTTTTGGTCATTTTGAAAGTATCTAAGTTGTTAAGTGATATTTTGGTATGTTTTGTAAATGTTACCAAAACTTTAAGTATGGTATGTTTTGATATGTTAGTAAAGATTAATAAGAGGAAGTGTTGGTAAATATTGTAGAGAGAAGAAATGAAGATGTTATAAACTTAGTTATCAACATTTTATACTAAAACAGATTTGGACAGTAGCGGTAGTCCAACTTTGAAAATATACCAAAAATAGTATAAAGTGAATTAGATAATGAATAAAATTTGTAATTGAAGCTTAATGAATCTATTTTTATTATGAAAGAAAAAAATAGGTAAAAGAGTTGTATTTTATGAGATATTTCTGTTTTGGTGAAACAGGGTTAGAACAATTTCTGGATTCCCTATTCTGACTTCAGAAATTCACCATAAATTGTGTATTAAGAATTAGGACTCAAACTTTATTTGTATGGATTCCTTATTGAGTTTATTTTTAATTGAAACAAATGGCATAGTCATTGGATTTCTGTACAGGAAGAAATTTGATTCGTAGTGCACAAGGGTCAGAGTAGCCGAACCCTGAAACAGGGGAGACTTTTTCTAATAAACTGTACTAATTGGCCTGACCAAAAATTCTAGAAAAAAATTAGTAAGTAGATATATGAGTCTAGTTTCATGGAAAATTTACGGAATTAAATTTCGAGTTTCGTAACTCGAGATATGATTTTTTTAGCGACCATGACGCAGATGGATAGTTTACTACGAAAACTATTTAAGTGCTAAGATAAGTTTTGTAATGTCTCCTGCTCGACTCCGGCGACGGTCTCGGGTAGGGGGACATTACAGGAAGAGCTTTGGTGAGAATGTTAGCAAGTTGCAGTTGAGTAGGGATGTAGTTCAGTTGGACTATTCCATTGTTGACCTTCTCTGGAATGAAATGCCTGTCAATTTCCACATGCTTGGTCCTATCATGATAAACTGGATTTTTAGCAATGCTTATAGTAGATTGACTATCACTATGTAATTTTATTTGGTCCTTAAAATAACTTTTAATTCTCTTAATAATCTCTGAATCCACATTCTTTCACAAATGCCCGAAGCAAGAGCACGATATTCTAATTCTGCACTACTTGACACCGCAGACTGCTTTTTGCTTCTTCATGTAACAAGATTGCCCCAAACAAAGGAGCAATAACCACTTGTTGATATTCTTTCAGTCAATTATTCAGCCCAACTTGCGTTAGTGTAAACTTCTATCTCATGACTTTCATTCTTTTTGAAGAGTAAAAAGTGGTCTGGTGTCATCTTTAGGTATCTGAGAATCCGATTCATAGCCTTTAAATGTTCCTCATGCAGATCATTCATGTGTTGGCTAACAACACTAACTGAGAATGCAATGACTGGCCTCGTATGTGAGAGATAGATTAATTTGCCCACTAGTCTTTGATATTGCCCTTTATCCACTGGTGCACTTTCCACATTTTTCTTTAACTTTAGGTTGGGATCCATAGGCGTCTCTGTAGGTTTATACCCAAGCATGCTTATCTCATTTAGAAAATCTAAGATGTACTTTCTTTGGGATATAACAATCCCTGCCTTAGATCGAGCAACCTCCATACCTAGGAAATATCTGAGAGTGCCAAGATCTTTAATTTCAAATTCAGCAGCAATTAATCTTTTGAGTTTGATAATTTCCTCTGAGTCATCTCCAGTTAGAATGATGTCGTCGACGTAAACAATAAGAATAGCAATTCTACCCTTTGATGAGGATTTCATAAATAAAGAATGATTTGCTTAGCATTCATTGTATCTGTTTTTTACTATTGTTTTAGAAAACCTGTGCCCATACAATGATCTCTTCAGCTTGCACACATGATGGTTGTTTGAATAGTTTTCTAAACCTGGAGGTATTTCCATGTAAACATCTTCTTCAAGATCTCTGTTCAAAAAGGCATTTTTGATGTCTAATTGGTACAAGGGCCAGTCTTTGTTTACTGCTAGTGATAATAGTACTCGAACTATGTTTAACTTGACAATAGGTGCAAAGGTTTCCTGATATTCGATTCCATATGACTGAGTAAAACCTTTTGCCATCTGTTTGGATTTAAACCTTTTGATACTTCCATCTGTTTTATGTTTAACTGCAAATATCCACTTGCAACCCACTAGCTTTTTCCCTTGAGGTAACTCTGTAAGAGTTTAAGTTCCATTGCTATCTAAAGCCTTGATTTCTTTCTTGATAGCCTTCTTCCATGTTGGATTTTTCAATGCCTCTTGAATTGAACTTGGTATATTTATATTATCAATTACTGAAATATATGTTTTATGTGATGGCAGCAATTTCCCATATGCCACATATTTCTCAATAGGATAGTTTGTACATGTTCGAACACCCTTTCTTTAAGTAATAGGCAAATCAAAATCATCAAAAAAGGAACAAAAGGCTCACAAGTTGAAGAATCCATACTAGTACGAAATTCTAAAGCAAGAGACTTCGATTCAAGTTCTTGACAATCTCTGATTTGAGTGTCGTTCTCTAGATTTTCAGTAGGTCATCTCATTCTAGAATAGATACGAAGTTCTTGATGATTTACACCAAGTTGAGGTTTAGTGGTGTGTCGTTTAAAGCTGATGTGGAATGGAGATTCGAATTTTGAGGACTTAGAAGAGGTACGATATTTGAGAACTCGGAAAGGGGTAAGGATGCCGGATTGATACTTTGGGCTGAAACATACACGTATTGAGTGTCTTAAAGAATGTCCCAAAGCTGAAATTCCCTCAAAGTCTCCCCTAAATTTCAAATTTGGAAAAATAGGATTGGTGCTCAAAAAAGGTGATCTGCCACAATTCGTTATGGCAAATTAGACTATTTTCAAAATTAATGAGCTTGATTTCAAGTCACATTATGTTTATTTATTACATTTTCATTTTTATTAGCCTAGATTTATTTTATTGCAAAATAGTGTTTTTACACATTTTCTGGTGTTTTAATGACCCGTGAGCCCAACTTGGGCCTTAATAATGACTAATAGGTTATTTGAGTGTACAATGTGTCATTTTAGGTCCCAAAACACAAAGGATGACAACCATGTCATGACATAGGAATCTAGTGTCGCAACACCGAAGTTTGAAGTGAAAAACAAAATCCTAGAATGAAACAAACATCGGTGTTGCGACATCGGAATTGGTTGTCATGACACTAGCTCGATGTTGCAACATCGAAACCCAATGTAGTGATATCGGCTTCTACACAACAAAAATTCTTACATGCGAAGTTATAATGTTATGCTGACAGATATTGATGTAAGCAGTCGTGATTTGGTAGTATTTTTATATCTCTTGTATTAATTAGACTTTAAGTGTATCAAGACATGTGTGGGCATCAAATAACCCTAATTTAGCCTATATAAGTCACTTTAGGGTCACCTGAAAAAGGGTTAGACTTAGTTAGACTTCAACTTAGACAATTTTATTTACTTTGTTTTTATTTAGTTTTATTCTTTATGTTCGCTTAATTGAAACTTTTCTATTTCGATGTAAAGACATTTGCGAGTGAAGATTGTTTCAGAACCGTGCGTCAATGATTTATCAATGAGCAATTTCTTTGTCCCTTTCGTTTATTCCTTTATTTATATTTCGTTAGCCTGGCCAACTAATGTTTGTATGAATATTGGGATAAAATCTTGTGTGTACTTTATATTTTGCATGTTTCGGTTATGAAACTGATTTGTTAAATAAATAATTACTTATCTAAAATTGAGTGTTTATTTAAGAGTACTTAGTATATTAGGGAGTGACACCCCTAATATAATATCGAGACAAATGAGGCCGAAAGGGGGTAGCCTGCTGAGTATAACTTGTGCCAAGCTGTGAGACCGAGACGGTATCCATATGTCTAAGAAGAAACCGAGAGGGTGACTTAGGTGATAATCCTTAGTGAAGATGAAATCGATAAGGTATTCTTAGCTAAGGGTGGTAAACAATTCAGTTGAGGGTAACTAATTTTTGAATTAATAATTAAGGATTTAATTGATCATAGGTTGGGAGTTTGCATCATCAACACTAGGAATAGAAAATTTCATTAGGTTAATTTAAGGTAATTAGTTTAATTAGTTTAATTAATATTCTAATTTGGATTCGTACTACTAACTTGTAAATCGATTATTTACTATAGTTAATTTAATAATAAATTTCTCCAATCTACAACCCCTTGAGTACGATCCTCATAATGCTTTCTGAAGTGTTTCGTTGTAACACAAAACTTTATTACAAATTGACCTGTTCGCTTGCAGATACCGCACTTAATTTATATATATTTATTTGCACAATTTTTACTCTAAATGTTCGCACGTTTGGAGGCAATCAGATGGTAACAACTAAACTTGAATTTTTTAAATCCAAAAAATAAAAAATTATATTCCTGAAAAAAATGGTAGGGAACTAAATCTCAAATGTACAAAGTGTATAAAGACTTGTAACTTATTTTAAATTTTAAATGTTTACTCTATAATTTGACATAAATAAGTAATTAACCTAAAGCAAAGCATGGGCCAAGAACCATATTAATATATCTAAAAGGAAGGTACAAAAGACTTTCTGTTGTTTATACGTGGCACTCCATGATGGGCGCTTTCTTTTTTTCTTTCTTCTATTTTTTTACACTTTAGAAAAATGATTCCATTTTAGTTTCAGACCTTTTATTGTGCCTAAATTTGAGATTTAATATCTATAATTTAATTTCTAAAATAATTTTGTTTTTATATTTTTAAAATGTTATAAATTAGTCTAAATGGTTAATATTATTGACATTTTGATTAAAATATCACATAGTTATATATAATTTGAATGCCCTAAGAGTTTTAGGGATTGAGACATAGCATCCCATTTTCAAATATCTTCTAAATTGACATTGTATTTTTACATTATATGATAATGGTCTAATTTCAATTTTAGCCCCTAAACTATACTAAAACTTTAAATTTAATTAATATACTTTAATTTTTGACATAATTTGGTCTCTTTACTCATATAATGTAGTTAATTAGTTTAAATAGTTAATATTATTAACCATTTCAATCAAAATGCTGATGTCAATTTTTTTAAGAACACTATTCCAATAAAAAAATTATCATGATGTTTTTGAATGAGTGTTTTTTTTTAAAACCTAATCAATATTTCCAACATAATTTTATTGTTAAATGACTGTCAAGTGAATATTTTTTTTAAAAAATTCAAAATGTCATACAAGAGAATTTAATAGAAGAATTTTAGTTACAGTAACAACTGGACCTGAATTTCTAAATCTGAAAAGCAGTGGACTAAATTCTTGAAAATAAAAGTAGTAGGACCAAATTCCAAATGTATGAAGTATATAGGGACTACAAATAAATAATCAACCTAATACGAAGTGTGGACTACAAATCATACTAGTATATATAAAATGAAGGTACTAGCTAATAGTCTTGTCTACCTAAAGGCCCGCTTGAAACTTGGGAGGGTTTGGACAAAACTATAGGCTCGAAAAATGGGCTTGAGCAAAAAAATTAAGGCCGGTTTAGAAAATGGATCAGACCTCAAATAAGGTTTTTTTGGGGTCAGGCTTGGTCTGAATTTGCAAAAAAAAAACTTGCAGTTTTGTTGTTGTTTTTCTACTGTTTTCCTGTCATTTCACTATTATGTTACTACTATTTTGTTGTTATTGTTTGGATATTGTATAACTTTTGTTTTATTGTTAATTTTGTTACTATTTTAGAGGCATTTGCTTATTAAGTTACATCTATCTTAGTGTTATTTAAGTATAAATATTTTTTTAAATTTTATTTTTAATTTGTTGGGAAACATTTATTTTAATATTTTTAGTATTTTTAATGTATTATATATATTTTTATTTTTATATATAAAAATAAAAAAATAAATTATTATGAGTGGCCTGGGTTAGGTCTGGGTTTTAATATTTTTACCCAATTCGGGCTTAAACAAAAATTTAAACCCATTTTTGAGGACAAATTGAATTTGGACTTATTAATAAAACCTAGAATTTTAAAAGGGTCAAACTCAAACCCAATCCAACCCGGCCCAACGTAACCTATGGATAACTATTATAACTAAGGGCCTTCATTTTGTTAAGAGAGGAGGTAGGACAGCTGTCCTTTTTTCTTTTCCATTTTTTGTCATTGTAAGGTAATGATTTATTTTCAATTTTGATGCCTTTATTAAGATAAATTTGAGATTTAATCCCTACACGTTAATTTATCATAATTTGTTTCTCTTAACTTTATAATGTTAAGAAAAATATAACTAATACAATAATCCTGAGACAATATATAATTTTATTTATATATATATAGTCATTAAATATATAATAAAAGGTTAAATATTTGACATCATTCGATCTATTACTTCATGTAGCGTTTCAGAATTAAAATTTTGGAATTTAGATTTCAAAAATAATATAAATTAAATAGTAAACTATTTAAAAATGTAACATTCATGTTAATTTGAAATTCTTAAGATAATTTTGTATTTTACAAATTCATGTTGTCATAACTTTTTAATATATATTATATTGAATTTAAACTTATTTGTTCATAATATATTATGCATTTCATATTTACCATTTACGCAGTAAATAAAATTTAAATTCTCAAATCCATTCCTATATGGAGCATTAATGAATTATATAATTCATATTCGAATAATAGATTTATTGTTTAGCATTGATTTATACTGCATACAAATATAAATTAAAGAATATAAATTACCAAAATTCATTTTAATTTTAATTCAAATATTTTAGATATTTGAATTTATTACTAACATTTGAATTACCCATAAAAAATTGATATTTAAATTGAATATCCAATTTATATATTTAAAATTATTATTTGAACTTAAACTTCTTTCCAAAAATAAATTGATAAATTCTAACATTTTTAAGAATTTAATTAATGAAATATTCTATTTTTAATTGTACAAGTGTAGAAAATTGGGGAGATATTATGATAATATTACTAAATGTAACATTTATTTTTATTTTTTATCTATACATAAAATAGAGAGAGTAAGAATTATATATTTTATGATAACAATAAATAGCGAATGATTGAAATTTATTGTATAATTTAAAATCGGTAATGATTTAAAAGTTAATTTAATACAATTAGAATTATATTTATAATTTAGAAAATAAGAAAAAGTATACAAATGTAATTATTAGTAATTTTATTAATATTTTTATAGTTACGAAATTGTTTAATAAATTTGATTTTTAATGAAACATTTCCGGGAGAAGAGAGAAACAATACTTGTATGTGTTAAAGGAAAATGTAAAGGCCTTCCTTGTGTTGACACGTGGGACCTGGGTATGGTGTTCTTTCCTTCCTAACGTTATACAAAAGAGTTAAATTTTAATTTTGATTTTTTTATTATATTTAAATTGAAGATTTAATTTTTAATTAGTTTAAATAGTTGTTTTTATTAATTTTTTTATTAAAAGGTTATGTTATTATATATAATTTGAATACTAAGAGAATTGGTGGGTGACACATGACCTTTTATGTCTTTCGGGTTTGCCTTATTCTTCTTTTTTTTCTTTTATATTATAAGACAATTGTCAAATTTTAATTTTGACCCCTATATTATTTTAAAACTTGATATTTAATCTATATATTTTAATTCTTAATATAAATTGATCCATCTATTTTTGTAATACCTAAATAGTTAATATTGTTAACTATTTCAATTAAAATATTGACGCCAATTTTCCATAAAAATACTATTCCCACAAAAAAATATTTTATTATGATGAGTTCTTATTTGTCTTTTTTTAAAAAAAATCTATATAAATATTTTCAATGTTATTTTTATTGTTCATTACAAACAAGTGAATTTTTTTTTAAAATTTCAAAATATCATATCAATAAATTCAACAGAATAATTTTAACACGGGTAACAATTAAATTTTAATTTTTAAATTTAAAATACTAAATTCTTGAATATAAAAATAAAGGACTAAATTTTAAATGTAAGTGTAATATAAAAAATTATAATATTATATATTAACATTTAAATTTTCACTTTATAATTTAATACAAAGTGAAGTTGGAAAGTGAGTGATGTGAAGTTTGTAGTAATAATTTGGAGAAACGTCACCTATGTAATTATTGGTTGGATTAGCATGTGCAAACGAATTAAACCCACCTTTATGTCTCACCCAAGTTGAAAACTATAAGGGCTACCTGTTCCACTAATTGCATGTTATGTAGCTCTCTCTTTTTCTTTAATTATATATATATATTTACTAATATTGATCATCAACCTAATTCACATCACCGTTGTCCCAGGCCTTCATGCTGGAATTAATCATTTAAGAAATAGGGATTCTACTCTCTTTCATAGAAATATTGACACTTGTCATCACATCTTTATTTTATGTTTTCCTTTATTAAATCCAAAATCCTCCTCTATAATATTCTATAATCATATTACACATATATCTATTAATTTATTCCATAAAAAAAATATGTTGTTTTATTTATTGAGTCTACAAGTTTAGAAAGATTTTTAATTATTCATAATTTTTTTTTAAATAGAAGAATAAATACACCTTAACGCGTTTAAATCTATGTTCTCCTTCTTTGATAACGATATCAACGCCAATCAAACTAAAATTCAGTTGGCATATTTAAAAAAAATTTGTGAATATAAACGAAGTTATACTAGACCACATAAGAAACTATAAAATGAAGGAGAGATGTGATGTAGTGAAGTAGTCAAGGGTTTAACGCGCACCACAAAAACCTTATTTGAAATGCCCTCCAAATTCAGGCACCATTACCATTTGCCAGGCTAGGGCTTGGGGGCTCACTTCATATGTTATGCACCAAATATTGAAACCAAAACAGACTGATATGTACCAATCTTTGTAGCCAATGAACCCCACATGATTGAGTACCTCTACATCTTCTATTTACTGTGATATTTTTCTTTGACTGATATGCCAAAAAACAAAAGGAAATACAAGCAACAAGAAGCTAAAAAACAAAAGCAAATCAAGACAGATCCGAAACAATGGATTGAATCACAATATTATAGAGGTTGAAGACCCCATTTTCAAAATTTAGATGCAATGCAAGACTTGAACGATACTTCATGGCCATCTTTATTCTTTGGTTTTCGGGATAAAATAATGACAATGGTAACCCAGTTACTAAGAAAGAATTGTTGCCAAACTTATATGGTTGTTACAATGTTTTCAAAGCAAAAGATGGATGCTACTAATCAAATATGAATGTGATTTTGATAAACTAGCAAACAATCACCATCTTGTCCTCACTATTTGAAAGGACTTCTGAAAATATTATTCGGAAGCTAAATCAGATTAATTTAAATATCTAACAACTAGTCATTGCTTTATTTAATCTTCACAAACATACGGCTGTTTATCATTAATTGGTTAGGTTACATAATTACAAGCAAGTTTTAACCATTTCTGGTGGTTTCCAAGTCATATTAAAGTACAAAAGTGCTATCTAAAAATGCATAAAAAAAATATAAATTTGAATGTATTGAAGTATATTATCAAAATAATTTATAGCTATTCATATTTCATCTCTTTTCAAATCCAATATCTATTTAATTCCAACTTTATTTCATTTGAACGAACCAAAGCCTTTTATACAACATTCGGACCCATATGTTTGAAACAATGTTGGTTGGGTTTATTTGCATTTCAAGGAACAGGATAATATGAAAAGAAAACATATATCCATACACCTAATTCAATAATATTGAAACCATGTGCTACAAAAGCAAAAAAGAAGAAATAAATGAATGCTCTATTCTTGTAATTGTACCCAGAAAAGAAATTATTTTCAACTTTCTTTCTTAGAGAGAGATAAGGCATTGTGTTGAGGGAATAAAAATGGGAATAGCACATGCATGTAATCTAATTTTTTAAGAACACAAATCTTACAAATTATATAATAATGACATTTGGTATACCAAATTTAAGGTTCTTTGCCAACAAATTATTTCAGAAACACAAGCATATGCATGGGCCTCCATTCGTCTTTGGAGGAGTGGAATATGCTAAGCAATGGCTTTTCTCACCACATGGGTTGGGGATGCTGCAATTATTAATCTTTGGGTTTTGGTCAAAGGGGTCCCCCTGCATTCTATCTGTCTTTAGCAGCTTTTGTTTGCCTCTGTGTTTTGCATGGAAGGAAAATCCCAATGACAATAAATACATTAGACTAAAAAGTCAGCAAATAAGTGAAGACTTTTCCTATATAAATTAAATATAATTCCTGCTTTTATCTATAATTCTCCAACACTTAAATCTCAAACTGGTAGAGATGACTAAAACATGATGCTTTGTGTTTTTACTGCCATTTTTATGGAAAAATGTTTATTGTAGAAAGAACATAAAAGGAAAAATAAAACCCTGCCATGTGCAGGTTAAGTACCATATTTGAACCCATCAACCTTCGTGAATCATATACTTTAGCACTTACTCAAAGATGGGAATCTAATTTAGATTCATTTTATAATAACTTTTTTCTTTTTGGTTTAGAAAAGCTAGTTTTATCTGGAACCCTTGAGCAATAATTTAATGCAATGAGTAACAAGGCTTGGTTGCTAAGCAAATTAGGTACAGCTTTATTTTTGCTTTAATGGCCAAAACTGCATACTCATCACCTTCTTCTGTTATGAAAAAGCATTTTTCATTTGGTTTTAATTCAAAGATTAATTATGTTTTCACCTTAAGAGCAGCCTCCAAAATCAACTAACAATCAAACAAAGAAGCAGACGCCATAACCGCATCAATATCTCACAAACTTTTTTGCATTAAAAACCCCAACTTCCCTCTTAAGAGAATTAAACATCATGAATTTCCTTCTCTTTCACTCTCTGTTTGCTTTATTTTTTAAAAAATTTCTGTCATAGAAATTTCCTTTTTTCTTTTGTTTGCATGCAAATGCAGCCTGGTATGAAAGCTGTTTGAAGTTTGAAGTAAGAAAAAGAGTTGAACTTGTGCTGTAATTCTGTGTGTGCAGAAAGGATATTCAATTTTGTTTCTTTAGCTCTGCATTTGGAATTTGAGGGAAATATCAAAACATTCCTTGAAACACCCTTCAATCCCAAGGTAAAAACTTCTTATTTCTCAAACTATTTTAATTTTAATTTCTTTTTCTTTTATATTAAATTCAAAAGATTCTGTTTTTAAATAGTGTGAGAATCTGACTTTGACAGTCTGTAATTAGAGACCATCTTGGAACAATCCAAAGTCTTGTGTCTTAGAACAGTCCAAAGTCTTGTATTAATTAAAAACTCTAATTAAGTAGTCTGGCCGAATGGCTGTTGACTTAAAGAATTATTGTAGCCGGTGATAAAGGGCACAATTTCTTTTCACCAATAATTTGTGTTTACATTGACAAGGGGCGGTGTGGTTTCTGGGTTAAGACAAGTTACTGAAGAAAAACAAATGTTGGGTGAATTTAGCACTAACCCATGATTAGTTTGTTGATTTCGGACAATGATGTTGGGTGGTCCTTATACCAACAGAAGCTTCATTGTCAAACCGTTTGAATTAGTGATAGGGAGCTTAAGTAAAGAAGCAAGCGTTGCTGATGTTTTGATGGTATTATTTGTAGCAATTTGAATTTTGGTGAGTGCAGTTGAGAGATGGGGATGGATGGTGGAGAAGAGCAAATGCAAGAGCCAGCAGGCTGCAAGGAAAGAATTTTCGTTTCGGTTCGTTTACGCCCTCTCAATTACAAGGAAATAGCTAGGCACGATGTATCAGACTGGGAATGCATCAATGATAACACAATTATATACCGGAACAGCCTTTCGGTTTCCGAGAGATCAATGTACCCAACTGCCTATACTTTTGGTAAGAGTTCAGATTTCAGTTCTTGTATGTTTGATTGCATTCCTCAGTCTATCATTTATTGGCATTTTTATCATGTATGGAGATGAGACCAGCATTTTCTAATAGTGATACTCTTTTCATTTCATGGGTCGTCTGCCGATTTTAGACCGAGTTTTTAGCCCTGATTGCCCCAACCAGCAAGTGTATGAAGCAGGAGCAAAGGCAGTTGCTATTTCAGTTGTCAGTGGTATAAACTGTGAGTGCATCTCTTTTTAGACTCCCCATACCTTCCTGATCTCCTCTCTCAATTCTTTAACATTTAACTATTTTTCAGCGAGTGTTTTTGCCTATGGACAAACAAGCAGCGGAAAGACATATACGATGATTGGAATTACCGAGTATGCCATGACAGATATATATGACTACATACAAAGGGTAATGAAGATGCAACAGTTTTGTTGCTCACTCCTAGTTTTTCTTTTCCATTGTGTGTCTCCCTTTGACTAAAAACAAACTGTACTTTTTCTGTAGCACAAGGAAAGAGAGTTTATCCTGAAGTTCTCAGCTATGGAGATTTATAATGAATCTGTCAGAGACCTCCTTAGTGCAGACAGCACTCCCCTTAGGCTTCTAGATGATCCAGAAGTGAGTTCAGTCATTTGTTTGTAAGGAACTAGTTATCTTATGGACTATCTCACTAACAGAGCTAATTTGATAGAGAGGGACCGTTGTTGAGAAACTCACCGAAGAAACACTGCAGGACTGGAATCATTTTAAACAGCTTCTATCTGTGTGTGAAGGTAACAAATTGTCTCAACCAGTCTCCCTTTAACTCGCTCATGACTGTATTTTTAAGCATGTCTTGGTGCACATCGGCAGCTCAAAGACAGATAGGCGAGACTTCTTTGAACGAGACAAGCTCTAGATCACATCAAATTTTGAGAGTGGTAATGTTGTCTGTTTCATTGCGAAACTTCAAGATATTGTTCACTTGACAATGATTATATTCTATTTTAGTTATTAATCTTTATTCATGTGGTTATGTCACTCATCAGATGATAGAAAGTTCTGCACGAGAATTTTTAGGCAATGGAAAATCAAGTACCCTTGCAGCCACTGTGGTATGAACAATATATACTTTTCAGTCAAGGATTTGTTGTTACAACAGATATTGGGAAAGAAACTTATGTTCTCATTCTTTTATTGTCTAGAATTTTGTTGATCTTGCAGGAAGTGAGCGTGCATCTCAGACATTATCAGCTGGTGCTAGGCTGAAAGAAGGTTGCCATATAAATCGCAGTTTATTAACGCTTGGAACTGTTATCCGTAAGCTGAGGTTAGCTTATTAAAATTTTGTATATATTATATATTGAACCAAGTAATCATTACCATATTGTCTTATAAACTTATATTTGACTGCAGCAAGGGAAGAAATGGGCATATTCCGTTCAGAGATTCAAAGCTGACCCGTATACTTCAGTCTTCCTTAGGAGGCAATGCTAGAACTGCTATCATTTGTACCATGAGTCCAGCAAGAAGTCATGTTGAACAATCGAGAAACACCCTCTTATTTGCAAGTTGTGCTAAAGAAGTGACTACCAATGCACAAGTCAATGTGGTCATGTCGGATAAAGCATTAGTGAAACAACTGCAAAGAGAATTGGCTAGACTAGAGAACGAGCTGAGAAGTGCAAGAACAACTTCGATTTCCTCTGATTCTGCTGCATTGCTAAGAGAGAAAGACCTCGAGATTGAAAAGGTTCAAGTTGCATTGTTCTTCAGTCTCTTGCATCACTCATTGAATAGTTTTAGAAGCCTGGCTGGTGGATATTTCTTACAAAATAGTTTTTAGCTGGCAAAATTTCAAATTCATCCTTATTTCAAGAATATAGATAAAATAATGAATTATTCACTTTACCTGCATGCTTCATGCAGCTAAAGAAAGATGTGGCCACACTGAAACAGCAAAGAGAACTTGCTAGGTCTGAGGTTGAGAATCTGCGACAAGCGGTAACCAATGAAAGTCCTGAAGATGAAAAACCAGTGAAAATATGGGTTTGTGTGAATTACTACAGCATTTGATGCTTCTTTTAAGTTCACTTCTACATACAAAGTTTAACTTCTAGTTCTACATGTCCTCCTCCATCAGGCAGGTCCAGATCCTCATTACCCTAAACTGAGACTGCAAAATTCGTGGGACTTTGAACATTCAACCATTGGTACACCTGTCATGGCCGTTGGTGCTAGATCCTTCACCCCTTCAGATAGACAAAGCTGCAGTTCTGAAGAGAGCTTCCTCCAGCTTTCTGACTTTAAATTGAATATACCACATCCCAGTTCCTCTCCGCAGCTATCACCTAAAATTCCTGATTTTGTTGGAAGCAATATGCCCCAGGAGGAGAATGATGAACTTGTTGATGAAAATTCAGAGGCACTTTGCAAGGAAGTTCGATGCATTGACTCGGGAAGGTCAAGTATGAATAGATATTCAGACTCAAATTTGTCAGAATCTAGCCCAAAGAACTACCAAAACTATAATAGGTCATCTCTAAGAGAAAACAGAGCTATTTCCGGATTGATGGATGTTGGCAATGAAAATAGATCAAAGCGACAATCCGTGTCACTCCAATTGAAAAGCAGTAACAACCACCCAGATATTGCTTTTCCATCTCCTGAAAAATCATGTTTATGGCAGCTAAAAGAAGAAATATCTAGCTGTAGAAGCTTGAAATTAACTAGGAGTATAAGTTGTAAAGCGAGTCTAATGACCAGTTTGACCTCCCAATGGATTGAAAGGCTAGGACAGGATGAGAGCACACCTCCCATGGGGGATGAGAAAGATTTCTCTGGAAGACCAGATAGTTTGCGGGGAGAACTTCCTGCATTGAAGTATGATCTTCAGAACGAGAGGTTGTCTAGAAATGGATCTCATAGTTCTTCAACTAGTGCTACTGAATACAAGCTTGATGCCCCGATAGCAAAAAATAAATCTCAAAGTTCTGGCATTGAGCATATGCCTCCGGTTGTCCCAACTCCAGAGGATCAGAATAATACTGTTTTCTCTACTTCAATGGGAGGAACAGAAAAAATGTGTGATCCTAAGTATGAGAAGCAACTTTCGGATCATGCGGTCAGTGTTTCATCTTTTTAATCAACCGTCATTAATTGCATAATTAAAACAAGAGATCCATGCTAAATAGTAGCCATCTTTTATATGCATCAGAATTGCATTCTAAATATGATATTGTTCATGCATGACAGGTACAGGTCACAGAGCCCGTTTTACATGGCAAGGATGTTAAAGACGTCGGATTAGACCCAATACCAGATAACCATGAAAGCTCTTCAGAATGGCCTTCAGAATTTAAGAGGCTTCAAAGAGAGATCATCGAACTCTGGCATGCTTGCAATGTGTCACTGGTCCACAGGACCTACTTTTTTCTACTATTTAAAGGAGATCCAAAAGATTATATATACATGGAGGTGGAATACAGGAGGCTGTCATTTCTCAAGAGTTTATTTTCCCATGGTAATCAAATGGAGGTGGCAAATGAACAAGTCGAAAACCCTGCTTCAAGGTATACTTGATTCATTCTCACCTAACAAGTTCAGAGTAGATTTTGGAACATTGGTGATAAGCACCCTTTTTAATCCAAAACAACTTAATTATCTCTATGAATATGTTGTAAACAGCGCCAAGGCTCTACGTCGTGAAAGGCATATGCTGAGTCAGCAGATGAGCAAGAGACTGTCCAATGAAGAAAGAGAGAATTTGTTCATTAAATGGGGCATCGGGTTGAACACGAAACATAGGAGGTTGCAGTTGGCTTACTGCTTCTGGACTGACTGTAAAGACATGGATCACATTGCTGAGAGTGCGGCCATTGTTGCAAAGCTGGTTGGGTTTGTAGACCCAGAGAAGACTTTTAAGGAAATGTTTGGGCTCAACTTTACATCAGGACAACAATCAAACAAGAGAAACCATAGCTTGAAACGCATTGTATTGTCTTTCTTATAAGTGTTATTTAAGCTAGCTTTCATACAAAATTTTCTCCTGTTTGATTATCCCCACCGATTTGTTTCATTCACACGCGCACACACACAGACACACATATACATGTATCTGTTTTACTGTCTACAGACTTCAATTTTGAATTTTCTGAGTCTGGTTTTAATATAGTGCTAGAGTTTGTAAATCTTCTCAAATTCGCTCAAGGTTTTATCAATGGTTGTGCTTTTTTATTTTTTTAATGAAAATCACAATCTGGAGATGGGGAATGATTGTCACCTTTTTTTATTTTTTTATATGTAGTCACTATATAAATGTTTTTAATGAAATCCTTTTGAATACGCTGACTGGTTAACATCAGAAATAATTGTTTTTTTTTTAAATCTCATTGGTTTTTTTAAATTTCGAAATTGAACAAATTAGTACATTTCAAAAAAATTGAAGCAATTTAAACCATGTCAATTTCGAAAGTGAGTAACTAAAAATAATTAATCACCGCGTTAAAAGTCTTCCATCAATTGTACATAAATTGGTTTGGTATAATAACAAATTCATCCTTCAATGTTTGATATATTTTATCATTTTTGACCTTAATTCTAAAAAAAATTAGTGAATTCAGTCTCAATATTTATACATTTACCTTGTTTTTTTCTACCTCATTTTTTTAAAAAAAAATGTAGACGGATTATTAATAGGTCTAGTTCTACCCTCCGTCTATATATATATATACCTTTCGCACATTTAAAATTTTATTTTTTGTTTTTTTATTAACAACTGATAAAAAGGATTTTCGTTTAATTGAATTATGTGATTTTTGAAATTGAAAAATGGAAAAATGCTTACATGCATAATATTACATTTGTGGAATGTCTAAACAAAATTTGAGATTGTAAGTTCTTCAACATTGGTTCGGAGAGTAAGAGTAAAAGTTGATACTTTTTTCTTGTTTACATGAATTCCGTCTAATTTTAAAGTAACTTTTTGAGCAATTTTTTATTTTAAAAATATCATATAATCTAATTTAACCGATTTTTTTTAAAGTTTTATCAATTGGACTTCAATTGTTAAATCAAAATAGTAGAGGGATATATTAGAAAATAATAGTAGAAGGATTAAATTCTTGAAATTAAAAGTAGAAATACTACATTTAAAATGAACCTAAAGTATAGGGTCTAGAAACTGAACTAACCCTTTTAACTTTAAAGCAAGATTCCCATCTGTGTATATTCTGAATTAAGCGTAAGATGTTGAAAAAGTATGGACTCCACATATATAATAAGTATAATTACATGTTCTTATTTACTATCATAAAATATTAGCCTAAATTAAAAGTGATTTAATTTGATTAAGGTTTATTAGGCTTTAGTTATTAAATAAAGCACCTGTCAAATATGTGTAGATACTATAGTAACTAATTTCTGATTGATGATGGATTGATTAGAAATTATGGTTAATGTGCAAAAGTTATATATTAGGGTTATGGTCCCCCAAATTACACATAAGTAACTTTTCTAATATCCTATCTTTAGAAAAGAGAGAGTCACATTTTCAAAATTATTTGTGGACTAATTTGGAAGATAAAAATCAGAAGATTAGAAGATTTCAAGAAATCCATGGATTCAGGTATGCTTCCACACTTAGATTTATTCTTGATGATTTGATATGACAAATCTTGGTTTATGGTTTGTTAAGTTTTAGGGGAGATATGATCAAGTACTCCTGCTTATGCTAAAGTTAGCTAGGGAAAACTCAAACCAAGGGTTGTTACATGTATCATTATGGGATACTCTATTAGTACAAAAGGTTTTAAGTTGTGGTGTTTGAAATCCGACAAAATAATTATTAGCAGAAATGTTATGTTTGATGAATCTACCATGTTTCGATCAGAAAGTGAGACTTCTACTTTTAAAGACATAATAGATCAGAGTGTCTCGAGAAAGATGGAGTCAAAAGCTGAAACAAGGGGTGATGTCCCGACAAGCAAATTCCCAACGTTTCAACGACGCGACGAACAAAGGTCTCGTCCCCGCGAAGAGTCATGACATCGTGACAGCACAATAAAAATTTGATTCTTGCAAGATTGAAGCTGTTTTAGATTTGTTTGGGGCTCCATTGGACCCTCAGGCACCTTCACCATTTCAGTTAACTAGTTATAAGTTGGCTCATGACAAGAAAAGACAAGAAATTCGACCACCATAGAAATATTGTGAAGGAAACCTAATGGCTTATGCTTTAAGTGTTGTCAAGAGCATTGATTCAATCGATCCTTCGTGTTATTCTAAAGCAGTTCAAGCCTCCAATTCAAGCAAATGGCTTGTTGCAATGAAAGAAGAGATGAAATCGCTTCAAAAGAACAAAACTTGGAGGCTAGTTAAACCACCCATCGATAAAAGAATCGTTGGTTACAAATGGGTGTTTAAAAAAAATAAAGGTTCGGGTCTTAACGACACTAGGTACAAGGTGAGACTGATTACCAAGGACTACATTCAAGTGGAGGGAGTTGATTTTCGTGATGTTTTCTCTCCTGTTGTTAAACATACGTCCATTTGGGCACTTTGACCATTATTGCATCAAATAATCTTGAGTTAAAGCAGTTAGATATAAATATTACTTTCCTTCACAGTGAACTTGAGGAGGACATCTATATGCAACAACCGAAAGGCTTTAAAGTTGAAGGGAAAGAAAATCATGTTTGTTTCTTACAAAAGCCTTTGTACGGTTTGAAGCAGTCTCTTCAGCAGTGGTATAAAAAGTTTGACTCATTCATGTTGAGTATTGATTTTCTCAAAGTAAGTATGATAGTTGTGTTTATCTACAATGTCTTGATGATGGTTATTGTATATATTTTTGCTTTATGTTGATGATATGTTAATTATGAGTAAGAATCCATCTGAAATTGATCGTCTTAAAATCATGCTTAACTTTAAGTTCGAGATAAAGGATTTAGGTGCAGCAAAAAAAATTTTAGGGATGGAAATTTTAAGAAATATACATTTTGAGAAATTATTTTTTATCATAACAAAGGTACATTAAGAAAATCCTTGAGTGATTTGAGATACAAGATGCAAAACTGACAAGTACTCCTTTAGCTGCACACTTTAAACTCTCAATTTTAGATTCCCCACAGAATAAAGAAGGTGAAAGGTACATGTCAAAAGTACCTTATTCAAACGGAGTTGGAAGTTTGATATATGCAATGGTATGCACTCATTTTGATATTTCACATGTTGTTAGTGTTGTCAGCCGATACATGGCCAATCCTGGTAAGTGCAGTTAAGTGGATTTTTAGATATTTGCGGGTTACTTCTAACATGTGTTTAGAATTTGGAAGAACTCAAAAGTGTTTAGTCAGATATGTTGATTTTGATTATGTAGGAGACTTAGATAAAAAAAAGGTCACTCAAAGGTCACCTATTTACTTTTGGGAATTGTGCCATTAGTTGGAAAGTGACACTTCAAGATATAGTGGCTTTGTCGACTACTGAAGCAAAATACATGGCAATTACAGAAGCAGTAAAAGAAAAAATTTGGTTAAGGGGCTAGTTTAGCAAACTGGTAAGTGAGAAATGGGCAACTGTCGTATATTGTGATAGTCAAAGTTCCATACATCTCACTAAAGATCAAATGCATCACGAGAGAACGAAGCACATAGACATTAATTATCATTATGTTCGAGAGGTGATCATTTAAGGCGATGTTCAGATTTTTAAAATTGGCACAGAACACAATTCAACCGACATGTTGAGAAAGAGCCTTCCAGTTTCAAAGCTCGAGCATTGCTTGGACTTGGTAAGTATTCGAATAAGATTCAATTAAGCCCGTAATAGGGCTCGACAAGGGAATTGGTCCAAATACGAGTCAAGATGGAGATTTGTGGGAGAATGCCTCTTATTTTGACTTTTTTTCTCCTAGTTAAACTCTATTTTTAGTTTCCCACTTAAATTCTGATTAACCTAGAGTTTTTATAGTCATATATGCTACGAATTTCAGGTTATAAATAGGCTTTAGTTACTCTAGGTTTTACACAACAAAAAGTATTTAGATTGAAAGAATTGTGTCTTTGTTTCGAAGGCTTTTCTTGTGGGGCTTCAGGTTTTTATTTTAATTCCCTCCATCTTTTGTACTTTCTTTTTATTATAGTGAATCTCCTTTTGCCGGATGTTTTTTATCCTCTATTGAAGAGTTTTTCCAAGTAAAATTTGCGTGTTCGATATTTTCGATTCTTATTTTCTTTTTCACTTTATTTGTTGTTTACTCGAGTTTATTCCCAACAAAAAACTACATTTCTAAAATTACGAATTTCACTATGCCTTATCATTAATTCCTTTCACTAATAATCTAAATCAATTAAAAAATCTAAACAAAATCTAGCAAAAAAGTTTAAATTCTAAAAAGTGTTAAAAGGAAAATGCTACAAAAGAACAATTGATGCTAGAATCACCAACAATGTCGATAGCCACTTGACACTAGCATCACAAATGATGTCAATAGCCATACTGGTAGAGAGACCAATAAGGTCACAAAGCGAGACTAAAGGAAAGATAAATAGAACCATGGAAAATGTAGAAAGATTTGGCCTTTAGGTTAATCCTAGTGCTTATAATAAACGCAATAATCAACTCATAAATACCAAAAACACTAGTCGTAAAACAAGGATGATCAATTTCATAACCAACTCCGACTTCACCGCTCCTTTCGAGGCCACTCCGCCATTGCTCTCCACTATCCTGTACGTAACTCCCATACCTGAATAAAGAAACCAAACCCATTGGACATAGATTGTCACTGATAAAAAAAGATCCAAAGTATTGGGAAAGTATTTACAGGAGAAAACGAGAGTAGAGTGATACTGAAGAAGTTGAAGAAAGGAACAGTTTCATTACTGCTGAATGTGGACAACATTTCTCTTTCTTATTACTAACTACTTGAGAAATATGATTTGGGTAGGAACGGTAATGGTACGAGACGGGTCGAATTTTTTACTGCACCGACCCCAACACAAAACCTAGTTATCGTGCCCCAACCCTGACTCACCCATCCCTTTTAAAAAACTCGTCCCGAACCCAGCAACGAAATTTAATTAAAAATCTGACCTTGACCCGAATTGTATCTCATTTTATTTGTTTTTTCATTTCCTTCTTAAGAACAAAGATTTTAAACTTAATTTTAGAGTAAAAGCTTACAAATTTTCTGGTTTTATACTTAAGTAATTTTCACATAACAAATTGCTTCAACCAATTGAGTCTAAAAATCTGAAAACACAAGGGAGAACAATACATCCAAATTACAAATAGGAGATACAATGATGTAAACACAAATTATGGGAAATAAATAAAGTTAGTAAGAGCAAGATAAGTAAAGAGAGAAGGAAATAAATTACTTGGTTGTGGGTGTAAGAGATGGAGAAGAAGAAGAGGCAGCTAAAAATTTATGGGCTTAGCTATTTAGGTTTTAGGGTGTATTTTCGTAAATATCTTGAGATGGGGTGAGTTTATGTAAAACTGACTCTGACCTGACCCTGACTGTGTTTTTAACTTAACCTGCCTTGACATGATTTTAAGAAAAAAATAATTCGACTCTAATGGGATGTTTGGTTGAATGTAATGGCATAGCCATTAAAATTCAATTCTGTAGGCCCACCACAAACCATTGTTTGGTTCAGTAGAATGTCTATTATGGGTCTATTCCATTACGGGTTTATGCATGGAATAGGGGGCATTCCTATTCCATTTCATCCTCACTAAATACCCACCTATTTTCTCACCTAAAAAAAGCTCTCACTCAGCCTGATAGCCACTTTCAGTCCTGACCTCCCTTGCTTCCTTCATCTCCGACCACTAGCAGTCCTCCCTCATATAAACCTTTATCCCTTTTGTTATTCCTTTCAATTTCCTCTTTGCCTCTTTTAGTTACCCTAAGAACAAGACTGGTTCAAAGTCTTGAAAATGGAAAAAGCAAATCTGTGTTTTGCCAAAAGGGTTATCTCCCTCTCCATCTGAATCTCTAATCTACCAAAATTTTCCCTATATCTGTAGTCGATTCATCTGCCTCTAATTATCTCTTCTCATTTTTTCCTTTTTTTTTCTAATTTTTTTGTTAAATTAGGTGAGCTTTCGTTCTTAATTTTATGATCTTTCTACATTCTTTGTTTAATTGATTATGAAGTTTTTGCTATTTTTAACAAAGAACCCCTTTCCTATTTGCAAATAAGTAGCTTTCTGTGAGGTGGTTGATAGGTTTTGTTTTTTGTATTCATTCTAATTTATTTTTTTTCATTATATATATATATATTCAAAACATCACTAGTCTTTGTCCATTTTCTTAAAACGGTGTTGTTATATGTCTCTTCTTTCATTGAAAATTTGCAACTCTTTTTTTCATTTTCAATTCAATTGCTACTATCTTTGATTGATTATGATAACATTTAAGAATAATGAATTATTATCCATTTTTCTTATAGCTTCTCTCTTGTGTTTATCTTTGCTGACTTCTCTAGTTTAATACCCAAGTTTGAACTTAAACACCCCATCAATTTTTTTTTCTTCTAATTTTTTGTACTTTTTCTAGGTTTATTTTGAACTTATTGTGTTGTTTAAAAACAATGTGGAGTCAAATAGCCTATTGGTTTAATTTCTTTTTTGATGAAGGAAATGGGATAAGGGTTTTCGAGTGATAAACCAGAGATTTAGGAAGAAAATTATAATCAATGATTAATATTTTACCAAGTAAAGAATAATATATTAATCTTTTCCCAACTAAATTGGTGCTTAATTGACTCATGATACCGAATTAAAAGCTTAATATATTGAATAGAAGTATAGATAATACATTTTAAATATTACGAGTCAACCAAACACCAATTTAATTGGTTAATGACTAAGATAATTATATAATTTTAAAAGTGTTTTTTTATGTTTTAATATAATATTCAAATATATACCATTTTTGAGGGTATATAGTATTATATAAATATATAGATGACCTGAAATTTATAGTTATTCAACCATATTATATGTTTGATATGCCTGTTTGGGTGTGGGAAAATACACCAGAAAACATGTTTCATATGGTGCCATGTTCAAATATATTATATTAGACATAAAAGTTGGGGGAGTCTAGATAACATGGACAAATTAATAAATCATACACTGTTGCAATTATTGACTTTTAATTGGTTATAGCACTTCATCCCTTAAAGTTTCAACCTTGGTATTTATTATTTTAATCATAATCCTGGCATTTCATTAATAACTAAGATTTAAAATAAACTTTGTAGAAATTCCTCATAAATAGATAACATTTTTGTATAGACCTAAAATTTCTCAATCCTAATAGCACATTCGATCTTAATTCCAATTCCACATTACCCGATTCAAACAAAAGTTGTTCAAAGTGAAGAAGTGAAATTTATAAAATCATTTCATGATGCTTTAAGTTGGGTTTTTCCATTGAGTTTCCAATATCCTAAGGCATAGGTACAATCCAATGGTATAAAATAAAAGGAGCATTCAAGCTATACTTATAAACAATGATTCAAGTTGTATGAAATTATAAATAATAGAAAATAATGAAGGAGAAAGTCATTAATATAATAGAAAAGAAAGTAGTAAACATAATATATGAGAGTACAATAGAATAAAGTGTTTGACATAGCATCTCTAAAGATACAAGATAAAAATTCATGTTTATTGATGATCGTTTTATGAATCACTAAACTAGACTACGATCACGACTAAGGCAAGTGTACCTATCGAATGGTAGTATAGCTATTGTGAGTACAGAATATCGTATCCACAAGGACTAAAAGTACTAGTATTAACTATCTTTCTATTATTTAGCCTAAAATAAAAGGGATTTGTTTTAATTTAAATTCAACTAAACTAATTAACTAATGAACGTGACAGAGAGTGAAGAAAATATTCGAATAAACCAATGATAACGATAATACCCAAGAAAGAATCCAACTAGACTTCACTTATTATTCTGACTCTGAATCAAACATTTATTCACTTGTCTTGATCCGTAGAAATCCCTAAATTATGTTAATATCTCTTTCGAGACTAAAAACAACTGACTCTAAGTTGATTAATTGAAATCTCTTTCTAATTAAAACCCCTATTGTCGCATTAACTCAATTTATGGATTTCCCTATTAGATTTGACTCTAATCTGATAGATTTATGTTTTCCTATCTCTAGGATTGCATGTAACTCTGCTTAATTATACTAGATCTACTCTTAAACAAGGACTTTTGCTCCATTGAATAAACACACCAAACTTGGATTAATATCTTGAGAATATTAGGGCAAGAATTAAGAACACATAATTAAGAACAAGAATAAGTATTTATCGTGTAATTCAGATAATTAAATAATAAGATCCATTGTAGGTTTCATTCTCCCTAGGTATTTAGGGAGTTTAGTTCATAATGTAATAGGAAAACATCTTAAAAATAGGAAAACAACAAAACATAAAGAAACCCAAAAACTTCGAGAGAAATTGGAGCGAGATCTTCAGTCTTGAAGGAGGTCCTGCTTCCGAGCTTTATCCGTTGGCATTCTTCGAGTAATTCCTATGTTCTACTCTGCGTGTCCCCTTTAGGTCTTCTTCTAGTGTGTTTATATAGACTTTAGAATGCTTAGAAACCCTAAAAATTAAATTTTTCCACATGTTTGGGAAACAAGAAGAGATATCGATACGGGCTTGCACATGGGCATGTAGCCTGCCCGTGTTGATCACATGGGCGTGTGCCCAACCCGTTTGGATCCTGAAAACTCCGATTTTGGCCCATTTTTCACTCATTTTGCTCCTAAATACTCTCCTAAGTGTAGAAACATGAATTTAAGGGATTAGGAGCATCAAATTCACTAATTATCATCATAAATCATCCAAAAATATGCCAAGCATGGAATTAAAATATGTTACATTTATGGTTTATCAAATATCCCCATTTGCTTGTCCTCAAGCAAAATTCTCAACTCAAAATTAAAATTAAACTTTCTCAATTCATAATTCTCATCAATAATATTTGATCATAATTTAAAAATAATTACACATTGATAATTCAACTAAAAAATTACTAAAGATTCAAACAATCCAAGTCAAACTTTTTTTAAAGCATGAAAACATAGGTTTTTCCCCTTATCTAAGTAATTACCTTTAATTCAAAACTGACAACAATTGACATTCTCACTAAAGATTCACTCAAATCACTCAAAGTGTTTAAGGTTTAAAAATTAAGCACTCAAAAGTAAAACATGAAAAGTTATTACCATAGGCTTGCATGAAAATCAAATCTCCACCACTATAAAATGAGATGATACACAAATCAAAAGGTTTTTACAGGGTTATAATGGGGCTTGGTTTAAAGGTGTGGATAAAGGCTGAAAAAAAGGTTAGAATCGAGATCGAATTGATCAATTACCTAACTAGAAAAATAAGCTAATGTTGAATAATTACATCAATCGAAATTATTAAAGAATAACACAGCTTCTTCACAGAATATGAAATTAACTACTTAAGCTCAGAACAAAGAAACAATAATAATCAACATATATGTATTTTTTTGAATGAGTAATAAGATAAAATTAAACAACTGAAATAACAGAACATAGTTAGGCAACTAACCAAATCAAATCTTGACAAAAAGGGACTCAATAAAAAGGGAACAACAAATCAAAAAAAATGAGTCACGGGTTAATATTGATGGGTGAATCAAGAAACGGTTTGTTAGGCTCAAAGGAGTTCACTTTAATTATGAAGGCAGGCTTTTATGAGATAAGTGGGTTAAAACCTAGTTGCCTTTATCATCTCAGTATATCAAATCAAATGTGTGGTCCTGACATCTATAATCAAAGCAAGTTCTAGAATAACAAATCAATATTGGCACACTCATAACCAATAACAAAGTGAGCAAGAAAAGTGTATGCTCTAAAGGCTCAAAGTCTTACAAAAATTATGGTTTTGATGTCAATCTTACAAATTTCAAACTTCAAGGTAATACCTCAATTTAGGAAAACAACCTAGAAAATTTTAATTCTAAAAATAGACTTATCATGCTTGATTCTCTAATGTCTTAAAGTTTAAATAATCAATGTAGAATTACCTATGAATTTAATCTAGAACATATCAGTAAGAATCATAAATCGAAAAAAAATTCATTCTAACAGTAATATGAGAAAATCACTTAAATACAAGACATAATTTAGGGATTTTCTAATAATCATATAAAAAACCTCCCCACATTTAAGATATACATTGTCTTCAATGTATGAATATATATAATGACAGTATAAGTAAAATATCATAAGAGAGGGAGAGAAGTGAAACTGCCCTGAATTTTGGATGAAGTCCTTAAATTAGTGACTACTGGAATTGTAGAGAAAACTAAATGTAACTCATGATTCTAAGCAAACTAACAAGAAAATAAACACAAATAATAAGGAAAATTAAGGGGTTATAACTCGATTAGAAACAACCATAAATCTTTCAAAAGATAATAATGAAAATAAGTTGAAGAGAAAAAAAATAAAACAACTAAAACAAAATTAAAAAGAAAGATAAAAAAATAAAAATAAAAATAAAAAACAATAATAAACTCAATGATATCAATAAACTTAAAAGGTAATTGTAATGATAATAATAATAATAAAATACGAAAGAAAAAAAAAGAAGAAAAAAATAAAAATAGCAAAATAAAAATAAAAATAACAAAAGTATATAAAAAATTAAAATATAAAAAATATAAGTATAAGAATAATAAATCAATTAATTAGTAAAATAAAATAAATAATATAACAATTAAAAATAAATAAAACAAAATAAAATTAGGGTGATTAACCCAGTTTTCACATGGCCATAAACATGCCCGTGTGTTCAGGCCGTGTGGGTTACATGGCCATGTCGCCAGGCTGTGTGTGCTTTCCTTCGCTTTTCCCACGCCTATATGATATCCCACATGCCCGTGTGGCCAGGCCGTGTGTTCCACACACCGGTGTGGCCAGACTGTGTAACTCTCTGACTTTGAAAAAAAATTAGCTCCAAGTTTCACACGTCCTAGGACATGCCCGTGTGTCCAGGCCGTGCTTGTCACATGGCCATGTCGCCAGGCTGTGTGTGTTTTCCTTCACTTCTCCCACGTCCATGTGAAATCCCACACGCCCGTTTGGCCAGGCCGTGTCCACACACCCGTTTGGCCAGGCCATGTGGGTCAAAAACACCTTTTTTTTTCGATTTTGAAAATTAATTAATTTTAAAAAAATCATGAAATAATGTTAAGAAAATTAGCAGTGTTAACACTCGGGTTGTCTCTCAAGAAGTACTTATTTAAAGTCTAAGCTCGACTTACCTCGTATTCGCACGGTTACGGTGGTTCACGGAGTCGAAACTCCTTTTTCTCACTGTCAATTCTATTATCAACATAAGGTTTTAGCCGAGTAATATTTACCTTAAAAGTACCAAATTTAGAATGATTTACCTCGACTGTACTGTATGGGAAAATATTTAGTACCGTAAAAAGAGTTGCTCCGTTTGCATTATGCTCTGAAGTGGCGATTTAAGGGTCCATTTTATCCAACAATATCTGATTGCGAATCTTAAATTGGTTCGCCTCATCCTTAAGCTCGTGATGGAGTCACTTTGGTTCATCGTGTATTCTAGGTTTCTCCTTGACGTGTGTCCGTCATTCATCTAGTTCATCGATTTGTAATATTCTTTCTTCATGATTTATTCTGTTTTTGTTATGTAAACTGGACCGCGGCTCTGTCACGTTTTTCCGAGTTGTTTCCTGCAAAAAATGTTGAGCCACAAGGTTATTAACATTAACAGAGCTCGTAATATCATCTCAGTCACTAGATATCCTAACAGAATCACGAGCTTGGAGTTTAATCGTGTCATCACCGACATGAAGTATTAACTCACCTGTACCAACATCTATGATAGTTCTAGTAGTTGCTAAAAAGGGTCGTACTAAAATCAGTGGTACGTTACTATCCTTATCCATGTCTAGAATAACAAAATCAACTGAGAAAATAAATTTATCAATTTTGACGAGTACGTCTTCAACAATACCCCTAGGAAATCTAATTGTCCTATCTGCCAATTGAATGCTCATCCTAGTTTATTTGGGTTTTCCAAGACCTAGTTGCTAAAACATTTTGTAGGGTATGACATTAATACTAGCCCCTAAATCAGCCAAAGCATTATTAACACTTAAACTACCAATTAAACAAGGAATAGTAAAACTCCCTGGATCTTTCAATTTGTTGGGTAGTTTATTCTGCAAAATGACTGAGCACACTGCATTTAGCTCCACGTGCGACGAATCATCTAACTTCTACTTATTTTTTAAAAGATCCTTTAAAAATTTAACGAAATTTGACATCTGCGAAAGAGCTTCAATAAACGGTAAGTTAATATGTAATTTTTTCAACAATTTAAGGAATTTACCGAATTGTTCGTTTGTGTGGTCTTTCCTTGTCGCATTTGGATATGGCACATGATGTTTTTATTCCTTAATGACCAGTTTTTGCTTGTTGTGGCTCACCTCAACCTTACCTTTACCTACCACATATTCTTGTCTCAGTTTTGGTTCATCTACAACTAACCCTTCTTCATCTCGAATAGTAATCACATGAAGTTGTTCCCTTGGGTTAGTTTTGATATTACGGTAAGCTACCATGTGGTCGTTCTGAAATCATCTTGGCAAGTTAACCAATTTGATTTTCGAGCCCTTAAACTGATGCTTGCTGATTTTTGAGTGCGGTTTCGGTGTTTTAGAAGCGAGTTTTTGACACCAAGATAAATTTCGTTAGCATCTCCTTAAGGTTTGGTTTCTTTTTCTGCTGGTAAGGTGGTTGTTGGAAACTTGAAGGGGGTTGCGATTTTTGATGTCCTTGACCACCCCACGAGAAATTGGGATAGTTCTTCCAACCTGCATTATAAGTGTTACTATATGGATTATTCTGAGGTCTAGAATTATTATCCATATAGTGGATCTGTTCGTTCTCTGTGCTAGGGTTGTAAGATGGATATTCTATGTTGTTCATTCCTCCTCCATTTGCATCCTACTGTATTACCGGATATACCTGCGTAGAAACACATAAACCATCAATCTTTTTATTTAAGAGCTCTACCTGGTTTGATAACATGGTGACTGCGTCGAGGTTGAAAACACCGACTGCTTTATTAGGCTTTGTCCTCATGACTTGCCACGGATAGTTTTTCAATGACATCTCCTCTATGAACTCATAAGCCTCCTCAGGTGTTTTATTATTTATGGTACCACCGGCTGCTGCATCGATCATCTGCCTAGTTGAGGAGTTCAAACCATTATGAAAAGTCTGAACCTGTAAACATAGAGGTAACCCATGGTGAGGGCACCTTCTCAATAAGTCCTTATACCTCTCCCATGCATTATATAAAGTCTCTAAATCCATTTGCACGAAGGAGGAGATATCGTTCCTCAACTTAGTTGTCTTAGCTGGTAGGAAATATTTCAATAAAAACTTCTCGGTCATTTGATCCCAAGTAGTGATGGACCCTAGTGGCAATGAGTTCAACCACTGCTTAGCCTTATTTCTCAACGAGAAGGGGAATAATCGTAAGCGAATGGCATCGTAAAAAACACCATTTATCTTGAAAGCATCACAAAACTCTGAGAAATTGGCCAAATGAGTATTTGGGTCTTCATCCTGCAAACCATCAAACTAAACAAACTATTTAATCATTTGAATAGTGTTAGGTTTCAGTTCAAAATTATTTGTAGCAATGGCAAGTCTGACAATACTCAATTCAGCCCCTGTAAGAGTGAGCTTAGCATAATTGTACATAGTACGAGGAGTAGGATTTTGATTTATAGGATTCGCAGCAACCACAGGAGGTAGCGGATTATTCTAATTTTCCGCCACCTCCTCGGTAATATTGGTATCGTCCTTGTGCTCTTTCTCTATATACTATAAACTCTGCCTTATTTCTTTACGATTTCTGTGAGCTTTGCTTTCAATTTCACTGTAAAAAAGTAGAGGTCCTAATGGGTTTCTTCTAGTCATAAACTAAAGGAACCTGCCAGGAGCAAACAAAAGAAAAGTTAGTAAACAAAAATTAAAATTAAAATAAAATGTAATAAAAAATAAAAATGGCTAAATTAATAAAAATCAAGCATTCCTAATATCTCAGTCCTTGGCAACGACGCCAAAAACTTGATGATCGTTTTATGAATCACTAAATTAGACTACGATCATGACTAAGACAAGCGTACCTATCGAATGGTAGTATAATTATTATGAGTCCAGAATATCGTACCCACAAGGACTGAAAGTACTAGTATTAACTATCTTTCTATTATTTAGCCAAAAATAAAATGGATTTGTTTTAATTTAAATTCAACTAAACTAATTAGCTAATGAACGTGACAGAGAGTGAATAAAATATTCGAATAAACCAATGATAACGATAATACCCAAGGAAGAATCCACCTAGACTTCACTTATTATTCTGACTCTGAATCAAACGATTTATTCACTTGTCTTGATCCGTAGAAATCCCTAAATTATGTTAATATCTCTTTCGAGACTAAGAACAACTGACTCTAGGTTGATTAATTGAAATCTCTTTCTAATTAAAACCCCTATTGTCGCATTAACTCAATTTATGGATTCCCTTATTAGATTTGACTCTAATTCAGTAGATTTGACTCTAATTCAGTAGATTTATGTCATCCTATCTCTAGGATTACATGCAACTCTAATTAATTATACTAGATATACTCTTAAACAGAGACTTTTGCTCCACTGAATAAGTACATCAAACTTGGATTAATATCTTGAGAATATTAAGGCAAGAATTAAGAACACATAATTAAGAACAAGAATAAGTATTTATCGTGTAATTTAGATAATTAAATAATAAGATCCATCGTAGGTTTCATCCTCCCTAGGTCTTTAGGGAGTTTAGTTTATAAGTAATAGGAAAATATCTCAAAAGTAGGAAAACAACAAAACATAAAGAAACTCAAAAACTTCGAGAGAAATTGGAGGGAGATCTTCAGTCTTGAAGGAGATCCTGCTTTCGAGCTGAATCTGTTGGCGTTCTTCGAGTAATTCCTGTGTTCTACTCTATGTGTCCCCTTTAGGTCTTCTTCTAGTGTGTTTATATAGACTTTAGAATGCTCAGAAACCCTAAAAATTGGCTTTTTTTTGCGTGTTTGGGAAACAGGAAGCGATATCAACACGGGCTAGAACATGGGCGTGTGGCCTGCTTGTGTGGATCACATGGGTGTGTGCCCAACCCCTGTGGATCTTGAAAACTCCGATTTTGGCTCATTTTTCTCTCCTTTTGCTCCCAAATGCTCTTTTAAGTATAGAAACATGAATTTAAGGGATTAGGAGGATCAAATTCACTAATTCTCATTATAAATTATCCAAAAATATGCCAAACATGAAATTAAAATATGTTACATTTATGTTTTATCATTTATGTGGACATGAATTTTTGTTTGCAATAGTAAAATAAACAAATCCTTATGTTTTGATTTTAGGGAACTGCTGATTCCTACATCCAACTAGCATCCTGTTTTGAGATTAATTTATACTGTGATTTGAAGATATCTAACGCTTTAATATCTTGCAATAATGACTCGTTTGTTTTTAATAGTACAAAATGAAAGGTGAAAAAGAATTGGTCTTACATTGATAGTATGGTTGCAAATGTGTATAGTTACGAGTTGGTTCCTAATTACATTGGGTGTCGTTTCTAGTCTACATACTTATAGTCCAATGATTAGATCATATATATTAGATTTTTATGCACAATGAGATTATGTGAAAAGACTTGTACATGCTAGTGACGAGACCTGTATTGAACAAGTTAGGAGAATATAATTACTTTTTTTTAAATTATGTGAGATGTTACAAACTTTAGGAGGATTGAAGTCGTTAAGGAACATGCTTGTTGATGAGCAAGTATCAATGTTCTTACATATCATTTCTCATTATCTTAAAAATTGAGTTATCAAGCATCACTTTAATAGGTTCGTGGAAACTGTTAGCAGATTATTTCACAATGTTTTAAATGCTGTCATACGCTTACAAAATGTTTTATTTAAAAAGACAGAGCCAATTATAGCTAGTTGTACAGACCTAAGATGGAAATGGTTTAAGGTAGTGGAGTGAGTTCCATATATAGTTTGTACATAACTCACTTAATTTAAATTTAAATATAGTATCCTGACATGAGGTTTTTAAACTATTTTTTTTAGAATTGCTTAGGTGTATTAGATGGAACTCACATCAAGATTAGGGTTCCAAAAGTTGATAAACCTAGATATCGAATGCAAAAAGGTGACATAGCAACAAATATGTTAGGTGTTTGTACACCTGACATGCATTTTGTTTATATTCTTCTTGGTTTGGAAGATTTTGCTGCTGATGGACGGGTTCTTCGAGATGTCGTTAGTAGAAGATATAAACTAAAAGTTCCTTATGGTAAAGTGCATAATTGGAGGAATTTGAATTAATTTTTAAGATCATATTGTTTCTGGAAAGTTAACCATGATAAATAATTTTTTTCCTTTTTATAGGTTGTTATTATTTAGTTGATGCTGGTTACACAAACTGTGAGGGATTTATTGTGGCTTTTAGAGGACAAAGATATCATTTGAATAAGTGGCATCAAGGCTACCAGCCAAGTACTCTAGAAGAATTTTTCAATATGAAACATGCTTTAACATGCAATGTATTGAAATATGCTTTGGGTTATTAAAACTTAGATGGGGAATACTTAGGAATCCATCATTCTACCTTGTGATGGTGCACAATAGAATCATTATTGCATGTTGTTTGCTCCATAATTTTATTCGAACCTATATGAGTCTTGATCTTATTAAAGCGAAATTGGGAGAAGGATTACCTAGTAATGTGATAGATGATGATGAGCCAAATATCGTAAATATTCATCTATTAGATGCATGAGCTACTTGGAGGATGGAACTAGCCTATCAAATGTTCTATGAATGGAAAGCATCTAGAAATTAGTTAGGTTTAGGGTAAAAATATTAAAAGGTTAATTTGTTTATGTTATATCATTTATCTAGTTTATGAAACTTTGTTGGTGTTTGAATTGTATTTCTATAGTGTACTAGACTTGTTGAATTACAACTTTAATTTATTTTCTTTTGATTTCGTCATGTGTTATAATTTTATAAAGCATCGACCTTTTGATTCATAATATCAAACCTAATTTTAATTTGCGTTTTTTAAAAATAGTTATGTTAGGCTTTTAACAATAAAATGTTTCTTCCTAAAATTCTCGAGGAACCAAAAAGAAATAGGTTCCAGAAGAAGATGTTGCGTTGGTTCCCTGTATGGTCGATTTGCACAATGTTAGAACCTTTAATGCAGATACTGGATTCAAGATTAGTTATTTAAATGAGATGGAAAGGATGTTAGAAAAAGTTTTACCCCATGCTATGTTGAAGGCTAAACCTAATCTTGAATCGAGGATTAGGACATTGAAAAGGGATTGAGAAATTGTTTATGACGTGCTCCGTGGAAAAAACAATAGCAGCTTTGGTTGGAAAGAGCATAGGCAGTTTGTTGTTGCTGAAGATGTTGTGTGGAACTCATATATAAGTTTAAGAATTATTTCAAGTTTTTATTATCTTGTTTTGACCAAACTTATTTCTAATATGGATTCCTCATTTTTTTATAGAGTCATAAAGAAGTCAATCAATTCAGACATCGCAGTTTCCCTTATTATGACCAAGTTACTACCATATACGCAAAAGATAGAGCCACTAGGAAAGATGCTCAAATAGTTACTGATATTATTGAAAAAATAGATGCTGAGGATGTAGTTAATGCAAATACTCATGAAGAAAGAAATGATTTCCATGGATGCGAAGCTAATGTTTCTTTGGGTGAGATGGATCTTGTAACGCCCCAATTTTCGGGAATCCTGTGAATGTTGGCATAGGTTTAATTATGTTAGTGGGCCTCTAGAAGGCCCAAGCTTAAGATAGAACCCGGTAATTTTAGTTAATTTTTGTTCCATAAGAAAAAGGGAGTAAAATTATGAAATAGGACCTATGTGAAAATGTTTGAAAATGCTATAGGCTAAATTGAAGTGGCCAAATAAATAGGAGTGCAAAATAGGAGGATTTGCATGACAAACCTCCCATTTTACATGAAGTGGCCAGCCATCATGTTGTTGTAGACAAAATGTGCACTTGATATCCATAATTTATGGTACAAATTGATACAAATTGATAATAGGTTAGGTAAATGTTCCATGATAATGGGTTAGGTAAATGTTTCATGATAATGGGTTAGGTAAATGTTTCATGATAAGAATTTCATGTCTTTTGTATTAAAGAATTAAATGGATGAAATATGAAGTTTTATTAAAAGAAAAAGGGGTGAAAATGTAACACCCCGAACCCGAAACCAACACCGGAGTCGAACACGAGGTGTTAACTGGCTTTAACCCCTTACAAAATTTATTTTCCAGACACTGCCCAATCTGTGTACTAGTCGTTTTAAAAATCATATCTTGAGTTTTGTAACTCGAAAATCAGTTTCGTAATTTTTCCCAGAAACTAGACTCATGTGGCCATATATGTATTTTTTTCTAGAATTTTTGGTCGGGCCAATTAGTACAGTTTATTAGTCAAAGTTCCCCAAGTTGCAGGGGTCGACTACACTGACCTTTGCCCATTACGACTTAAATATCTCCCTGCACGGGGCTTCAATACTGGTGCCGTTTGTTTCTATGAAAACTAGACTCAGAGAGGAATCTGTACACATATGGTACGACCCCTAATTATCTCTGGTTAATTTATAATGAATTTCCAAAGTCAGAGCAGGGAATCCAGAAACCATTCTGGCCCTGTCCCACAAAAATCTGATTATCTCTTAATATACTGCCCATATGATCTTTTCGTTACTTCCTCATGAAAGCAGACTCATCGAGCTTCGATTACATAATTTATTCATCAATTAATTCCACTCCTACTATTTTTAGTGATTTTTCAATCTCATGACACTGCTGCTGCCAGCATCTGTTACGAAAGTAACTAGGTCCAATTCATGCCTACCCTTGATCCAACTCAATCGAACATTCGTGCCATTTTCGCATGGCTTAAAGTTTACATGCCATAATTCTAACACAACGTACTAGCTTATACATGCCAAAATGATCTTCTAAGCACACTAAGAAGAAAGTACCAAAACTTGCTATCCGGTGTGATGACTTCGATGACGGCCCGACCCCGCAAAAATTGATGAGTCCAAGCAACCTATAATGGGTGACAAGGAAACACCGGGTGAGTTTATAACTCAGTAAGTCATAAGCAATGCTCTACTATACATCAATAACATTATCACAAGAGGAACAAAATGGAATGAGACAATTTACTCCATCCATACCGAACCATGCCATAGTTCCTCCAACCTACCGATTCAATTTCATATCAATTCATGCATTCACAATTCATATACTCATCAATAGGACATTGAAGCATTTTCATAAATCAATTTATTTTCGTTACAATCAAACAACAAAACGGCCTTTCACCCATCCTACGATAAATTTTTATGTACGTGACTTCAAGTATAGTTGTCACATAGGTTCAACTTACCGAGCTCAACACTAAGTATACGCATAGCACATATTAGCCATGTACTCAAGACACTTACCCGATCCGCTGTCCGTGATCAACTCAATAGTGTCGCACACATAGTGTCCATAATGATTCACGAATGTATATTGAGCCCGCACACTCAGTGCTATATAATCAACTTGCACACTTAGTGCCACGTAATCAAATCGCACACTTAGTGCTACATAGTCAGACTCGCACACTTAGTGCCGCATGGTCAATTCGCACACTTAGTGCATCATATTCATTTCGCACACTTAGTGCAACATAGTCGAATCGCACACTTAGTGCTGTACAATTTAATCCCGCGCACTTAGCGCCAATCTCATGGTCATAAATGGTTATCCCGCACGTTTAGTGCCGAGATCAACAACTCATTACATCTTACCTCTTTTCTTTCATTCAACAATTTCATCATCACATACGTACATGCATATATATATATGTACATTTATTCATTCCATTCAGCATCAATACATAACATTATGACCATTGAAATAATACCAACTACATGCTTAATGACTTACCTCGTGTTGGGTAAGACGGTTCCAACTCGGCTACTCGATAACCTTTTCTTTGCCTTTGCTCGATTCACCTCCTTTAACTCCTTGAGCTAAATCAATAATTTAACTAGTTTAACCACCTTGCTAAATATTTACAATCCAATTTCACATGTATATGTATGTTAGTATATTCGGCTAATAACCTCATGCAACTATCATGTCATCAAAAAAATCTAATCACACATGCACATGCATTAGGTAAGTTACCTTTGCTAATTTTAAACCCAACATCACACAAGCTCTCAAGAGATGGCCGAATGCCTCTTTTGTTACCCAACTAATCATTCAACAATTCCATCCCCTTTACCACCCTTTTATGCCTAATTATTTAAATCAAGATAAGGTCATCAACATGCCTAACCATAGCCGAATGTGCAACATTAATCTATCACCTCTATCTCTTAAATACTATCAAGTTCATTTACTTCTAATTTCTTAAGTTCAACATCTTAATGCCCATTATAGCTACTCCCATAATCTACATTTAAAAATCGGCAACACCCACATTCAACTATCTTAGCCGAATACTCCTCCACACTTAGACCAAAGTATGCACATTAAACTTAATACAACTTTCATTATACCTTTCACCCTAAAACATAATTTATAAATCTTACCCTTCCTTCCATGTTTCGGTCAATTATTCAAATTACCTCATAGCATGAACATTTTTTTTTTCAACTAATCTAGCATGCTCATTCGGCCTTAACAATGAACCTCTTCTCATACAAGGACAAAAATAAATCAAATGAACCTTCCATCTAAACCCCCTTTCTACCTTCTACTCATTCAATAATACATGTAAACAACTACTAATTCTAGCACTTTGATACACGGTTTAGTGTCCAACCATCATAAAAGTTTGAATCCTTCTTAATATTGTCAAAACACATTCACAAATTGACTTAAACATATAAGAAGATTTAACTAACACTTCAAAACTTACCTCCTACTAGCAAGATGTAGTGCCGAATTGCCTAAAGGAGAATTTTCCTTTTTCTCTTCTTTGGTTTCGGTTTTGGCAAGGTGGAGAAGAATATGAACACTCCTCTTCCCTTTTTCTCTTTTATTCCATTTTATTATAATTATTTTAAGTCATTTGTTAACTAAACAAAACATAATAAATTGGAATAAGTGGAGCACCATCACTCCTTGGCCGGCCACCCATCATCTTTTGGGCAATTTGACATGCAAAACCACTCTTTTTGGTACATGCACTAATAGACCATTTGAATTAGACTATCATATTTTTACAATGTCTCAAATTGATCCCAATTAATAATTTCTCATGCAATTGGTAAAATTAGGGAGTGAAACTTCCACATACTCATGTTCACACATAATAAGCATAGAATATAGCAAGTAATTATTTTTACGACTCGGTCTTGTGGTCCCGAAACCACTTCCCGACTAGGGTAAATTTTGGGCTGTCACAGAAAAGAACAAAGTTTTGTCCATCTTTGTTCATCATAGCCTAAAGTTAGAGAAGAGAAAGGAGAGGAGAAAGCTCTTGAATGTTCGGTCACTTGGGGAAGAAAATTGAAGGTAAGTTCATGGTAGTTTGCTTCTATCTTGATGTTCATGAGTTCTTCTTGATTCTATCTTAACTCTTGAAGCATATTTTGGTTTTTGGTTGTGTTGTGAGCATTTGGTCATGAATTAAAATGAAGGAAATGGTTGTTGTTTCATGTTCTTTTGATGAAAAATGGAAGATAGGTGAAGTTGAGCCAAACAAATGAACATGCATGTGCCTTAGATGTTAAAGGGAAAAATCAGCTATCATGTTGTGCTTTAAAATGATGAAATGGAGATTATACTTAAGTAAAATCATAGATATGTGATGATTGATTGGTGATATACATGTTTAAATAACAAGCATGCAAGTTAGGTGTGAAAGAGTGATTTGGTAATAAATCTGCTTGGGACAGCAGCAGTAACGTGACTTAGGAAAATCACCATAAATTGTGGGAGATGAATTAGAAGCTAAATAAATTATGTAATTAAAGATTAATGAGTCTAGTTTCAAATGGAATAAACGAGAACATATTTTGAATTCTGTATAATGAGAAATTTGGTTCGTAATGAAGAGTGGTCAGATTAGTCAAACAGTGAAATATGGGAAACTTTAAGAAAAATCTGGTATTGATTGGCCATACCAAAAATTCTGAAAATTTTATGGATAGAATATATATGAGTCTATTTTCAGGGAAAATTAACGGAACTTGATTTGGAGTTTCGTAGCTCCAGTTATAAATAATTTAGTGACTGTTGCTCAGGAAGATAGCTTGCAATGAAATTATGATTATGTGGTAAACATTGACAAAAATTTGTTAATGAGTTGCTTATTGTTTTCTTATAAGCTTACTATGATCTGTAGGTGTGGTTGGCCGAATATTGCAAGGGGTTAATACGTAGTTCGTATTTGAATAGTTAGATTAACGTGTTAGTAATCCAATTGTAGGCGGTTCGTGTGTGGATCTCGTCAGCATATCGTCGCAAACAGGTGTGTAACTAACACCCTCTTTCTTAGTCTAGATCGGCAAAAGTCGAAAATCAGAAATGCCGAAAATCGGTATTTTGTAGATTTGCGAGTGTGTGAATGCTCGTGAGGTAAATCGATTAATGTTTTTGGTAAGCTGCAATGTTTGGACTGCAAAGTGTATGATTTCTGTGCCCTCGATATTTTTGGGCTTAATGGGCCAAAATTGGAATGATGGGCCAACGGACCCAATTCGGTAAGAACCCTCGGTACGTGATTTTGTAGTACGTGAAAGGTAGGAATATGCATGAAAAACCCTAAAAGCAGCTAAATTACTATAATACCCCTATGTATGGAAAATTTACAATTTTACCCCTAAGAGATAAATTACCGAAATACCCCTAGGGTTAAATTGACTTAAATGCATGTTTGACTGTTGTTATTTACTGCATGCCATGTTGTTATTATCTGATGCATGGGATTGGGATATTGACGGAGGAAGTACTAAAAGTGGCTTGTCCACGTACTGGAGGCTTTGCCTCAATTTACTGTTAACTGAGCAGCAATGCTGCAACTGTGGAGTGTTGGGCTGGGTGGGTTGAGCTATCCCCACATGGAGTGTATGGCTAGTACGGGTGGAGTGTAGTGGTTGGTGGGTTGAGTAGTCTCCCCAAATGGGCTTGCATATGTTATTGATGTTGCATGTATTTTGAAATGGGCCTATGGGCCATATTGTTATCTGAATAAGGGGCTAAGGCCCAGTTTATTGTAATTTGAAAAGGGCTCTGGCCCAGTACCACTGTTACTTGAATGGGCTTAGGCCCAATGGGCTGGAGCTGACTTAGGCTTTGAATGGGTTTTCCTTACATACTGAGTTTCCCCAAACTCACCCCTTTTATTTTCATCCACGTAGGAAATCCCCAACCATAGTGGGCTTGGAGCTGTGAGGGAATTCAGAGTGGCCACCCGTTCTGAAAGTTTGATTTTCTTCTAGTGAACTGGATATCCTTTTATTTACGTTTGAAGTTTTGGGTTTTTAAATGTAATAAGGCCGCTTAATTATTTTTGATGGTTTTAATATGTATTACTAAGATAGGTATTACTTATTTTAACTGTTGAAATTGGATAGCTTTAAGGCGCGTTTTCAAAAAAACAACAATTGATTTCAAAATAACACGACAACAAGCAAAGCTTCCGCAATGAAAGTATTTTCCAAAATTAATCACTTTTCCTAAAAATGACTTAATCAAATCGGTTTCCTAGAAATATCCATGACGTTAAGGTGTGGCAATGGCGGTATGCATGTCTAGGATTGGATCCGAAGGGAGCTTGGTACTTAAGAAGTCCGATGGACTCACCACCTTTTTTCTGGTTTCCTACCTGGTGCACAGCTTCCATTCACTTTAACCTATAATGAAATTATCTTTTAAAACACTAAGTAAGTTTTTCTGGATCAACAATATAAAATGTTTTGAACGCTTCGATGTGGCATGTCGGATCCGGTCATAACATCTGGGCCGGGTTTGGGGTGTTACAGATCTCTCAATTACACAACTGCAACCATCTAGAAACTAAGATGATTCCACTTTTTCAAAGAAAAAAGATTTCTGATGCAAGTGAACATATTTCTTCTGCTTCATTTACTGATTGGAGAAAAACATACAAATCGTTGGCCTTGAAATAAGTAGAAGCATTGCCTCTAAAGTGCTAATTCAATAAAAGCCAGAAATAGTCATTCAAGAAAATGCTCTAAAATTATATCTAACCTTATGTGAAGTAGAATGATTAATTGAGGATGACCGCTGTAGATAGGCCAATTTGCCCGGCCCCTTTGAAACCCAAAATAAATACCAAATTATTAAACCAAATGTCCAAAGAAATAAACAAAACAGTCCAGTAATTAATGTCCTTTTACAGCCCAATACCTAGACCCAATAACTAAAACCCTACGGCCCAAAGACTGATCCAACACTCGAAATGAGCCCAAACGGCCCAAATGCTAAACAAATTTCGCCAAACCCTAGCCCTAGCAGCAGATGCGCCGCAGCCTTCAGCCACCATAAAGCCCCAACGCCACTCGTGTATCCACGTCAACAGCCCCCGTATGCCTGCGCCTCCGTTCGCCCGCGCCTTCGTATGCCAGCACAGCGCCCGTACCTGCAAAAACAAACAAGACATAGCAGCAAATGCAAACAAAAGAAAAATATTGTATTTTTATTTGATTTTTCTTTTTTTCTTCGGCTATAAAGCCGAAATTGCAATCCTTGTAATGGGTTACAGGCATACAAAAGCAATAGAAAACGAAAAAACAGAGGCAATATACAAAAAAAGCAATCAAAAGCATTCGAATAGAAATATTAAAAAGGTGACATTTTTAGTTCTTCTTCTTCTCTGATTTGGTGATCTTTCTTTCCTTGCTTCTTGCTTTTCTGTTTGGGTGTATAAAAGAAATAAAGAAAAGAGGCTTACCTCTGTTTTTTTCGTTGTTCCCTCGAACCCTCGCTCACTTCGTCGCAATCGGAGTTTTGGGGGGGATTCAGAGGCTTTTGAACGAACCCTCAGACTCACGGACGGGCGGAGCCGGATTAGGCCTTGTGCGTGATAATCGGCGACCGAAAACTAGGGTCAGACGAAAGTCGGAGGGGGTCATTGGGTTCGGCTGAATGAGAGGGAGAAATAGAGTGTTTTTTGGTTCGGCTGAGTGTTTTTGCAAATGGCTAAGGGGTTAGATTAGGGTTCCATAATCTTTGTTTATATGTGATGTACGAAACGACGTCGTTTTAAGCCAATCTTAATGGCTACAAATTGACACCGTCCCAAGAGCTGTGACCCGATGACCCGACCCGTGCCGGATAGGATCCGCGCTTTGGTCACTGAGGGATATTTTCAGCATAAGTCCTTCCCCTTTTGTGCTGAATTTCAATCAGTCATTTTGTATTACTTTTGTTTTTCCTTAATTCACCCTACAAATTAGCGCATGAGTGCGATTTAATCCGCGCCTAGACACTTCGTTTCGGGAGTTGGATTATTTCCAGCCTGAGTCCCCACGTATTTGTGCGCATTGCACTCTAGTCCTCTTTTTGTTTATTTAGTTTATAAATTATCCCTATTACTTTAAATTCATTTTAATTTAGTCTTCTATCAACACCATGCATCGTTTTTCTTGATAATTCGTTTCTTGTTTGGTTTTATTTGTTGAAATAATAGTAATAATTTTACCTTGTTTTAAAATTGTTATCTTCATATTATATTTTGTTTACATTATATATGGTATTTTAGTTAAACATTCTTATATACTTGTACATATATAATATTTTAGTCGAGTTTTTTTTTGTTTGTGCAATCTACCACCTTAAAATCCATTTAATATTCTTATGAATGTTAATCTATTTTAATTTGACTTCATTTGTGTAGTTATTTCGAAATTCTTTTTTATTATTTACACGTTTTGTATAAATCGCATCATTTATATCATTTACTCATTTTATTTGTTGTAATTTTGGTCATTATACTTTCACGTTTTGCATACTATTCTTTTAAATGTTTTTTTATATACACAATTATATAGGTATATATATATACACGTATTTTATAACAAAGTTAGTTTTATTTCATGTATACTAATAACTCCATATTATTTTACATATAATTCCTTATAAATTTATTCTCATACATCATTACATAATATATTTTTTAGGTTATTATTATGTAAGTGCATATATTTATCAATACCTATATTTGATCTACTCATATTATTAAATCCATGTATTTTAGCATATATTTTTATTATTCTAACATGTTTTGTATACGCGTTCTACGTAAAATTATTTTTATACTTACTTATATTAGTATATATATATTTGATTTACATACATCATTAAACCTATACATATTATCATTTCTACATTAATTTACATATACTTACTTTTAAATTTATATATATATGTTAATACACTTATTACTCTAATAGATTTTTCTATTTTAAAACACTTTTTGCTTTATGATTTGTCAAGTATTTTCCTTTATGTATATATGAAACCATTTTAGAACTTTCATTTTTGTAATTATAAAATTAGTATTTTTGAATATTTCTTTATATTACATTGCTTTTATGTTTTATATAGCCTATTATTCAAATGTTTTGATATAAGGATATGTATGGTTTTTAGACCAACTTAAAATTATATATATATTATTATTAATCTTATTCTTTTTATAAATTTATATGTACATTTTTTTATAAATCTATTTTGGGCATTATGTTTTATCATGCATTTTTATTACTCTTTTGTATCATATATTTTTTATTATCATGTATTTTGTAAACCTTTAAATGAATTTGTGTTTAAAACATTTACATTTACATACAATTGGATTCAAACCTTGATTCTATAATATTTCTTTCAATAATTATATATTCTTAGTTTCTACGCAAATTTATCAACTTATATATTACGTATTTTAAAATATTCATTCTACAATATATATTTTAATGATTGCGTGTGTTTATTAAGCTTGTCTTTACAAATGTTCTTTATTTATCAATTCATCAATTCATATAGTACGTGTCATGTACTTATCATTGTTTTAAAATAATTTTATACCATATTGCTTCTTCGATTTGCATTTTGTTTTGTGCATCTAGTAGTAATCATTTTATGTTTTGTCATGCATGTTGTTGTAGCATATTATTTGTTCATTGTCTTATGTTGTCATGTTAATTATTCTCCATGCATAATTGAAGTTGAGTTATATTTTCAAGTTAGTTATACTTAGTTGCTTAAGTGTTAGTTAGTTGATTAAATAAATTGTATTGCCTCCACTCCTCCATTGTCGTATTTTATGCGCACACATATTACCCCATATCGTCGTTTTCCACTCGATTTTTGAAATATGGTTTTATAAAATCCAAAATTTATGATTAATTTCGTCTTATTTCAAATCGAGTTAATGCGTTTTAAGCTAGTTTCACAACTATTAGGAATTCCTTAAAACGAAGGCGATATTCGATCCTTGGTAATTCGTGGAATCGTGCCCTAACGTGTTGGGTTGCAATTTCTCGTTTACTCAAAGTAATCGAAGGTCCCTTTAGAATTTTACTTATGTCCTTTAAAAATCCCTTAAACGAAGGCGATATGCTATATTTGGCAATTCGCGAAATCGTACCCTAACGTGCTAGGTTGCAATTTCTCGTCTGCTTAAAATAATCAAATATCCCTTCAAAATTTCACTCATATCTTTTAAAGATCCTTTAAAACGAAGGCAATACTCGGGGTTTGACAATTCAGGAATCATGCCCTATCGTGCTGGGTTGTGATTTCTCGTTTGTTCAAAACAATCGAATATTCCTTTAGGTTTTCACTCATGTTTATTAAAAACCTTTCAAAACGAAGGCGATGTTCGATGTTTGGAAATTTGAGAATCGTGCCCTATCGTGCTGGGTTGCGCTTTTTCATTTGTTCAAAACAATCGAAGATCCCTTCGGAATTTCACTCGTATTTTCTAAGGTGAGGCAATGTTCAATGTTTGGAAGTTCGAGGAATTGTGTCCTACTGTGCTGGGTTTCGGTTTTTCGTGGGACCAAATAGTTGGGCATTCTTTTTTGTAATTTTCGAATTATAAACTTTCGAAAGTCGAAACAAGAAGATTTTTGGCAACTAACTCAGGTTACTCAAAAAAAAACCACATTTCAAAAACATCTTTAAATTTTAGACATAAGGACAGTATTTAATCGATTCGGTACCAATTTTGGGCGTAGTGAGGGTGCTAATCCTTCCTCATGCGCAATTGACTCCCGAACCCGTTTTCTCAAAAGTTCGTAGACCAAAGTCGTTGTTTTAGTGAACCAAAATGTTTTATTAAAATAACCGAATTCTTAGGTGACCCGATCACACCAAAACAAAATATCGGTGGCGACTCCATGTTTTATTTTCAAAAAGTTGATTACCCGTTTTTAATTAAATTTAAAACTTTAAAATAAAAGGATATGGTTTCGACAACCGCTACCACGTGTTGAGCTAAATTTCAGACCATCCGACGCAAATGCTCATTTTCTTTAGTCTACCTTCTTCTATGCGATTGGAATGGGTGAGAAGATTTCTTTCTGACCATTAATAATTATGGTTGTGTTGATAAAGTTTTGTATAAGTAATATTTGAGTGGTATAATGACATGATAGAATGCCATTACAATGGTGTAACTTTTTGATGTTGTAAAATTTAACACAAATTATGACATATAAGCTAATGACATCATGTAACTTTTTGTTAATATATGAACATTATGTTTGAATGTAAAATATAAATCTCAAGTTTTTTTTATTACTTCTACTATTTTCTTTTTTATTTTAGAAGATAATTAAATTATTTGTTTCACTAATGATATTTTAGCACATTAAATATATATTACAGTTTAAAAATAATAAAATAGGTTATATATTATTTTTATAATATTATGTATTATGATTTTAATTTATATTTTAATAATGAATATTATTAAATTATATATTATTTTATTAAATTGTATTTAATAATAGTTATGTTAAAATATGATTAAATTATTTATTATTATTAAATTATATTTAATAATAATCTTATTAAAGTTTAATAACAATAACAATAATCATCAACATAAAATAATAATCTGTTAAGGTACTTTGGTTATTTAAATATTTTTCTTCCATTCAACTAAACACAAAAATATTATTATAGCTCTATTTCATTTCATTTAATCAAACAATTAAATTACTAATTATAATTCTATTCTATTTGTTATTTGGCATCCCTACATTTGGGTAGTAGTGCAAAACAGAGTTTTGAATTTCTTACATTTGTTTTGGTTGGAGTAAGGCAATTAATTTTATGGGTTACTCACGTGTTTCTTTATGGCCACCCAAAAAATCTAATCAACTTCAGTTGGGTCCATCAAAAATTTAATTATTTTCAAGATTAAAACCATATTATGACAAATTTACATTTCTTCATTATTTTGGTTTGCCAAATTACCTTAGTTTTCATTGTAATATATCAGTAATGTATTGTTTTGTAAAGAATTGGGCTTTCCCTACCACCACTCTTCATTTATATTCTGTCTTGTCTTGCAATAATTTAGGTTTGTTGGCAATTCGAATTATTATGGACGTATTGAATCTCACATTTTCATGTCCTTTTTTTAACTAACATTTTTGATAGGCCATAATACGAGAACAACCCCTGCACATACAGGCTGCATTTGCCTAATGATATCACCAATACTTAAGATTCAATAATTTTGAACAAAGCAGGTAATAATATAGTCGGTGCAGGGTTTTTCCAAATTATATTTTTGTTTTATAGGTGGTGACGTTGATTTTTTATTTCATTGCTGCTCCTGGCTTTTCAATATTTGTTTTACCTACATAATTTCAGTTTATATTACCTTCCATAATTTCGTACTTTTATTTTGTTCTAATCTTTTTAAAATATATATTGTTTTATTTTTAGTTTTGTTGTAGTATATATGTAAGATTTGTCAATATAAAGGTGTCACTAAATCTATCAAGAACCATTCTCGAAAGGTTTTATTGTGATAGATATGATAATATTTTCAAGATGATAAGTTATCTAAGACTTGGCCTTTTGTATATAATTGATGTATACAGTGTATCTCTTGGTTAATTGGTATTCACCATCGAATTGATTTTATGATGGTCAGGCTAGGATACAAATTCCAATGAATTGATCAAGTTAATATATGTCTTTGAATTATTTTAGTGTTGCAATTACTACCATTTTTTTTGAGATTACTATGTAAACATGACATATATATGATTTTTTTATATTTATACTATATGCCTATTATTATTATTGTTATTATTATTATTATTATTAATGGCTATAATAATAATAATAATAATAATATTTCCTTAAAAAACTAATTTTGAACTTTACGATAATAAAAAAAAAATGAAATGCATTGATATTTAAGAGGGAAAAAAAGGACTCCTTGATTCGAATAAAAAATAAATAACAAAGGTTTAATGAAATGATTACTTTTAACCCAAGAATACTCAGGAAAAGGCTGTTGTAGAATTGAAAACGGATTAATTCTTCCACATGAAATATAAGTTCAAATCTAGTCTGAATAAACAATTCTGGGATGTAAGCATGAGGGCGAAGTTATTCCGGTGGCGGTGGCAGTGAATCCAAATGACTTCATCGCCCAAACGCCGCCCCACATTCACTCTCACTTTTTCATTTGCATATGAGAAACTCCATCAATAAATCACTTGCAATCTGTCGGCTCAAGCTCTATCATCAGCGACGACCATACCATAAAAGGATGTCGGATTGGGGTCCTATTTTCGTGGCACTGGTTCTTTTCGTGCTGCTAACGCCGGGGCTGCTGTTTCAGGTTCCGGGCCACCATAGGTGCGTGGAATTCGGCAACTTTAAGACCAGTGGTGCTTCCATTCTCATCCATTCGTTGCTGTATTTTGGGCTCATTTGCGTGTTTTTGCTGGCGATTAAGGTTCATTTGCATTTGGGTTGATGATAATGTTTGATCCTATATGATCTTTGTTATCATCATTGGTTTTCTTTTTCCTTTCATCTTTGAATGTTGGATGTTGGGTGTTGAGCTTAATTCCAGGAAACTTTAAGCTCTTTTTATGTTATTATTGTTGATTTTTCTTTTTAATTTGCAAGTTATTATTTTCCAAAATGAAAATAAAATTACTGCTTCAATTTAATTCGATTGAATATTTAATGAAGGCTACGATTTGTAAGAATAAATTTACAATTTATTTATTTAAATATGACCGTGAATGGCTGTTGCAATATAAAATTTAAGAAGAAAAAAAATGTTAAAAACATTATAAAAGTTTAAGAACAATTTATATAGAGCTGCTTAAAAATAAAGATGGGTTTTAGTTTAGGTCCCTCTGATTTTAATGTTGATCCCAATTACATCCCTATCTGTAATTTGTACGGTGTTGTATTATGTCTATTTTTCTTTAAATTAATTAATCTATAAAAATAATTGCAAGCTTATTTAATATAAACACATGCATATTTGTGTGGAAACCACGTATTTAAAATATATATGCGTTTAAAAATAACATATAATAAATAATAAAACATATAATTTGAAAGAAATAATTAAACATATGCATTATGTACAAAATTAAAATAAAAAAGTAGTTTAAATTGCGAGTAAAAAAATTTAAATAGTCAAATACATCATATTAACAATCATAATTGCACACCAATTGTTTATTATGATATTATCATTTTTTATAGCATGCCAAAAAAATTTCATGTTGGTGAAATGAAATTCAATATTAAAAGTCTAATTATAAGAAAAAAAATTCAATATTTAATTAACTTGAGACACTGACTCAATCAGATGTTTCAAGTTCGAATCTTATCATTTGCATATTTTTTTCTTAATTTAAAGTTGTTTTTTATTAATTTTTATATAAAAGTATGAAAATATAAAAATACTCTATAATACTATATACTAATTGTTTAAAATATGGTATTTTAATAATTTCCTTGATTGAGTTAGTATCTAGTTTATTTGTGATGTCATTTCAGTCACACAATAGTATAGGTAGATAAAATGTAAAGTGGGTGGAAATTAAATTTTATGAAAAATTTGTCATATAAAATAATAATAATAATAATAATAATAATAAGGCTTTGGTTGAATGGTAAAATTTAATATTTTTAGTATTTTGAGTTCAATTGTTATCCTTTGCATAGTTTTCTTAATTTAAAGTCGTTTTTTTATTAATTTTTACATAAAAGTATGAAAATATAAAAAAAACTTATAATAATATATATTAATTGGTTAAAATATGATGTTTTAGTAGTTTTTTAATTGAGTTGGTGTAGAGTTTATTCATCACACTAATTCAATTCAAACACTTAAATAATATATATAATATTTTTTTAAAACATTATTGTTAAATTATTTATTTTTTATAAAAAACATATTTAATAATTTTTAGTTACTTTTTGAAGTATATATTAAAAATGTTAAACATATATAAATGAAAATATTTTAAAAAAATTAAAATTTCCCTAATTATGATAGCCATTATTCCAAGCAATCTGCAGGCCATCCAAAACAGATTAAGGGCCATTTCAAGAGCATTGCTGACACCAACGAACTTGCTACAGCTAACTTCCCATCACCCAACTCTTTCTTTATCAATCCAACTATCGTAGATCTAAAACCATCTGCAAATACAATACCATTTGTATTGAGTTTGACCCATATAGAAATAGGTAGTAACCAAATTGAAACCCTATTGAGTTTGACCCACATAGAAATAGGTAGTAACCAAATTGAAACCCCTTCTCCCATGCTATTCACTAGCCTTTCTCAAACCCCTACATCCACTAGATGTTTTGCCCAACCAATACCACTTGAAATGACTTTGTTGGAGTCTTAACCAGCATGCTCAAACAAAATGAGATTCCTATTTTTCTATAAGCTGCAATAGAGGACTCCAAAAAGTACACTCTAATCAAATTGAATAAACGGAGTGGGGAATGTCTGCATCAGATTTTCAAGCATCCAGTCATCAAGCGAGGATGTGAAAAAGCTAGCCTATACATTTCTTGGAATTACTTGGGACTAAACCCTCCGTGCCATGAGACAATCCCTGATCGAATGCAAATTAGTCTCACAACGATGGCCACATAAATTACAACTCGCATCATCCGTCATACTCTTAGAGCATTTAACGTCATTGATAAGAAGTTTGCTATATAGAGAAAATTATTTACCTGTTGAGATATTTTGAGCTTCCAAACAAGAGACCATGTATTGTCCTTAGGAGACCAGGATTCATGTTGGGGTTATTAGCAACAAAGGAAGAAAAAAAAAAGAAATAAAGAAAATGGTGCAAAAGATGATAAAAAACTCATCATCATAAACGATTTCATTAAGCCAAATATATGAATTACAAAGCAGTTATCTAATGTATAACTACTCCCACTAATTACATTGAAAATTACATAATTTATCTTGCACACATTGTGAAGCTCCACTAATTACATAGAAAATTACAAAACTTATCTTGCACACATTGTGAAGCTAACTTATCAGCCAATATAATCACCAAAACATCACACCAATCAACAAACTAGTCTTGGTGTTTCAAATAGACTAATTACAAAATGAACTAAGCTAGTTACAAGTTGAACAAAACAGAACTGTTACATTTGTTGAGCTTCAAAGACTTCTTTGCTGTTGCATTGCAGGCCAAAGTTCAACACTCCTCCTTGGATTGTATGCAACAAACACCAATACTTCTTCTTAAGTTGTCAAACCTTGTAGCATTAAGAGACTTAGTTAAAATATCAGCAAGCTAATTTTCTGAGCTGCAATGGATAAAATTAAGTTCCTTTGATTGTTCAGCCTCCCTAACAAAGTGATATTTAATCTTAAAGTGATTTGTTTTGAAATGAAATACATGATTTTTTGCTATGGCAACAACTGACTGATTGTCAACTTTGATTTTAGTGGCTTCATCTTGGCTCTCATTTAAATCACATAAGAGCTTCGTTAGCCAAATGGCTTGATTGATAGCAACAACAACTACAATGTATTCTGCTTCTGCTATTGATTGAGCCATAGTTTGTTGTTTCTTTGAACTCCAATAGAAAACTCATAAGCCTAAAGTGAAAAAAATACCCAAATGTGCTCTTCATATCATCAATGGACCCTGCCCAGTCACTATCAGAATACCTTATCAACTTTAGTTCTTCAGTCTTCATAAATTTTACCCCATAGTCCAAAGTTCCTTTTACATATCTAAGGACTCTTTTGGTTGCCTTAAAGTGAACAACATTGCAGCAATGCATGAACCTAGATAGAAGGCTAATAGAAAACATGATATCAAACCTTATAATTGTCAAATAGAGCAGTTTGTCATGCAAAATTTGTTTAGAATCTTCAAAGCAAAAGCTTGCTGACTTATGAAGATAACATGATCAGATTGCTTTACTTCCATGCCAAGGAAGTAGGTCATCTCCCCTAGGTCATTCATTTTGAACATGTCTTGCATATGCCTTTTAAACTCTTCAATCAGCTTCCTCTTGCTACCAGTTACCAACAGATCATCTACATATAATGACACAATCAGTAGGGTTTCATTCTTTGATTTCTTCATATAGAGAGTAGGCTCACTGATGCTCTTCTCAAACCAAGCCTAGGCAGATATGCATTGATTCTGTCATACCAGGCCCTTGGTGCCTGCTTTAGACCATACGAGGCTTTCTTGAGCGTATAAACCTTATGCTCTTCACTAGAAACCTTGAACCCATCTAGTTGTTCAATGAAGATTTCTTCCTTGAGAAAACCATTCAGAAAAGCAGACTTGACATCTAATTGGTGCACTTTCCATTGTTTTTAAGTAGCCAAGGCAAACAAAAGTCTCATAGTATCTAACCTTTCAACTGGTGCAAAGGTCTCTGAAAAGTCAATATCATACTATTGGCTATAACCCTTCACTACAAGTCTTGCCTTGTGCTTGTTCAAAGACCCATAAGCATTGTATTTGACCTTGAACACCCATTTCACACCAATGATTCTTTTCTGGACTAGCTTATCAACTAGTTCTCATGTGTTGTTCTTGTGTATCATCTCCATTTCAGCTTCCATAGCCCTTTTCCAACAATCTTCTGTAGCAACCTCATCAAATTTTGTAGGCTCTAGTATTGCCACATCACATCTTTGATAGATATCAGTGATGGTTCTTGTACCTCTTATAGGTACATCATCGAATCCATCCTCAATTAGTGCTTCTTCTTCAACAGGCTGCAGATCATTGTCTTGTTGTTTCTGCTCACACAAGCTTGTATTTGTACCATTCTAGTTGCATACATTTCCCTTATCAAACTTCACATCCCTACTCACCAGGATCCTTTTGGTGAAGGGATCAAAGACCCTGTAACCTTCTTTGTGCTGCTATAACCAACAAAGATCCACGGCATAGACCTTCTTTCTAGTTTGGTTCTCTTCTTAGCTGGAACAAGTGTATAGCAGACACAACTAAACACTTTTAGGTCAGAAACAATTGGCTTGTGTCTAAACCATACTTCAAAAGGCGTATTTTATTTGATTGCATTTGTTGGTAATCTGTTGAGAAAGTACACTGAGGTGTTCACAACCTCAGCCCAAAAATTGTTTGGCAATTTACTTTCAAACAATAGGCATCTAGCCTTGTCAAGTATTGTTCGATTCTTCCTTTCACATACACCATTCTACTAAGATGTATAGATAGTTTTTAGCTAATGCTGAATTCTAGCTTGCTCACATAGCTTTTGAAATCTTTCTGACAAATACTTAGTGCCATTGTTTGATCTGAAGGCCTTTAGCTTGCAACTTGCTTGATTCTCAGCTAAGGTTTTGAACTTACTAAATACTTCAGGTATTTTTTATTTTTGTTTTAAAAAATTCACCTAGTAGAACCTTGTGTAATCATCTATAAACAGCACAAAGAATTTGTTGTCACTTAAAGAAGAGGTCTTCATTAGTCCCCAAATGTCAGTATAGACCAATTGAAGTTTGTCTCGAGCTTTCCATGCCTTGTTAACTGGAAATGGTAGTTTCACTTGCTTCCCAAGCTGACAAAGCTCACAAACTCTATCCTTGACTTCAACCCTAGACATATCTTCAACCAGACCCAACTTTTTCAGCAGACCAAGTGACTTATAGTTAACATGGCCTAACCTATTGTACCACAAACAGGATTCATCAGTCAAATTAGCATAAGCCTTCATTTCTAACTGATTCACATCCAACAAAAAAACATCTCTCAGTCATAGATACTGTCACAAGTTCTTGACCAACTGAATCTTCTATCACACAAGATTTATTCTTAAAAGTGAAAAAGTAACCCTTCTCTATTAACTGACCAACACTAAGTAGATTTTGGTTTATATCAGGTACAAAAAGAACATCTGAAATTGTTTTGTTACCAAAATTTTTGCTGATTACAACATTATCTCTACCTCTAGCCTCAATGAAGTTTCTATTCCCTATTCTGCCTTTGGAGGCAAAACTTCTGCCAAGTTCTTTGAATGACCCTTCAGTAAATGCCATATAATGAGTGCAGCCACTATCTATCAACCAATCCCTTTTGACCTTACTTGAGGTTGCAAAATAGGATGCAGTGAAAACATGCTCCTCTTGAGCTTGAATATCCCCAGCAGCTTGAGCTTGGTTTTGTTGTTGAGGTTGTGCCTTTTCTTTTGCTTTTGTAGACCTTTTCAATGTGACCAAACTACTTGTAGCTCCTATACTAGATGTCAGGCCTATACCAGTAGTACCTCTCCGAGTGTGGACTTCTTGTAGTGAATGCATGGTGGGAACCTTTTCTTTCCAGCATCCTTCTTTGGTTTCTCCCTTTTATCAAGCCAAGGTTTCTTTCCCTTGTGGTTCAAGCCTGAGTGATCTTTGATTCTTGCTTGGAAAGCTCCTTTAGGATGCTTCTCCAACCTATCGACCCTTTTTTTTCTCTTGTGCGTACAGAGTATTTATCAACTCTGATAGTGAAATGGTTGATAAATCTCTCGAGTCCTCCAATAAAGAAATCTTTGACTCATATTTTTTAGGAAGAGTTGTAATAACCTTCTCAACAATTATTCTATCATTGAAATCATCTCCAAGGAGCCTGATGTTGTTGACTGTGGCCATTATTCTATCAGAGTATTGCTTAATGGTTTTAGACTCTCTCATCTTTAGATTTTCAAAGTCCCTTCTCAGATTGATCAATTGTTGCTGTGTAACAACCCGATTTTGGGCCTAGTCAGAATAGTGGTTTCGAAACCACTATTCTGAAGCCAGAGAAATTATTTTAATATTACTTTATGTGTGACAGTATGGTTATAAATGTGCATGAAAATTTTGGTGAATAAATTTTAGCGTTTGAGAGCTTAATTGCGAAAAAGGACTAAATCACATAAAGGGTAAAAGTTCAATTTCACTTGATAGACAAACCAAATAGCTAGAGAGCCAAAATTTAAAGTCTTTAAAGGGCAAATAGACCCTTAAAATGTAGCATGGCCGGCCATATGGACAAAGAATTAGGCTAGTCAATGTTAGGTAAAAATTTGGTGCCTTGTTTGACTAAAAAAGAAATAAAATAAACAAAAGATGATATCACCCATTTCACCTCTTCTTCTTCATTGAAATTCTTAGCAAAAATAAGGGTTTTTAAGCCTTGAAATTTCAGCCAAGCTAGCCTCTTGCAAGTAAGTCAATTTGAGGGTTATTCTTGATAATTTTTGTACTTTTGGGACCCTTAAAGCTTAATCTAGCTATTGAGGGGACTATTTTGTGAAATGATTGATAGTCTAGGGACTTACCATGAAAGGATTTGTATGGTTGCTGAGTTTTTATGGAAGAAAATGAGTCTTGGTTGTTGAGTGAACAACTTTTGTGAAAAGACTTATGAAAACCCTAATAGGACCATTTGTAAAGTTTGTAAAATAGATAGTAATATTGTGAAATATTGAGAATTTGGGGTGGTCATTAGAGAAATAAATGGTCGGTTAAGCTTGGCTAATAAGGAAATTCAATAAAAATTAATTTTTAGGCCTAGGGGTAAAATCATAATTTTTGCGAAGTTTAAGGGCAAAACGGTCATTTTACCAACGTATGAGTCTTAAGTTGAATTGAATGATTTGTATATTAAATAAGCTAATTTTTGAAATTTTAGATCAAAAGAAACATGATGCAAGTCTTGATCGAGGGAAGAACAAAATTTACAAGGATTAGGCTCGTTCCTATCATTTTGTGCCGAGGAAGTACATATGTAAATAATGTGTCATTGTAGCTTACTTTTAAATGTTTTATTTTTGCCATGTATAATGCGATATAAGAGTAACCTACATTATGAACAAGTACGACAACATCAGGTTAGATACGAGATCCCGTAGTATAGGAAAAAAAGGTAAGTCATAAAAAATTGAGTGGTCTGAACTCATGAGTTGAGTCTGAATTCATGAGACAAGTGAAATATATAATGTGGGTCTGAGTACTGACTTTATGTGCAGACCCGTGAGTAGCTCAATGAGCAGGCATTACATGATAGAGCTATGGGGTCCGGGTACTGACTTGGTAAAAAGGCCCGTGAGTAGCTCAAATATGCAAGTATTACAAAGTATGAGGTAGCTTTAGCTACTTCTATATTACTTAGGAGTAAACTATTTGTGTATTCATTGGTATTTTTGAGTGTTCAAAGGGGTAACTCAATGAATGGATTGGCGATACTTCCAATGAGGTATGTCAATAGAGAGAATGAAATTGAGTTATTTTACAAGTAACTACAGGTATGTATACTAAACTTTCGAACAAAGACTTTAGTATGTGATGAGATGTAATAAGTATGTGTAAAAGAAGGAAGAGCAAAATAGTGAGGATAAAATGATATATCATTTAAGTATGATAAGCCATTGTTTGATGAATGTGTTTCTAATTACACTTATTTGCATATATGTACTTACTAAGCTCCCATGCTTACCCTTTTTCCTTTCCATTTCTTTTTAGTGCCGCCAAAGTGGTTCGAAGATCATCGCCTACGTCAGAGAAGCCAGTCACACTATCCTTGAAGTTCTTGGTATAACTAGTTTTATCATTTTGATTATGGCATGTATAGGAATCTTTGATTTTATTTTTGTGTCACATTGTTTTGGGGCTAAAAGTGTTGGCTTGTTTTAGCATTTGACTAATTTTGTATAAGGCCATGAAAATGGCTAATATTGTAAGTCATTATATGAATGCAAGATAGTCTTTTGCGAATGTGAAATTGTTGACATGGTTAAATTTGTGAAATGTATATAGGCCTTAGCTATGGTTGTTGGTTGAGAACTCATATTAAATTAGACCATGATATGTTGTTTATTATTAAATTTTGTTTCAGGGTGGCATAAGGCTTGGTAAATAGCTTTATATTGTCCACACGGGTAGCCGTGTGTGACACATAGCCAGCCCCATGGGCGTGTTGTCTGGCCGTGTATCCCCTGCACGTAAATTTTACAAGTCAGTATGCATGGTAGTAAACACACGGGTAGAGACACGGCCGTGTGTCTCATCCGTGTGAAGGGCATGGTCTAGCACACGGGCGTGTGCCTAGGCCGTGTGCCCCAAATTGGATGTAGACGTCAGAAACAGAATGTCAAGGTTTTTAGACACGGGCTAGGATACGGGCATGTCATGGCCGTGTGAGGGACATGAGCCATAGACACGGGCGTGTGCCAAGCCATGTGAAAACCCTTATAGGTTCAAATTTAGAATTTAATTCACACGGGCATGAGACACGGACGTGTCCTTAGGTGCTTAGGCCGTGGGTGCCACATGGGCCATCAGCACGACCATGTTCAAGTTCCACACGGGCGTGTTGCCGATCCACACGGGTGTGTGCCCTGTTTC